>NW_027271527.1:0-410730 GCF_040938485.1 Diadema antillarum | reverse complement strand
CCGAGTAGCTTGCCCGGATAGGTATGACAGGGCCTAAACACGGTTGCGGGTAAAAAAATATGCGGTGCGCACCTCCGGGCGTCTACTTTTGAGATACATGCTAGGTACTGTCATGTGAGGATCATCTACGGGGACCTCCGGGTAGTCAAAATTGTTCTTTGCAAGTCGCACGCAAGGCTGGTGTGACACGGCCTTCAAGTTCAGATCGCGGTTGGTGCACGCATCCACCTGCGTGCAGACAGCTATATACAGTACACAGACGATTTGTACACGCGTACACCTACACACACCTACCCAAAACACACAGCATCGCTGTGTGAGCACCACAGAATTCTACACACGAGTTCTGTGGTGACCACACACAATACGAAGCAGCGCAGAACTATGCGTACGTGAAGAAAAATCGAGACTTTTGCTGCCCTACCGAATGAATATTCAGAAATAATCTCTCGCTTGGTTACTCCATTGGAATGCTGTTTACCCTCTCTCGTTTCTTCTTCTTCTTCTTCATTATTATTTTGTTCTTTTATCTCCCTCCCTCTCTCTCTCTCACTCTCTCTTTCTCTCTCTCTCTCTGTCTCATCCGTTGATTCCTTGCCTGTCTCTTAGCACTTAAACTTCATGAACATTATTAACAAGAATTTAATTCCGTCACGTTTCACAGTCATAACAAGCATGTCGAGGTTGAAATAGTCTGAATGGTCTTGTTCAGTTCATTTCCTGTCGTGTGTGCAACACTATACCCAGTCTGTCTGACTTCACAAGGAAGCTAATCGTGACAGGAGTTATCTTCCATCAGCTTGGTTTATATTTTCACCCGAAGCTTCTGTAAATCATAGACAAAACCTGCAAAAGTTATTGGGGGTCAAACCTGCCGCCGTGAAACAGCGTTCTTGTCATCAATTACAAATGAATTTGAAGTTAGAATTCGCACGAAATAGTCTTATTTGGCTAGCTACACGATAATTTGGCAAAGAATCCGATAGCTGTTGTTGAATCATCATTCTCACTTTTCACAGATTTTTGTGCGAGATAATGCTAGGCGCGTGCTTTAAGTCATTATGTCGTGGGGTAGTATTGAAGGGAAAATTGCCATCATACTCTCACTGAATGGCAAGTTAAGATGTATACTGTAATCTATGTGAAACTGGTTACATTCATTGTTTTAATTGATTAATAGGGAGGTTTTTTATAATAATATACACAAATCTTTCACTTTCAGGGAATAGCTTTATTATTCTGAATCGGGCTGTCAATTAAAGGATCAGTTATTTTCTCAGCGATTTAGTAAATTCTGATAATTCTACAATTGAAACAAACATAATTATGAGACGAGGATATTGCTCAAATGACAAAAGATTGTACTGTTATACCTTATGCCATGTTTGAAATGAATAGCGCAAATCATAACAAAACGATACACAAACCACACTATTCCCGAAAGTTTCTGTTTTTTGTATAGTTACAAAGTGAACTTACGTAAACATCCCGAAATATTAAAATGCGAATAAACGAGTATACATACTAACAGAATGGAGATGTAACTAACAACGGCAAATCATGAGATGTAAAACGTTTGTGATGGAAGAAGGAATACATTTCCTCAGTGCACTAGGCCTATATTTAAATTGTGGACATTTCGCAAAGTCACACTGCTTCGATAAAGCCAAGAGCTGAACCGAATGGGAGGAAGTTGCAGCTTATAATTCCATTGTATGCCTACAGCCGCATTTTCTCCGCCCTTCTCCTTCCCCTCCCCCTCCCCTCCTCCTCCCCCTCTCTTAATGTCGACTCAGGAGCTATTGGTCAATTGTTTTCTCCAGCTTTATAGCATAAATCTGAATAGTCACGCCAGTTGTAACCAGTTCTGTTTATGCGGGAAGACTATGATTACGTGTCACTGCGGGATACGTTTAAACAAACAAACAAACAAACAAACAAACAAACAAACAAACAAACAAACAAACAAACAACAGCACAGTTATGGGTTAACCATCAAGCGCCTACCTCCATTACACTGTCGTTATTGACGCACATGTTAATAAGCGAAAGATTATAAAGAGTTACATAAGATATATTTATCTGTTTCACAAGAGGTGTTATCTCATTCACGTAGATTCATCGCAAAAACCAAGACAACACATTATTGAAGATACTCTCACTGGGGGAAATACATATGGGCAAAGCTATTCATTGAGCTGCATTAAGTTATGTCTGCTTGATTGAAGTTTTTGTTCTATCTTAATATGTATGTCTATATTATACATGTATAAATAAATAATAACCATATATGTTTTTTATAGGGGGCAATTTGTACACATATCAACACTGTATTTGAAATGATTTGGCATTTAGGTTTATTCTTCATGATGAGGAATACGGTTTTTCTTTCTTTCTTTTTTCTTTCTTTTTGGATCTGCACCTACATTATTATCGGTATCGCCTGGATTTCAGATGGTTTCAAACCTCTAAAGTGTAAATCATATCGAGGAGTTTAAACTGTTTTTTTTTTTTTTAGTGTGCGTGTAATCCCGACACTGCACGCCATGCAATTATCATAGCTATGATAATAAGTATACTCCTGAAAAAAATATTAATGCTGCTTTTTCTTCAAGGGATGAATCAATTTGATGGAAGATTTAGTTTATACAACGCGTTACACAGACTAATAAACGAATAGGAAAGAATCTATATCCATCTTCCGTGGGCATGTCCGGCAGATTCCTCATTTCCACCCCATTATGCAGTTCTCCTCCTTTCTGGGGGTTTGGGAGGGGGATAACGTTAACGTTATTTTTAGCTTGCATTTGCGGTCAATATCAGACCTGTTACCCACGGGTCCAGCGAGTCCTGACTGAGCTTTGAACTGGTTTTCTGCAGTCGCACAAACAAACATCACTAGCTACCTACATCGGACTATGAGACTCTTCTTAAAAATGATCATTATTATGCACATATGTGATACCAGTTTATCCTTATGCTTTGTTTCATAGGGATGGCATTCCTTTTTTTGAGACTATGTAAAAATAATTTACATGGTGACACATCTGAGGGATTTGATAAAACATGTACTGGCAAAAATGCATAATATACTCTCACACCCTAACAATTCCTATTCACACAAAATATATCAAACCTAATTATTGTAGCTACAGCTGTAGAAGAGAAGCTATAACTCTTACAACCTAGCAATAACTCGTCGTATGCATCTATGCATAAACTATTTAATTCAATTAAATAAACTATTGAATTGAATTGAATTGAATTGAATTGAATTGAATTGAATTGAATTGAATTGAATTGAATATGCATCCATCCACATGTACAAAAGTGTAGAATATTGCCTTCTCACAATATGTGTGGGATGAAGATTGGATTTCATGCTTGCCATTCTTTGAAAATGAAGTTTAGTAAAGGGAAAGGGTTTCTTTTCAGGGAGTGGGATCAACATACCAATGATCAGTCTTACCACAGTTTTATACTCTTGCAAAAAGAGGAAGAAGTAGGGCCCCTTTCTTCAGTGTACTGAAGAAGGACACCGGCCTTGATGGCATTAATGAACTGAGGACAGCCATGCTAGATAATAGATAGGTTTGGAGATGCAACTTCGTTTATGGAACCCGAGTTGGCATAGGCTTAAAGCTCCTCGAATTAGTAGTGTATAGTAGTAGTAGTAGTAGTAGTAGTAGTAAATGTTCGTGTATCTAATTTGAATAATTTGAGTGTAGTATAATACGCAAGTTAGGTGTATACTTGAATAATTTTATAAAGACGAGATGTTCTTTTGTAATCCTTGCTCTATATTCGCACTAAGAGTCCAAAGTTTTCTTCATTCGTTATTTTCTATCATCATACCATTTTGTTCTTGTCCACGCAGATGCTCCGTTCCTCAACCCATCACTGTCAGACAGCCAAGTATATGGCTTGCAGACTCGTGCCGTCAACTTGACGTGCGCGTGGAGCGGCTTTCCCCCTCCCTTTATTACCTGGACGCTGAACGGAAGGTCTGTGACCCGCCGGGCGAAACGGAAGTATTTGGATGGGATCAGCACACTGTCGGTAAACAACAAACAACAACAAAATATAAAATTACTAAATCAACAAGCAGACAGACAGACACACAGACAAAGAAACAGGCAAAAACTTGAATCACTCCGGAGTCACATGATTTAAAACAAATTTTGCTGTAGACATTCCTGTCTTTTAAAAATCTGTTAATCATAGTGATCCTGATACGAATTCGGTGAAAAAGGTCCTTCTCAATCGATCGATCAATTAACCAATCAATCAATCAATCAATCAATCAATCAATCAATCATCACTCATTCACTCACTAACTCACTCAATCACTCAATCAATTAATCAATCACAATTATAGCTTAGCAATTGTTTCCTTGACCATAGTAATAATATGTCAATAATTTATTTGAATCTGATTGCCACTGAAAAGGATAAAATGACAGGCAACCAACGGCATACCTGCACTATGTCACACCTTTCCTACATGTATGAATGCCAATGACACAATAGCAAGTCGCTTATTACACCTCTCTTTATAAGAAGGAGATAACAGCTGAAGATGACACCAATCATGCCTATTTTGCTCAGGGTTTTTTCTGTCTCATTTCCCCTGGGGGTCTGAGGAGATACTGTTCAGTTGTGCCAGATTTTGTTTGTTTTGTTTCTGTCTCCCTTACAATCCTCTTGAATTTTCTGAGTAACATAGGGAAACACTCCAGTGAAAAGAAAACATCATGTTCATCTTAATGTCCTATATACAAAATTTATGATTTGTGATTTGTAATTATACGTTTGGATCAATTTTATTTACAGGTGGAGATAATTGGCTAAATTTAGTAGCATTGGCGAAGATGGACGGAGTACCATCATTGATTAAGTCAACTTTAGTAAAAATACTTCTTTGGTTGACTTACACTCGTCTTTTTGTTATTGGTTTATTGATTTATTTTGTTATGTGTATGTATGTGCTTATGTATATTTAATCATTATTTAATTTATCTATTCATAGTACATTTATTTCTTTATTCATTTATTTGCAAATGCGAGCAGCTAACTCCACTTGCCACAGACTTTGGGACGTACCGTTGCCACGCCTCGAACAAGCTTGGAAGGAGCAGTCACGCCATCACTTTAAGAAGAGCACGTGAGTCGCTTATCACATATTTACTACACAACAAACTTGTCTTCCCGATATGACTCTCATTTACATACACATCATGCAGCACGTGGCAGATGATAATTGCAGGCTGAGAGACACTGAATTACTTGCACGTGAACATAAAAAAAAAAATATCATTATTTCAGTCCACTGCCTATATCGTAATACAAGTGCTGACGTGCGAGATTAATGGTGTTAAACCAGAATCTCACGGAAGACGTGTTGAAATTCAAGAGTAGGGTTGCAACTAGAACATTCTTCGTCAACATTATAAAAGGGTCGTTGCGAACATGACAGGATGCGTGCCGTGCAAGAACTTTTTTCTATTGCCACACTTTGATGTTTGTATCATTCCTTATTGATGTTCCATGTAAATTGAAGGGACTGTTGATGAAAACACGAAATCCAACGCGAAAATCATGAGCGAAAGAAAATCTATGCTAGCCACAAAGTAGTTCATAAAAAGGCGGTATTTCCGATCATGCCAATATCTTTATAATCTCTTCATCCTGAAAATGAAAAAAGAAGAAGAAGAAACACCGTTATAAATGCAAAATCCTTTCGGCAGGGCCACCATCAGCTCCACTGCGCGTGCGCACGGGGGCCATTTCCCAGACCTCAGTACAGATCATCGTGGAACCACCATCCACTGAGATTCGGGGATTTCCCGTGCTCTTCTATCACGTGGTATACCAAGAGACCGCCCCAGTAAATCTACGGACGGATTCGCCGCTCCAAGGGGGACAGCAGCGCCAGCCGGGGCATACAGAGCGGCAGCCGGCTTCGTCGGGAAATACATTCCAAGAGCAACAACTGAGGCAGCAAAATCAACAACCTTACGTCGCACGGCAGGAAAACTCTCGACGTTTTAATATAGGTACTCAGACTATGAAAGCATGAGAAATTGATTCCGACCTGAACATGCGCAGCGTCCTATGTTAAAGTGTAGGCCTACAAGTGAAAGAAATGAGAAGTGAGGCAGACGTAGCTCTCAATGATACTAGTCCCTTTTTTATAAATTATGATAGGCTGCCTATATAATTATGATAATAATAGTATGATGATGTAATCATTGACATAAGGGAGCAAAAATATAGAGCTACGTCCGTCTCATACCTCATATCTTTAGCATGTATAATCAAAATTCATATACACACAAAATATAATCTTATACGTATGTGAGTATGCACATGCATTGTTGCCGTAGTCCTTATAGTATATGGTTTACTTTGACCCAGAAGGCTACTGATTGGCCAATCTTACTGAACATTATTTTCTTCTGGCAAGTTCAATAACGGACACGTATAGAAATGCAAGCAAACCATGATGTGGACTGCTCGGTACAGTAGATGCATGTAAAACAATACTATTAATAATCACACAAACTTTTATATTATTCAAAGAAACTGACACTACATTTATTTTACACAGTTTAGTGGATTGTGAATGCAAATATCAATATAAACATTCGAAGCTGCAACAATGCACTCACATACCACAGAGAAAATATCATATTATTCGTGCGAACAGTGTGTGAGTGTTAGCGCGCGCGCGTATGGCAAGCCATATTGCTTTTTAAAAAGATTTTCTGATATCACGAATTCCCTTTCGTGACATCAAAAATTCGAATTTCTGATATCACAAATTCAATTTTTGATATCACAAATACCCATTGGTTTATCACGTAACACCAATTTTTGATATCACGAAATCGAATTAGTGATATCACAAATTCAATTCGTGATATCACGAATTCAATTCGAGATATCACGAATTCACATTCTTGATATCAAGAAATACATTTTGTGATATCACTAATTCCAATTTGTAATATCATTAACTTACATGGAATTTCAGCACATATCTTTCGCAAAGAAATGATTTGATTTCGAGCATTAGTTTTGCGCTGAAATTCAACCGTAAATTCTAGCGTTTGTTGAGCGCAGAAATACACAGGGAATTCGAGCTTTAGTTCAGTGCAGAAAACCAACGGGAATTTGAGCGTTAGTTGAGCGCAGAAATACATACGGAATTCGAGCATTCGTTTTGCGCTGAAATTCAGCTGTGAATTCGAGCGTTAGTTGAGAGCAGAAATACACAAGGAATTCGAGCATTAGTTTTGCGCTGAAATTCAACTGTGAATTCGAGCGTTAGTTGAGCGCAGAAATACACAGGGAATTCGAGCATTAGATTTGCGCTGAAATTCAGTTGTGAATTCGAGCGTTAGTTCAGTGCAGAAATACACAGGGAATTCGAGCATTAGTTTTGCGCTGAAATTCAACTGTGAATTCGAGCGTTAGTTGAGCGCAGAAATACACAGGGAATTCGAGCATTAGTTTTGCGCTGAAATCCAACGGTGAATTCGAGCGTTAGTTGAGCGCAGAAATACACAGGGAATTCGAGCTTTAGTTTTGCGCTGAAATTCAACAATGAATTCGAGCGTTAGTTGAGCGCAGAAATACACTGTGAATTTGAGCATTAGTTTAGCGCAGATATTCCTATGGAATTTCAGGTGTTATCTTTACATAGTACAGGCTGTATATAACGATAGTTACAAAAAAAAACAAAACCCTAAATGAAGAGTTTTGGCAACTCGTCTTCATTTAAAGTGATTAGGAATTGGTTTTAAAAGAATCGATGAAAATAAATCGTTTAGCAGCATATCTAAAATGCCATTATTTATTATGTTGTCAATTACTTCAAAGTCATTATTATATTCTCTTTTTTTTCCCTCCATTTCTTGCCACTGATTTGGCAGAGACTGGTTGACTTACAACTTTTGTTTGCGTTTCTCTTTACTCTGTCATGTGAAAGATACTCTCTCCCGACCTCCCCCTGTTACTTAATAAGAGAGATTTCTCATTGCGCAGATTAACAAAATTGAAGTCCTTCGTACCACTGCTTTTTTCCTACTACAAATTCTAACTGTTTGTTTGCCATGCATACTGCTGCATAAACTCCTCATAAGATCTGGATATCTTCACTCTTCTTGATACGGTCTGAAGACTTTTGGGCTTGTGCGTTCCAGTTTTGTTCTCCCCGGTTTTGGTTCTTGAATAAACTTGCCTATATGATTACACTTTAAATCATTTTACAAAATCATAAACATACTGGGGCAGGCAAACTGTACACCCAACACAATTGGTCTTAATGGATACACCCCTTTGTTCTGGAGGACTGATTTTGAGGAGTGAGAAAATGTCTTTAGGAGAAACACGTTGCTTTATGTGACCACCAGCCGACACCAGTGGTGACATTAAATTGGCAAGTTTACGACTCCCTCTCGCACCCCGCATGCCTCACAGTCTCTCTCTCTCTCTCTTATTCTCCGCTGCTGACATACACAGACCAGAGGGTTGATTGCCCTCGGTCGGTCCTCCGCAATACAAACACATAGTATATGCTTTTATAACACATACACATACCACCACACATAATATCGATTTGGTGGAAGAGTCTACTGTAAAGGGGATTACCACATGAAAAATGTATCATAATTAACAATAATGTAGTAATAGATTACAATTTGAGGATCAAAACGATGAATTAAATGTAAGCCCTAAGTGAACATAGTATCATTGAATTCATGATAACATGTTGCAAAACAATTGATTTGTATCAATAATTCATCGAATATACCTTGACGATCATTTACGGAATGATGGATGTGTAAATCTCTCATATATAGTTATTGGTATTTTGAACATTGTTCTAAAAAAACTTAGCAGTAGTATACCTTCCATCTGAATATCAGCTCAAAAGTAATGTTCCAATTCCCTGTGTATTTCTGCGCTAAAAAAACACAACAAACAAAACCGCTCGAATTCACAGTTGAATTCCAGGGCAAAACTAACGCTCGAATTCCCTGTGTATTTCTGCGCTAAACTATGAAATGCTCGAATTCACAGCGATTTTCTGCACTAAACTGACGCTCGAACTCCCTGTGTATTTCAGCGCTCAACTAACGCTCGAATTCACTTTGTATTTCTGCGCTAAACTACTAGTAATGCTCGAATTCACAGCGATTTTCTGCACTGAACTAACGCTCGAAATCCCTGTGTATTTCTGCGCTGAACTAACGCTCGAATTCACAGTTGAATTTCAGCGCAAAACTAATGCTCGAATTCACTTTGTATTTCTGCGCTCAACTAACGCTCGAATTCACAGGGATTTACTGCACTGAACTAACGCTCGAAATCCCTGTGTATTTCTGCGCTCAACTAACGCTCGAATTCACAGTTGATTTTCAGCGCAAAACTAACGCTCGAATTCACTTCGTATTTCTGCGCTCAACTAACGCTCGAATTCACAGGGATTTACTGCACTGAACTAACGCTCGAATTCCCTGTGTATTTCTGCGCTCAACTAACGCTCGAATTCACAGTTGATTTTCAGCGCAAAACTAACGCTCGAATTCACTTTGTATTTCTGCGCTCAACTAACGCTCAAATTCACAGGGATTTACTGCACTGAACTAACGCTCGAATTCCCCGTGTATTTCTGCGCTCAACTAACGCTCGAATTCACAGTTGAATTTCAGCGCAAAACTAACGCTCGAATTCCCTGTGAATTACTGATATCACAAATTCGATTTTGTGATATCAATAATTCAATTCGTGATATCACAAAATGGAATTTGTGATATCAGAAATTCGCATTTGTGATATCACAAATAAGAATTCTTGATATCACAAATTGAAATTAGTGATATCACAATTTTATTTCGTGATATCACAAATTCGAATTTGTGATATCAAAAAATCATTTTGTGATATCATGAATTACCATTGGTTTTTCACGTGAAACCTATTTTTGATATCAAAAATTCGAATTTCTGATATCACAAATTCATTTAGTGATATCTCAAATTGAATTGTAGATATCAGAAATTCGAATTTCTGATATCACAAATTGAATTTGTGATATCAAGAATGGATTTTGTGATATCACAAATTCGATTTCTTGATATCACAAATTAAGTTCATGTGCTACACTTACGGGAATTTGTGATATCACAAATTTGATTCTTGATATCATAAATTGAATTCTTGATATCAAAAATTTGATTTTATGATATCACAAAATGGAATTTGTGATATCAGAAATTAACTTTAAATGTAAAAAAGGCTTGCCATACGCGCGCGCGTGTGTGTAATTCTGTGCTGATAACAAACTTTAAAGTGTTCCACATACTTAGGGTTTGTGCAAAGACGAAACAGCAGATTTTGATGAAAAGCAATATGGCCTAAACTCACTCTTATTAAAACCGTCATGCCTTGCAGGGTCAAATATCGAGCTTACGGGGTTACACCCTGGGAAGACTTATGCCGTCCGCGTGGCTGCAGGAAACGAAGTCGGAGTAGGCAATTTCTCAGAAATTCAAGTCAGTACAGGTGAGTTTACAGGAAATAACAGATGTAACCCGTTGTTCTAATTCTTTTCCGATTCCCAGCTTTGTTCATATCTTTGTCTTCATATAATTCACTTTACACTTTATCCCTGCCTCAGCTTTGTTCTTAAATTCGCCTTCTAATGTTTTCTAAAGTTGTCGTACTGCTCTGAGCTATGAAACATCTCGCATGGTGTTCCAAAGAAACAAAGACACAATCGGTGTTCGTTTCTGTGTGTCCTTGTCTCAATATGGAGAGGAAGAAAAGATATTCAGATAGATGTATAATATGATATAAGGGGTTTGGTCGCAAAACGAGTTAGCTCCATTCTCGATAGAGGTTGAAGCATTTGCTATCAAAGCTGCTAAAAACAAATTAAGAAAAACAAAGAGAGTATGAAATGTTTCTGATCACAATTTCAAGCATATTCCTTGTTGTGTAAGAAGTGAGGCATCACTTGAACGCTTTTATTTTGCTCTATCAGACTTCCTTTAAGATATTTGAGAATGGGTTAGCCCAATTTGCGATTACACTCTTCATATATGTTGTTCTGCATGCCTACCATTTGGTTCTACTTGCTGAACTAATCTTCTTACAGCATGCTAATATAGACTGTGAACCCTAAATTTCTTATAGTGTAGAGTTTTGCGGTCGAATAGGAAGACCAAAGTATTACAAAGATTAGAAATAATCTGCTTACTTTACCTGAATAATCCTATGTTTTAAAAATGATTAAAGCTCTCCACGTTGTCAGCCCTCTTTGAATAATATACGTACAAATATAGATTCACTTCAATATTACCCGAATTCGTCAACATCAAGAGTGAATCTGTAATGGCACTGAATGTGAAATGTACATGCCCTTCCTATTTCTTTAGAAATTTAGGAATACAACCCCACTACCCATGTGTTCCATTGTCTTGTGTTTGTGAAAATGTTTAACGATCTCCTGATTTATATGATGTCGTAATAGCATGCTAATAGAAAACCTAATCCTGTCTCACTTTACTCCGGTGAATGGATTGCTTTGTTTTTGTTTTTGTTTTTTCTTTTCATGTTTGTATGTTTGGATCATGTTTGGATCAAAACGAGAAAGAATTTCATTGAAATCGCCGAGGCCTTTATTGATGCGGCAGAGACAAGTGTAGGACGCGGCCTTTAATGTAATCACCGTGAGAACTTTGAATTTGACATCTGTGAATCTCCTTTGTTCTTTTCTCTAGCTTCATCACAAAGTGTCAGCAAGATACAGCGACGCACTAAGCCATTAGCCGTCCCCCTCCTCTCTACGGGTATATTCCTCTCCTCGATCTTTGTATACAGTATTCTCCGTTCGCGCGGATTATACAAACGCGGCACCATTTTTTGTTTGTTCTGTTTGCGTAGAATTATTTTGCATTTATGTGCAGTCTCAGAAGGGTCAAATCGGAAGCACAGTCTCTTGAAAAAAAAAAAAATATATTTCCCAGTCGACCTAGGAAGAGAATGAGAAAAACAAAAATTCTACAACAAACAAATGACTCGCTTAAATCAGTTGTATTTATAACCCAGGTTGCAACAGATGGCCTTCATTTTTCTGTTTGTTTTAAGATATCATTTTTTTTTTCATTTCATGGACCGCAGAAAGACTCAAACATACTTACATTATGTCATCAATCAGAATGCTTCAATCTTAGAAATCGGTGGCCCAGTAGCCAGGGTCCACCAGAAATAAATGTTGGGCCACCTGTCTCTCTCTTTCTCTCTCTCTCTGTCTCTTTTAATATCATGTAGACCAATTAGGCCATGAGATATTTGTGAGTGTGGACATTGTTTTCGTGTCTCTTTTTTTCATAGAAAATACGGGCGAATAACTGGCTGCTTGGTGCTTGATAACTGCGGTGGCGGAGCCATGCTTTATTTTTTTGTTTGTTTCAACAAAAGATATAAAAAGAAAAATCGAGGGGGGGGGGTTGTTTGTCCCTTCCCTTTTTGTAAAGGCATCTACTCCCTCTTTACGGAATTCCTGGATCAGCCCCTGTAACTGCACGTGTTTCGTCTAGCTGCTGCGACCAGGGTTGCCTGATCGCTGCTAGTCTTCTTGGCAAAATTCGGTCGAACTGTTCTTATTTTTGCTCACGGCATTTTTTTTTTTTTTGGTCCAATAATAGAACTAGGTGTATAGCTGTGTTAAATATAATGATTTAACTGATATGGGAAATTCATGCTCATATCTCATCTCTCATATCATGAATATGTTAAATCAAGTGAACCTAGTCACAGTATAAAATGTGGTATATGAAGCCCAGCCAATTTTCTCATTATCCTAATGTTTAGTGAAATGTTTTTATATAAATTTCTGACTTTTTAGTCACAGTACGTGATATTTGAAGCACTTTTACAATATCTGCCATTTTTTTTTGTGGGATCATCATGATTTATTTCATTATTTTGATGTAATTTTAATTATTTTTTCTTTTTTCGTGGCACAAAATTTCATTGTCAAGTCACTAATTACATGAAATTCGGTAATTTTCTTGGCCCAAGCGTGCCTCAAGACAACAACAACAACAACAGCAACAAAGATATAATGTCGAACCTTGGTATAGATAATAGACGCACGACAGCAGTAACTCGTTTTGTCGACAATATTATAGAAGACAACAGGATACTTTGTCGTTTGCTAAAAAAAAAAGTAGTAATGGCTTTATGTGCCATCATTTCAGAATTATGATAAAAAAGAAACAGTATTCATAGCCAGGAGCCCCTGTAAACGCCTAGATATTGGCTATAAAAACAACCAAAAAAAGAGAAAAGAAATAGAAAATGCAAATCGTTCAATACACGTATATACAGGTCAGTCAGCAATTAGATTTGTGGATATATTCATATATCATACTAAAGATAATCTAAATACACTGTAAATGCTTTAGGTGTATTTCACAGTGTGAAACCATGTTTCAAAGTATCTTGATACAACAATTTACTAATAGTCAGCATGATACTTAGAGAGCATTACTAGTAAACTTATGTCTGACCATTAAAGAGTCAATTACGATTAGAACTGCAGCATCGACTCAGCGTTAGCGACAAACAAACTCGCGCCTACCTTAAGTGACGCACAGACAAAAATGCAAAATCTATACAAAGACGTCCAGACCACTGTTCTGGTTTGTGTACTATAGTATTTCTAGTCATAATTACTTAGTATGGAGCATGAAAACACGCAATCGTCCCGAAAAAAAAAATGGTTATCCAAATGTTGCATTCCTATACGACGAAGGCAAGAAGAAAAGACAACGTGATTTTTCAAATGGAAGAGATTATTTCCAACGCGCTTGTGACTGCGCGTACCTGTGTTTATGTGCGTGTATGTGCGTGTGCTTAAGTGCCAGTGTATTTTGGATTTGGTTGTGTTTCTGCGCTTTGACGCTTCAAGCTCCTGACAGAATTACCTGCCTGCGTTACGCCCAAGTCCCGCTTGTATCAAATCGCTTCAGTCTCTACATTCCTACTTTTTGCATTCACCGCCCTGCATGCAAGTTTACGAACAAACTTTGCTTTTGGTGCACTTGCTAACATCTTTCCGTTTATGTATCTAACAACTTAAATCAAGTGTCCCATCCATTTCCGTAACTTTTTCCGGGTTGCCTCTTCCGTATGTTATAAGTGTGTAGTCATGAACATCAGTTCCATCACCAACTAAACCATAACTCGATTAAAGACGGCAAATGAATAGTGCCA
The DNA here is from genome assembly GCF_040938485.1 of Diadema antillarum. Taxonomy (NCBI): domain Eukaryota; kingdom Metazoa; phylum Echinodermata; class Echinoidea; order Diadematoida; family Diadematidae; genus Diadema; species Diadema antillarum. The sequence continues at coordinate 396,438 of NW_027271527.1, read as the reverse complement.
GGAACAAGCAAAAGGAAGTTAAAACCAATCAATAATGTGTGAAGATGGCAGCGCTTGTAAGTGCAAATATGCTTAAACACTGCCCAATATTATCCATCAATTTGAAGGAATCGATTTTCATATTTCCTGTTCAGCAGCAGGTCCCAGTGCACCTGTTATGCCCACAGGGACCTCGACTCCCGCCTTAAGCCCCGCCCGCCCGGCTCGAACGTCAATTGCTCCAGCCTCTTACCCTACCCCTGGTACATATTTTTGGGTCACTTTCTCAATTTCATTTTATTTACTATTTGACAACGACCATCATTCTCCTAAGAAAAACAAAAGCTTATCTTGTTCATGTCTTGGATCATCTTTTGTTTGTATAATGTACACCTCTGATTACAGAGCCTTTGACATTTTGTGAGAATTCTTTCTTGAAAGTTTAGTCTCAATATACAGAGTAACATGATAGACTTAGGTGAATATCACATGCTTACATTGTGTCCTGTTTTCAGTGTTCGTGAATTTCCAGGTCTTTTTCGTATTTACTTTTAATGCGTCTTTGAGTGGGACAAAATGTTGTATATTCATAATCTTCATAATCAGTGTCTAAAAAAAAAAAGTACGGCAGGCCTACACCCTTTGTCCATAAGCAAAGAGTCTAGTGAATTCTAGCTGATTAATATCTGTACCTTCATTGGTAGATGCATGTTTCGTAATAGTTGATATAGCAACTAGAAGTAACCAACTCTTAATGTGTCGACCATCCGCTTTGAGGAATTGCTTTACAAAAATAACACACGCCATTACCCATTTATTTCTCGCTGTCCAATTTTGCACCTTTTTGAACTTAATCAACTAGAAGCATGACGAATTCCTTAAACGTAGTGCACAAGAAGAAATGTGTGATATCTTAAGCAACAGAGAAAATAGTCCTATATTGTACGCTGCGCACATATCTAAAAACAAATGAAATAGGAAAGAAAAAGAAGAAGTGTCAGATTTTCTAAAAAGTTTTCCACCATATTGTAATTTTACCACTCTCTAGCGCGTGCACCGGTCAACCCGTCTACTCGACCCACGCCCAACATGGACCCAGGAGTTCGTGCAAGGCGGCCCGAGAGCTCTCGTCCGTCCACCCCGTTTCCGACCTTGCCCGAGGGTGGTAAGAAGAAGAAGAAAGGCATGTCGCCGTTCCCAATCATCGTCGGCGCCATTCTAGCTATGTTCCTGGGAGGCCTTCTCATCTTCTTCGCGTCGTCCATGCCACTTTTTCGCTGGCAGAAAAGGCGACAGCGCAACCCACCAGACGTAAGTGTGTATCGTCCTCGTTCTGGCCTTTTCCCATGTATCCTCTAGCGAGGCAAACCAATGCCTTGCTGTGTCTGAGAATATGATAATCCTTTATTAATGAGTTTATCCAGCGCATCACTGCCCTTGAAAAAAGAAATAATAATCATTAAGGCATTTTCTACCAATGGAATTCCTACCTTTGCCCACTGGTCGTCGTAGCGACCTTTATATCCATGAATTTGATTGACTGGATCTCTTTTGATTTTATGCGATTTTTTTTATTACATTTTGGCTAGGAATTTCAGTGGTGAGATAATGGAACAGGACCCTAAAGGTCTTCTTACTTTAGGCTTGACTTCGACTCATTTAACATTACGATTACACCGAATAGACGTTAAAGGAATTATGATTGCGATGAGGTGAAGCTAGACACTGTTTGATTTTCAATTTCTAACATTAAGTAACAATCTTTCTTTCTTACGCCATCCGAAATATCTGCCCTGACAAGTTGTCAGTCTCTTACAATTTCAGTAAAATAATTGGTTTTAACTGGCTTAGCAGCTCTGGTCACTGACTGTAACTGTGGTAAGTGTCAGAGACTGACAACTTGTCAGGGCTGACAACTTTCATGAAACGGTGTCCTGAATGACGAATCCGAAACCTGCTGGAATAGTCCGACTGTCATATTCATATCTATACAAGCACAGAAAAAAAAAATGTTGCATTTAAGCATATGGTTTGAATTAGCCTTGCTTCGTTTAAATGCGCAATGAAGTTAAGATTTCTTTTTTTGTCTATTTCTAACATGCCCTGAAACCCTCACAATAGAACCGTCGACTCTGTGAGCAATTGACTTATTTAGTCTCTCTCTCTCTTCTCTGTCTCTACACACATGCAGGAAATGGAGGAGGAGTTATACAGGTTCAGTGGCTCCATCTACAGCGAGTCTTCGTCTTTGCAAATGAGACCAGTCAGTGTGGTAATAATGGTGGACTGTCCATCCAGTGGGTCTGTCACGCCAGTCTCTTTTAACCCTCTCTGTGCCATCCACTCAAATACGTACGACTTTCATACACATACTTATGGAAAGAAAGTGAATGTGGCACACAGAAGGTTAATATCTAAGGGATGGTACAGCTGGGGTTGAGATAGGTCTTGATGTTTTCAACGTTTTTTATGCCTTTTTTTCTAGATAAAGAGAAACCTCTTATGAAATATGACCTAGCATAATGATTCTAAAAGGAATTCAAATTTATTAAATGAAAATCGGTTTTGAACTGACTTGAATATCAAAACCAAAGCAATCCACAGGATTGCTGTGTTTCAGTTCGTGTTTAAAATTGGCGACCATTTCAAAATCGATTGTCATCAAAAACACACTGAATTCCTCTTAGAATTGTGTCTTTTTTCCATTTCATACAGTGGTTTCAAAGTATCTCGCAAAAAGCTAAAAGCTGAATTCTCACCCCACCCGATACTATACCACCCCTTTAACTGCATGTTCAAGACGAGAATATCAACACTCCCATTTAAAATTGAAAAACGAATCAATTAGAATATAATCATGCAGAGTTTAAAAATATACTTGGATAAATAAGTAACTTTTGATCATTTTTTTTCTCTATAAGTCAGGTAACGTTAACCCTAAAAAGACTGGGCTATTTTGGTAGCTCGAAAGACTGGGGGGGGGGGGGGGGGGCCTAAAGGGCCCCCCCCCCTTAAGATTTCGGTCGTGGATCGCGCGATCGCCGCGAAAATTTGCACAATGGTAGTGTGCGATGTAATCTACAAGATAGTATATTCAAATTTTCCAAAATAGTCTTCTTTTATTTTATTTTGATTAATTATGCTAATTTATGCGAGAAATCAGACTCTTTGATCTAAATCAGTAAATAAAGCTCCAAAAGTGCTCATTTTTGGTCTAATTATTCTTTGTGGCATTCTTAGCAAATGCACTTGAAAAAAAAATTCGGTATCAAAATTAATTTCTTATTTATTTTATTATTTCATGAATTTCTTATGTATTTCTTTGTTTTTTTGACCTTTTGTTTTTGTTGTTTTTTTAAACAAAATTTGTGGCAGACATTTTTGAAGCATAATACTCCTAAAACAAATTGATTTTAGCCATTGAGAGTAAAAATAAGCATATTTATATGAACCATGTGAAAAAACTCAATTTGCATTGACTTTGTACACAAAATCACATTTTTGAGCCATTTTCGGCCTCACATGCATGTACAAAATGTTATGTAACTTCAGAATCGTACCCCCGGGCGTCACAAATTTGGTGTCAAAATGTGCGGGAAACTTGAAAAAAAAAAAGTCATAGAGCATCGCGGCGAGAGCATTGCGTGTTGCAGAGTAATCGCGCGAAATGTCGAGGGGGGCCTTTTAGGCCCCCCCCCCCCAGTCTTTTTAGGGTTAAGCAAGCATTTCAGACTGTTCTTGATGACTAACTGGTTAAGAGGAATCACTTTAAATACTTGTTTAATATGCTTAAAAGATCTACGTATGTACCTTCGTTTCTTTTCCCTATTACGACTTCCCTCAACTTGGAATACGTTGCTTAATATGTAGATGAATCCTGTAAGTTGCCTGATTCTAGCGAGTTGGTTTCTTGATACCCTGCATGCCAGAACAAGATTATTATCATAATTGTCACCGCGATTAAGAATTCTATGGCAGGTAATAAGAACACATGTTGTATAGAATATTGTCGAGGATGGGATTATGTGTTGTTTTTTTTTTTTAATAATAGCACCTGAAATGTAAAATAGTGTTGAGTGTGGATTTCTTTTTCTTCTTCACTTTCTATGTTCATACTTTCCTATATCCTGCAGAAAACATTAAAGTTGTCCTGAAGCTGATCTCAATGTCTTTGTATGCTAATGTACATCGACTGTTGAATAGTATCATATTCATATCTTTATACACGAATATTAGAGTAACAATCGAAAAAAAGAAAGAAAAAAGAGCCAAAGCATTACCTGTCATTAACATTTTTCGTTTTTACATGCAGCACTACGACTCGGGTATTCACTCTGGATCCATGGGCAAGGAATTCGAGTTCCCGCGGGAACGCCTGGTGATCGGGGCGGTAATCGGTACGGGTTCCTTCGGGAAAGTCGTCCGCGGAGATGCAGAAGGGATTATCAAACCGTCGGCGAAAACGGTCGTGGCTATCAAAATGTTAAAAGGTAAAAGTGAAAAATACTTCAGTGTTTTGTTAAGGTAACAACAACTATAAAATAAGTGATAATGAATTATAAGATCTTGTTTTTTTTTCTGTACTGAAGAAAAACATAATGTGTATATTTGACATGTATAATTTAACATAACATAATCTAACATAGTAATAACTTGCCAACAGCAAAACCAGATGAATTTGCCGGATCATTGATGGTGCATTTAGTTTATTTTTCTGTTTTTCGTTTATTTTTTGTTTATATATATATCTATCTATCTATCTATATATATATATATATATATATATATATATGTAAGCATATTCATTTTAATCAAAACATCTACATTTCGGGTACATTTTCTCCCATTGAATATCAGGACATTTTAATAAATGTATATATATATATATATATATATATATATATATATATTTCCTAATGACGGAGAAAAATAGAATTAAGAATTAAATGTTTTGGATCAAAAAAACTGGAAATGTAAGTGAACTTCAATCTCCCACTGAAACTGCTTCATTAGGTTTTTTTTTCTGTTGTGAAGTTTTTGATTTTATTTGGATACCTTGAAAATGTTACCTTTTGAAACCAATTTCAAAAATTTTGTAAATTAAACTGTGTAAGGTAAACTGTGTAACGTATCCTTCTCTTGGACACGCGAAATGTAAAGGTTAAGTCCACAGATGCTATGTTTCATTATTTTACGAGAAATGATTCGTCAAAATTTAACGAGCAATCATATTTCCCCTCATATTATTCCGATACCGCGTAATCTCGAATGATTCATTTTAAATGTATGTAAAGAGCTTTCCATTTTTATATTAGTTTTATTCAGCGGAGCCAATCCAGTCTCCAAGAGTGTATTCTTTTTTTTTATTATTCCTGTATAAACGATTCATTTCAAAAGAATTATCATGGTTCACATTGACAGGAAGATACAGAACTTAAAATTTGGGAAAGATATGTCATCCAGCATCTTCACGAACGTTATTATGATTTAAAGAGACAGGTAGCATGCTCCACGCAGTGAAAAATTCTGCTCCAATTTCTAACGTGAAGTAACAATACTTCTTTCTCACGTCATTCGAAATATCTGTCCCCGTTGCAGAGGACGCTACCGGACTAGACCACCAGGATCTGTTGAAGGAACTTGCAGTGATGAAGCTTTTGAAGCCACATCCGAATATTGTTACTCTCTTCGGCTGCTGCACCAAGGATGGATGTGAGTACTCACGGGCTTTTCAGTGTCATGCAAAGCGAAGCGAGCAACTGGCAATATCCGTACCTACACTGTAAAAACATCGGTGTTACATTTAACACCACGGGTGTTAAATCTAACACCGGTCAAACTTCAATAAAGGACCACACCCACAGGTGTTGAAAATGCACTGTGATGGTGTTGAAAAGTGTTCACCTGACACTTCGTGGTGTTAATTTGACACTGTACCTGGTGTTATTTTGACACTGTACTGGTGTTGATTAAAAAATGACACCACATGGTGTTGATTTGATATTTGTTGGTGTTAATATCAGTGGTTTAACACCCGTCAAGCTTCAATAAGAGACCACACCAGCTGGTGTTACTGTGGTGAAAATTTATTTTCACATTTTTTCAAAAATCTTGTATTTTAATGTAAAATTCTTGATCGTCTTGTTTAAATTAAAAATCAGCAAGAAGTGCAGTTACTAAGAAACTCTTCAAAAAAACAGTTTAAAATTGGGAAATGACACCAGGTGGTGTTAATTTAACACCATAAATGAGCACCGAAAATTTAACACCAGCTCGGTGTTCACCAGCCACAATGACGTAAAAATACGTACGTATGTGTGCGTGTGTGTGTTTGAGTGTGTCTGTGCGTTATGTGTGTGTACATCGTCAGGGTCGTCATATTGCATTACTCAAGCAAATACAAGATTAGATATAATGATTATGATCATGATGACATCACCTTAAATCATTTCGGCCTACGTCTGTCCAATTAATGTCATGATGGTGACATGACGGGTTTGTCTATCCACGTGCTCGAATTATCTTGACCTTTCATAGATGACGAAAATTTGATTGTCTGTTATTTCAAAAAATTTTTAAATAAGTAAATTAACACTCAGCTTTGCTATTCTTATTTCTTAGACGAATCTCCTCTCATCATTATGGAATATCTTCCAAACGGCAACCTTCTCTCGCATCTGCGCAGTAGCAGACAACGTGTGGAGGACTTTGAGATGCACAGAACGAGCATGCGCACAACCCTGTCGCCGACGGACCTTATCCGATATGCATACGAGATAGCCAATGGAATGGCGTATCTCGCTTCAATGATGGTGACTATCACGTTTCGGCTTCTATTTTTATAGCGATTGTCTTTCACCAATAATTACTGTAACAAGACATATGTAAAAGCGATTGGTTGAACTTTTATGAATGGTTGATTGAGAAGGTCTAAAAAAACAACAAAAAACTCTTGTAGGACTTTAGTAGAACGCCTTCTTTGCGCCTCACCTCTAGAGTTGGTGTGACACCAGCCCCGTTAAGGCCCGTGGATACTAGAATGGGTATATAACAGTCCAACAATACTCGTACGAATAAATGAACATACAAACACACAACAAAGCACGCCCTTTCCACAGCTATAAGATGTCCCCTCAAACCCTGCTAACTATACTTACCTGTACCCATAAACTTCGTCTGTCGGTGATAGGATATATAAATTATATCCGTACCATAATAAAAAAATCGGAAATACCTCACATACCAGCCTACACCCATAGTATCTAGTCTGAGAAAGCCGCGTGTAAATTGAGGAATAATGATGATGAAAGTGTAGTTTGTTTGTTCAAATTTCCATCTGAGAAAATGGTTAGATAGCCAATATTCAGCTGCCCTACCTGATCGTCTACCAGTGTCCATGGGGTCCAGTTGGCTGTATATAGAGGTGAGGCCACTTTACCGGGTTAATGTACCCTGCTCTCTACGATGGATGAATGAATAAAGCTGGATCTTTTCCGCGCATGAGTTGTGACTCACAGACACACGTACGACGCCTCCATTTTAGGTCCTACCCGAGGGACAGAGTTTTTCCTCTTACTAGAGGCGACGATTTGTTTACACATAACATTATCATATTGTTCACTTATACTCGGTGAATCGAACCCGAGTCCCTTGGATCTGGAGGCAGACGCTCCACAGACTGAGCCAGATCACCGTCATTAGTTCTGAAAACAAGATCTTATTTTTCTCTCATCTCCACAGTGCATCCACAGAGATTTGGCGGCCAGAAACATCTTGCTGTCCAGAGATGGCGTCTGTAAGCTGTCCGATTTCGGCTTAGCGCGTGACGTCATGAATGGTGGAGTGTACCAAAGAAAAACACAGGTAATACCCTAACATGTCGGTATTTTAACGCTACTCACGAACTGTATTCGGAGACTGAGCATTTTGCATTTCCTATGTTATACTATAAGTGAAGTGGCAAGAACGGATTTCACAAGTACGTGGAGAAGTGTCATGTTATTATATCACACATTTCTTGGTATTCTTCTTTTTTTTCCTAGGGAAGGGTTCCTATTCGGTGGATGGCACTTGAGTCATTATTAGACAATGTCTACACAATCCAGAGCGATATCTGGTCGTTTGGAGTTCTTATGTGGGAGATTGTCACGATTGGTAAGTTCAGCTAAAAGTAAGCAGGCAACACTTTTGCAGTCAAAACTACAATGTTTTAGAAAAGACACTTCGCTCGTACTCAGTGCCAGTTTGTTATGGTTTTGTGACGTAAAACAGTCAGTTGTTACGAAAGTGTTTTGAATGATATACGTATATGGCAATGGATTCAGCATAGTTCACAATACCAGTACAGGCAATACAGCAACCTGTACAGTACACCGTATTGCTATGTGTCAAAACGAGTACATTGTCATTTCTAAACATATTTTACACACATTATTTTGATATCGTTTTCTTTTCATTTATTTCATTTCCAATTAACAAAAGTACAATCACAGGAAGACATTTGAACCTATATGATTACACGAAATCAATATATCATTGTAATGAGAGAAAATACAATGAATTTAAATACAATGAATATTGATTGTTAATGAGTTATCTACAAACTACAAGCTGTGCTCTATAGCAGCCTCTTCTATTCCCCACAATTTTCATTCGTATTGTCAGAAAAATCACATAAATTGTATTTCAGTTTATTACATTTTCCTTTATTACAGTGTTGCATTGATTTTGTTCCAGGAATTGTACACTTGCTCGTTGGAAATTGAATGAATGAAATGAACTCTAAGAAGAATCATGCCGTCTACAAGATAACAGAGTGTCAAAATGGAAATGCTTTTAATTCCAGGAAGACGACAGGGTACAAAATTAGGAAACATTGCAGCAGTCCACCTAGCCCCAGTTTTATCAAGAGATAAAATCGATTTGAAATTCCCTTACCACACATGCTGTCATAGACTTACAGTTGAAATCAATAATATAAATAATTCTAACTCTTCATAAAACGGGGTCAAGGTGTGATAATATAGTTATTGTACATTCGTTGATAGTCCTGTTTGTAGTTGGTAATATAAATCATGCAACTATAATTGTTGCAAAACTTGTATTTTAGTTATCTCTACCTATGCCGCCTCCAAAGCTGAAAACCAAATTATTTAGTGCATGCTAAAATATCTCATCACGCAGGCCTACATTCCTGTAGCCAACAACTGCGCAATCCTTCAAATCACTTAGGTATGATAATCGTGTGTTTTCTTCTTTCCAGGTTCGTACCCTTACCCGGGTGTTCCCAGTAAGAAGCTTATCAAGGATTTGCAGAAGGGCTTCAGAATGCCCCGGCCAGAGCACTGCAGCGAAGACATGTAAGTCCACATTATATCTTACCATTTGCGTGTCATATTGATTTTACTGTTTCCTGGGAATGTGCGTGAAATTCGTGAACACTTTTACTCATTAATTGGCATAGAAAGAGCTGACACAGGTGTACAGTCGTGTCATATTTCATATTTGTGTAACACATTAATTACGTATATATATATATTTATTATATAAGTGCGCGGGCAGTTTTATTTTGTGTGTGTGTGTGTGTGTGTGTGTGTGTGTGTGTGTTTCTGTTGTTACGGTTGTTGCTGTTTACTCGTCTTTTGCCTCCACTGATACATTCAGAAACTCGCCAATGGAAGAAAAAAATATCTTACTTGACTTTTGTTGAGAGGAAGGACAAATGCCAAGAACGGTAAAATTGTCACAAATTTTGGATAGAAATTAGACAATATTGTGGAAGTTTGAAATGATGTCCGTTTCTTTTAGCATGCAAATCTGTCACACTGACGTCATACCTTAACATTATCATTCTGAGTACAAAATATGTTGAATGGAACTTAAATTATCTTTTTACTACCATACAACCCCATACTTCTGACAAAGTACAATTGTAATTGTCATTTACTGTGGGATCATGTAAAACATAAAAAAGAAAGAAAAAATGTGAACAGGAAACTTGTAAGGTCTATTCTTTTATTATGATATTAGTTTGGCCTATTGTAATGTTTAAAGAGAGCATTTGGAATGTCATTGATACTTTGTACAAAGTTAAGTAAAATCTCGTAGGTTTGTCTCAATCTATATTGAAATTGTCATCCATTTTCATTTTACAAGCATTCAATGTCGCATGATTGAAACAGTAGAGTGGTTTTGGTCAATTTCAAGTTTATTGCTCTTAACTTTGATTTTAAAGGCACCAAAATCAATGCTCACAAGTTCACATTCGAATGTACGCACTCACTCAATTTCATGTTTGATCATGCTTTTTGTATTTGAACATTGAAATAAATGAGCTGAGTGAGCACTTCAGAGCATTTGCAGATTCGTTTTAGAGCCATCAAGTAATCATACAATCAAGTACCAATTTTCGTTAGGTAAATGTTGTTTGCTAAGTGTACTGATAATTATATCATATTTTCATTTGGTATGTTCTTTCTCATAAGACGAGATGACGGCTTTCATGTCTTTCAAGAAAATACAAGCTTTCAATGAACACACACCTACCATTAAATTAGGGAGGATGGAAATCTAGTGGCTAAGTGGTTCTGAAATTTATTTGAAGTAAATTCGAAATATAGAGAAGTTTTGCATCCCGCAGTAATATGTTACTAACATTTTTGAGATGTGGTGGGTTTTTTAGATGGAGCAGAGTTGTTCGAACTGTCTCCCACCTCCATTGAGTGAATGTATATTGAAGTTACAAAGCATATATCTCATTTGACCAATTGTGCCTATTTTCCAGTATGTCATTTTTTTTAATTTTTTTTTTTTTGGTTTTGGGGAAACTAAACCGAAATGTAAAATGAAGTTGTTGTGCTCGTAGATAAAAGCAAAAACAAACACATCAATAACATCAAACAGGACGCGTTTCAATCTGTTGCATCTGTGACAACGATTATGTGCTTAGTTTCATATCATCTCTATATCTCTCTCTGGTAGCTACACCATAATGTTGGAGTGCTGGAGGGAGGAACAGAGTCAGCGGCCGACCTTCGAACAGCTACGAACGAGACTCGAAACTATTCTCATCGAGTCCGGGGTTAGTGTCCATTGTCGCGGATGGGATTTCTGTGTATATATTATCAACCTATGACTTTTTGACAAAATCCTGCAGGTCAATGACCCTTCTTGCTGCTTCATCCCACGACGTGCCGTTTAATCAATCTTCAATTTTATTTTTTAATCAGATCATCATGTTTGAACAATTATGTCATAATTCCTATGTGGTAAGTGGTCACGCACACACACACACACACACACACACACACACACACATATATATATATATATATATATATATATATATATACATAGATATAGATATAGATAAATATAGGTATATAATAGTACACGTATTGGTGCAATGATATAAATCAATATTACAGAACTCATGCTGTCAATTCCAACAGTCTATTTTGACACACAAATTTTTGGGCGATTGGCCCTTTCTCAAAATAATGTTCTTGATTCTGAGAGAATCTATCAGAGTAATGTATAAATGCATATCATATATAAGGGTAATGTGCTTTTTTTTGGCATTCTTTTACTTTAAATGAACTGACACATTGACCGTTACGTACTATGTTCTCTTTTTTTTTTGTACAATGCATATATCTACACTGAGCATTATGTATTATCATATTTGGATATATTCTTTGTATTTTCCATCAAAAAATACGGAAATAAAATTGAAATATGAAATACATTGACATACACTTCAATTGCAACTAACCGACAAATACCATTTTTGTTTTCTTCGTCGATGTAAAATGATTACATATCCTTCAGTATCGCATTAATAGCCATGATTAAAAATCACTAGCCCACATACATACTTGCGTTTGACTCGAACCAACGTCCTCCGAATTGCTAGATAGGCGTCATTTTCACCAGACTCCCGAACTGCTTGTTATGTTTCATTTTTTTATGCCTCCGCCACGAAGTGGTGCCGGAGGCATTATGTTTTCAGGTTGTCCGTCCGTCCTTCCGTTAGTCCGTCAGTAATGAATTTTGTGGCAAGCGTAACTAAGAAACCTTTTGAGTTATATCCTAATGAAACTTGGCATGTATGTGTATGGGGGGGGGGGGTGAAGTTGTGCCGATCAACTTTTGGGCGCACATGCTTGAGGGCAAAGGTCAAAAGGTTAAGGTCATATACATAAAGTTTCACTATTTCCACCACATCTCTCCAATATCTCAAGATATTTTCTTGAAACTTACTGTAATCATGTATTACCCAATTAAGATTCTATGGTGAAAATTTGGGGTCATGAGGTCAAAGGTCAAAAGGTCAAGTAAAAATATTAAAACTTCACTTTTTTCTCCGTACCTTTGAAATTGTTCGAGGTATCTTCATGGAACATACATGTACTGACTGGCAGTGATTTTCTAGACAATTTAGGGTTCATGGGGTCAAAGGTCAGGGGTCAAAGGTCAAAGGCAACACTTCAAAATTTTACAATTTCCCTCATGTTTATGCAATGCCAGCAGGATTATTTTTTTTTTACACTTGGTGTATGCATGTATAACCTAATAGAGATTCTCTGGAATTTTTTTTTTGCCTCAAAGGTAAAAAGGTCAAAGATCAAGTGAAAGTGCTGAACTAAGTTTTTTCCTTCATATCTTGGAAGTGGCTCAAGTCATCTTTAAACTTTCTACATATTTATGCATGTTCGGCCTGACAGTGATTATCTTATGAATTTAGGGTCAAAGGCGAGATGAAAATGGTAACAATTTACTATTCAATACAGAAATTGCACTTTTTCTCCATACCTTGGAAATTACTCAATGCATAAACGTATGAATTGGTCAAAGTCAAGTTAAAGTCCTTAAATCCCAAATCATACATGCTCTCCTACTCGTCCAATTAAACCTAGGTCAAGGAAGGTGAACATTCAACACATTTGTGACAAACTTGTCATTTTAATATTTAGCCAATTTTGTGAAAATGTAATCACACATTTGTCCACATGTACTGTCTAGACCTATAAGGAGAATCATGCATCATGGCGGAGGCATACCAGTCACCATAGCGACATTTCTATTTTATTGATAAATTAGTAATTGATAGATTAGCCTTCATCATTGCGCTTTATCATCTTGTGTCTTTCATGTTTTTATGAATTATCTTGTTGTTTTTCTTCAGCTCAAATTTATGATGCAAAAGTCCAGATGTCATGCGTCAAATATGCGTAACATTATATACCTGCATTGCAGAAATCTGTCCAATTTTCTACCATTCACACTTTCTTATTTCTCTGTGCTGCAGAACTACCTTGTCCTGGATGACTTCGACGAGCGCCTGTACGAGTACACGTACGATGGAAATTCCACACCCGACGAGTGACGGATCAGCGCTGCCTGCCGGTAGTTCTAGCAAGTCCCCTCGGAAGGCACACGAAAACAAGCCAGACAGAATTGGATAACTCAGTAGAACACCTATTACGCCAATAGTCTTTCACAGCTCATTTTTAAACTTGCCCTTATTTGACAGTGACCGAACGCGAGGGTCTCTGCCCTTGACAGTCTGCAAGGGTGCTAGGTGAAGCGAGCAAGTCCACCAAACTGTCAGTAAAAGAGCTGCTTTTATGTCATCCCATCTCCACATTCTGTATATCATCTGGCAACACACAGAGCTCCCCAGTGCCCTTCCTTCATTCTCTGTCTTTCTTCGGGGCTTTTCATGTTTATTTGTCAACGATGTGCCTGATTGATGTGTCTCTTAGTGGAATATTGCGATTTGGACGAACCGCGAGAGATCGGCATGCTCTAACAGCTGTTCCAGACGATCCACAGTAATTAAACTTTATATTACATGTAGTCCTGATAGTTCTCTAAATAAAGTTTTCATAAGTGAACAAGGACACATCTGCAAATGGAGCACTGGTGGACACCCAACAGTAGAAGCGCCTGCTCTTTTGCTTTGCCAGTTGCCTCTTTAGATCGTCCCTCCAATTTTGATACGCGCACGTGTTGTTATTCACTTAGACAGTGTTGTATCACACAAAATTTAATGTGCATTTTGATTAAATGTCGATGGCTTTTGGATGCCGTGATTGGTTCGGATCTGGTGAATGATGTAGGAAAATATATACGATTTAGCCATGGGTATTATTTCCTCAGTGTGTTTGTTTGTTTGTTTGAAAAGAAAACGCGCGTATGCTTGTATGTTAGTTGCGAATCTTTAATGCTTAAACCAAAGAGGTCCTCACTTTGACAAGACAGCACTGGACTGTACTCGAACGCACTCAGTCTCCCTGGTACAAGGTCAAAGGCTACATCTGTTCGGCTAACGCGTTTTTCTTTTCCTTGTCTTTCTTTCCTTTTTTCTATCTATCTTTCTTCTCATTTTTCTCATTTTTCTCTCTTTTGTATCCTTTGTCATTTCATGTTTCTTTCCTCCTTCGTTTGTTACGTAAAAATGTTGATAACAACTTGGATCCAACGGTCGACATTCTGACTGAGATTTTATCTAAACCGGTTAAGCAAATGTGAAGGTAATTGATGCGTATACTCTTGATGTTTTATGGAAATTGTTATCAAACTTTATAGACATTAGATAAGGCATCATCATTATAACACGTTGTATTCCCGCCAAACGTGTTGTAGCGTTTGGTTGAATAGTAAAAAGAAGTATTTAGATGCTATATATCTGTGATGTACTTTGTCCCTTTTTTCCCCGATGGATTTAAGCCTTACAACATTTTAATCCTGTATAGCTGTCTTAATGTTGTTTGCTCCAGAAAGAAAGTATTTTATTTCGATAGAAACACTGTCTTGATGGATAATACTGACGGTTATGAAAGCGATAATAATAATGATGATAGTAACATGTTAGTTAAAAAGATATTCTTAAAGTAAAACATTAGAAAAACAAAAGAGTCGAAACTGTTTATTGTACTTCAGTAGTCTTTTTGCTTGATAGGCATATCCTTTCAAACTATTGAAATTCTTGCGTAGAGTTGTTTTTGTTGCAACAGATTTGTCCAATTTGTCTTTACTTTACAAAAGAAAAAAATGTAAAATCCGAATTCTGCTCTAGATTTTAAACAGACATGTCGGGGAAAAAAGAACCAGTAGCAATCAAACCTGCCATCTGCTGGATAAAAAGCAGTTAGTTAAACTGACCCATCACTGTGGACTTGAATAGAGCAAGTCATGTTGGGCGTCGCTACATTGTAGTAGTCCAAATGTTCTTCAAATTTTGTTTAAGCTATTCACTAAATTGCTTTTTTTTTCGGCGTAGTGGTATTCTTATCGATGAAAAAGCACACTACACATTCATCACCCTCCTCTGACTCGAAAGAAAGCCGATTTGTATTGCAAGTGTCATGCTGGCAGCAGCTGTGGGATATCCAGGAAAGCCCGTTTTGAGTACATTGAAGACGCAGTGAAAGATAATCCCTACCACATTTCCCCACTATTAGGTTTCAAGACTGCTCTACGTTTTCCAGCAATTTACGTTGAATAAACTGCACCAAATTTTTGAATTATGTTTATCTTCGATAACTATTCTCATTATTGCGATCTACTGTCTTTAAAACGAGACAAAATATCACTTTTTTCTTTTTTTTATAGCTCTGATGGTAATTATAGGGCAAGAATGTAAGGTGTCTGACGAGTGTACTCTTTAAATGTGTACAGTTTCTTATGTATTTATCGGAATATAATTATGTAAACTGTTGTAAATATAGACGTTGGGAAATGCCGCTGCCGAAACCGGTGTAAGAGTGAAATGTTTAATATGAGATGTAAATATTATTTGTAGAATCATACAAAATTGTAATGTAGAGTTATAATGCCAATTTTCATCAGCCTTCAGTATTCGATAATTTAAGTGCCTCATGATTTTTGTAGATAGTGACAGATGCGGATAATGGATGGTAATGGGGGAAAAAACGACTTCCGAATAAAATCATATTTGTGTATTAAGAATTTAATTGCAGACCTGCTAATGTCTCTTGATACCGCGGAAAGACGAACATTGTTTTCCTATTAAAAAGTAAAATAAAATCCGAGGCTCAGTATGTTAACAATGTATCAATTTTTAAATAATAAAATTCCTCTCAAGTTACATTTATTTTGTATTGTTTTTGATCTTCCTGAAAAAAAAAACATATTTCAGTACAAGTGTCCAAGTGTCTTCTTCTTTTTTTTGCGTAGTAGAAAACGTATTCAGAATAAGGCATTTACACTCAAATGGTAAAAAAAAAATACATTCCAGATGAATAAGAAAATATTCAGTTAAATATACAATTGAGTTAAATAAACATAATTGTCAGAATATGGAAAGATGTTCTATACTTTCAGCGAAAAGGGATATTGTTTGTCACCACATAATTTAGCTCATGTGATAATGATGGTAATGATAATGATATTGATTGATGATGATGATGATGATGATGATGATGATAATGATTATAATGATGCTGATTGTGAATGTAATTATGCTATAAAAAATCATATTAGTCATTATCAAAAATAACCGTAAGCCTTTACCACTGAATGTCATCATTACAGGATGAGTGCAAGATGAGGACTTGATGGATGGGACCAAATTTCGCTACTTCACTTCACGTCCAAAATTGAAATTAAGTGATGATTGTGTAAAGGTCAATAGGATAACTGTGGCACTATAGCACCATCACGTCACCTTTGATAATTCAACGTACAATTTACATCTTCAGAACGTTATTTCATAGCATACGTTGATTTGGGGGTCTTTTTTCCCCAATATCTATTAATAACGGTGCACTTTTACTTTTTCGTTGAAGCCAATGTCAAACTTATGTAACTTTGTGCATTAAAAATGGTTTCGGGAATGGAAGATAAGGCATTACCGATAGGCGTTCCTGTAGTTGTTAAAATGGTGACGATTTCCCTCCTTTACACTCGCCGTGGATGCAGCCGTTATTGTTCGGAGCAACACCAACCCTATGACGGAACAGTTACAGCTTTGAAGCCGGAAAATACTTCGACACGTTTTCCTGTTGTTTTCAAGACGGTTGCGTCAGGCTTGAGCCATCAGGTGTATGGATCTCTTCAACACAGAATCGCAGATCGCTTCCACGAATCGCATGTCACAGGATCGCATGGCGCGTGTGACGTTCAGTACCTCATTACAAACGCACCCACGGACATGTAGGCCTATACACACAGGCGCATGCACGCACCGGGGAGGCAGACAACGTGACATTATACACCAAATAATAAGGTTCCTTTTCTCCTTTTTTACTTTTATTTAAATCTTGATGCACGAGGCATAAAGAAACAGAATACTTACGAACAATACTTGCACTATTATAATATTGTTATTCTGTATTTGAAACGAAACATGTTAGATTTGTTTTGTTTTGTTTTGTATTGCTTTCGGTACTTCTCCAAGTAGGCCTACAGTGACAAATTGGTCAAATTTTGCAAAGAAAAAACGTGTTATTTTTGATAGGCTTTCCTAATTTCAACCTAGAAGATGGACAGGATGCAAGTTTTTCCCTCTTTTCTTTTTCGCTTCACTAGTTCAGTAGGCCTTATCAGGTATTCCAACCGCATACTAAGACTTTTTGAGTTCAATTTGTATTATCTCAGTAACTGTGATGCGTGACATTATGGGTACAAACGATTTGTATCGCAGCGATTCGCCTCGATTTGTGGCTTGTTTGTAAAATTATTCTCCTGAAACTGTACATTTTTTCATGAAACAGAATAGCTGTTTTCATGGATGCACCTTCTTTTGTTTTCGTATCCTTAACGCTATACCTTACACGATCACGTTATTTTCTGAGAATTTGTTCTAACTCAACACCTTCGCAGATCTACGCGTCTCCAGATCACGTATAACCATGTAAACTTCATCTTACTTTTGGATATTTTTCTGGTTGGTTTATCTGAATATCTGCATCATTTTATTCCTTTTTTTTTCCTAAGTAGGTGAATTATGTGTTTTTCGGAAAGGAAAACGAGAGTGTTTGGGCATTTTTACAATCAATTCCAAGGTCGAAAGACCAGTTAGCAACTGGTGCTGGTACCAGTTAATTCCAGGTAAGGCAACTTGCTTTAATATGAAAATTGGAATGTGTGTCTAGAATCAACTGGCATCAACTGGTATCCATTCAACTGGTAGCATCTGGCATTCGTCCAACCCAACTGGTACCAATTAGAATCATCTGGTGTCAACTCGAATCAATTGGAATCCAACAGACTTCAGCTGGTATCAACTGGTACCAAGTACGACTCAACCTGGCATCAGCTGGTACCAGTAAGACCTCAACTGGTGTCAACAGGCACATATTAGAACTTGAATTGTTATCACCTGGTACCAGTAAGACTTCACCTCAACTAGCTGGTATCAACTTACACTTTGTAAACTAGTACTCTGCAAATGGTATCAACTGGTACACAATGAGACTTGAACTGGTATCAACTGGTACCAGTAAGACTTCACCTGGTATCAACGTATACCAGTAGATTGCAATTGGTATCAATTGGTACACATTGACACTTGAACTGGTATCAACTGGTACCCCCCCCCCCCAAAAAAAAAAAAAGAAAGAAAAAAAGAAAAAAAATCAACTTTACATCGAGTGGCATCAACTAGCTGATACACAATGAGACGTGAACTGGTATCAACTGGTACCAGTAAAACTTCAACTCGCAGCAACTGTAACGTAGCAACTGGTACAGTTGAACTGATGAGTTGAACAGTCTGAACTGGTATCAACTGGCCACCACAAGAATTTTACTGGTTTCAACGGGGAAGCAGTGCAACTTCAACTGGTGTAAACTAGTAGCCATATGACTTAAACTGGTATCAACTGGTACCAGTACGACTTCATCTCGTTTAAATTAGAATGGCTTATTTTGTTACTGGAAAGTTGGAGAAAAGTTGCCTTCTGGGTTCAACTGGTACCATCTAAAACCAGTAAAAACCAGTTAGAATGCTTATCCTGGTTTTTACTGGTTTCTACTGGTTTTTCGACCTGGGAACGTGGAAAGATTAATGAATACCTTTACTGAATTTCGATTATTTTTTCACAAACACTCACATGCACGGAAAACAAAATTAAAAAGGACTGTACACTGCTGGTTGAGGTGAAGAGTTAGCTTTGAACGTTTGGCGAGATATTCAGAAACCACTCTATGAGATATCAAAGAGCATGCAATTCTAAGGGGCATCAAAGTTTATTTCATGAAAATCGGTTTTGAAATGGCTGAGATATCCAAAAACAAGGTGAAACAAAGACATCCTAATAATCCTTTCGCCTATTATATTTTTCACTTTCTTGGCTATCTCAGCCATTTGAAAACCAATTTTCATCAAATAAACGTTGAATCCTTCTTAAATCTACATGCTCTTTTCACATTTTATAAGAGGTCTCTCCTTATCTCACTTATTAATGTTATAACCAATTTTCATCAAATAAACGTTAAATCCTTCACATTTTATAAGAGGTGTCTCCTTATCTCACTTATTAATGTTATAACCTGAATCCCACCTCAACCAGTACTGTACAGTCCCTTTAACTCAGTCATGCATGGATTATGAAAATTTGGTTATGCATCAAATGAAAGAGGAGAAATTTATATTTGTATTCATGTACATCTCATAAGCACGTTTATGATTGTGACCGCAAATGTTTACAACGAAATCCGGTTTAGTTCTTTTTTTTTTGGAGGGGGGGGGGGGGGCGCTGTATATAAGGCTTTATAGCAAAACTTTCAATATGGTACGATTTTTGTTTTTGTTTATACAACGGATATACTGATGATGATGATGATGACTTGAATTAAATACAAAAATAGTAATTCTTATATCACTGGGGACTTGCCTTTTTGAAAGCTGCTCATTCTTTTCTTTGCTTTAATTTCTTTAACTTTGTTTATTTTTTCACAATCTTTATAATATATTATTCATATAATCATAGTCCACACCTCGATAAGACTAAAGTAGCATGTGCCTTGGCATCGACCCTTGAACTCTTCCTCCTTTGCTCCTTCCTCTGTACACTTGCTGTCCCTTTCTGACCTTTGACCTCCTGTTTATTCTTTACACGCGTATGCAAGAGAGCTGCTTTGTTTCTGTCTGTGTGTGCGTTTGTGTTCATATTTGTTTTATGTTCTACTTCCCAAGGATTATGTCTAATCGTTCCGTTTGATTATTACGACAATTTACTACTCACAACGGGACTGCATTCTACAAGCTAGGCTTTTTAGCGTCCCCTCTGTTTCCGACTTTTTCTTTGTTACGATTCAGTTGCACTTTATCAATGCGTTTCTTCATCTAAAGTATGTTTTGTCTAAAGTGTAATCATATTATGACGTGCATTTAAATCTCATTTGAATCTGCAAAAGTTACATTGTACTTCACTTTGTTATATGCAATTGTCATATTGTATACTTTCGTCAGAATTAAAATGAAATAATATACACATATGCATCAAATGTGATATCTCAAATATTCTTCGTAAATAACTGCTCTCTATGGTAAACAATACCTTCAAAGTCTCATATTAAGGCAAACATGCGGAGGCAGAAAGTTGTATGGATCGAAAGCAACAAATATTTATTAGGAAGCTTCATCATTCATTATCGAAACAGTCATACATTCCGACCATAAATTCAAATTTATTATATAGAGCATTATTCCAGCGACTTAAAAAGGCTATTTCATGTGAAATAGATGACATGACTGCTAAAATGGGAAGAATCATACAAGGAGGAATTTTTACACCTTGGCCTATCTCCCATAAGTATAGAGCAAGTTAGCACGCAGGGCTCTCAAGTACATCGTGCGTTCAATTACTTGTAAAGAATGTAAATTGTCTGGTGACATGATTACAACAAAAATACAGGATTGTATGATCATTGTCAAGAAGAGCTAAATAAACGAATTAGCACGAGCACATTATATTATCAATACAAGCATAACAAACACAGCAAGAAACAGATGTACTTTGTAAATGTAAACGCTAATCGTATAAACTATAGAAACAGCATCTTCGCTTCTGCGTATGCACTTAAGTTATAATGAAATTCAAGGATACACTGTACTACAAAACACGTTCGCAAGTAATGTTTACATCTAACTATTTATATATTCAAGATTATAATCCTTAAATTGTTACAGGAACTATCGCCTAAAATTCATGAATTATGTCATTGTTTTCGCTTTATAAAAAAATAATGAGATACAAAGAGAAAAAAACAACACCCATCATCACGCTGAAGGTAAAATAAGTGTTTTTATATACAGTTGTTGCATAGGCCTAACCATGATTTTGTAATAGTAAAATGCGCCTTAGTTACTACACTTATTGCGTCTTTTGTATAGGAAAAATGATTAACACTTCTCGGACTTACCTTCTTATAGTAGATAGGTACTGCAACCCAATCAAAGACTCTCATTAACAGTGTCAAGAATACACGTTCATAAAGAAATCCAGACTTGAGTTTGCATGTCAGAACACAAAGGCACATTCTTTATTATGATGATATAAGACGCAGTTCTCAACTTTCTGATGCTTTTGCGCTAGTGCTTGGAGACGCCACACGCCACTCACTGGTAGGCTTCTAACATGCACTGTTGTTGACTGACAACTTATAGTAAATATACGTTACCCCCTCGAAAACGAGTACTGGAATCGTAGTGTTCATGACATTGACCCAGGTAAAGTTATCTCTTATTACTTTTATCAGTATATTTTGTTGCTAATTGCTATCATAATTATGCCCGCATGCACTCTCAGAATATTGTTGTGAATGACTGTACTCGAAGAGATTCACGACATATCTTGAAAAGCCAAAAATATAAAATATTTATTGATTATCCCACGAAGGCCATAAGTCTTGTCGTGAGAGGAAAAAAAAATAGGTGGAGGGAGGACCTTAAAAAAACACACCTCTCCTTCTCGAGCTAAAAAGATGGGTACTAACGGCATGTTCAGGTCTTCAAAACTTCAGAATTTGATAATAACATTTTTGTTGTGAAGATAAATTAGATGTGTACAAGAATTAGAAAATCATAATGACAATTTAGAAAACATTAGTTTTGATGAGGTCTTTAGTTGTGACGTCTATAATTATTCACTGACACAATATTACAAGTTACATTTCTTTGAAGCACTAAACTGATTCTAATTCAACGAGAGAGGCTAATAGATATAAGTTGCAAACTTTAATGAATAATAATCGGCATTTTACACCAATTTATTACAAACGTCACCAAAATATCTCATAATGAGCACCAAACAAAATGGTGCAGGAAGAAAATAAATGGGTTTTTGTATACTATGCATGTTACACAAAATCATTGGATAACCATTCGAATATATCGCTGGCAATGCATAGTATAAGATGCGTTAACTCATCTGTCTGGGTTTTTTTTCCCCGATATACCAAGATGGGCAGTATTACATTGGTCAATGGATGATTGCCGATGGTTGTATGGTGCCACCTTTTTGTTGTGTAGTTTCTCCACTCCAGTGGTTACTTCCTAGTGGGAATCACTGAAAAAGCTATCCCCAAAATCCGTAGTGGTACCCCTAACAAATTACTCGCACCGCCTCCGCCATTAGCTGTTGTTTATGGAGTCCTGGTCGCTTCGACTGATGCCGCAGCGCCAGTTATTTCCTGGGTTGGTTCGCCGCCGTCACCTTGAGGAGAAGTTAAGTGAAACATAGTTAAATTCCAATTCTGGAAAATCTTTTGCAATTGACGAGTACATGTTTTTCAATAACAGGCTCGATAAGAGTGGTGGAGGTGTTGCACTGTATATATCACGTACTTTTGAATGTATTGTTTATGATGATATTTCGAGCATGGATAACATTGCTGATTTTTTAAAAGAAATGTATATATCAAAGGATCTAGGAATATTGAGATAGGCATTATGTACAGACCTCCCAACTCCAATATCAAAGATTTCTTAACTTAATTACCTTTTAGATCTGGCTTCCTTGGTGACTTCAATATTGACTTACGTAAGTCTGAAGATGATCTTGTCTCACATGAGTTTCTTCAAGCGATTTTGTCCTCTCCTTTTCTTCCGCTTATGTCGAAATCTTCACGTGTCACAGCTCACTCTGCTACCCTCATCGATAATTTGATTTTTAATACCCTACCCCTTAATGATTCTTATATAATTTTTCAGATTTGACCTATCATTATTCAATTATGATTTATTTTTCTTTTAAAACTTTTCGTCTGGTATAGCTAGTCTTGATGCAATTTTAGAATATGCTGACTGGTCAAGAGTATTTCATAGTAATGATATTGATTTGTCTTTTGATTATTTTATGAAACATTCAATCATAATTTGGATAATGTAATTAAAAAAAAAAGATAAATCAGACTACAACTACAAATGCCGCTATGCGACTGGTATGCCTCCGCCATAATGCATGGTTCTCCGAATAGGTCTGTAGCACAATGTCTTCACAATGTGTGATGACAGTTTCACATACTTGTAACTGGCAAAATATCAGAATGACAGGTTTGTCACAAATGCATTGAGTGTTCATTTTTCTTGAACTAGGTTTATTTGGATGAATATTTGGGAATTTGAGGATTTGTTCCCAACTTTTGACCCTTTTATATTAAAGTTTAAAGAAGAAGTGAAATTTAGCACTTTCACTTGACCTTTGACCTTTTAGCAAGAAACTTCCAAGAGAATTTGTATTGGGTAATAAATGTATTCACTAAGTGCATAGATTAGGCAGCGTATAGATTAGAGAGAAATAATGGCATTTTGATGAGTTAATCCTTGACCTTTGACCCCTGACCTTTGACCCATGACCTCTAAATCCCATACATGATCACTGCCAGTCAGTACATGCATATATTCTAAGTTCCATGAAGATACCTTTAAATATTTGTGAGATATGGAGAAAAAAGTACAACTTTAAAATTTTTGCTTGACCTTTCACCCTTGACCTTTGACCTCATAACCCAAAGCTCTCTCTGGGGAATCTTTATTTAGTAGTTCACCAATACACCAAGTTTCAAGAAAATACCTCTAGGCATTGCATGGATATAGGGGAAATTGTGAAATTTTGAGCATTTGACCTTGACTTTTTGACCTTTGGCCTTGATCATGTGCGCCCAAAAGTTGATAGGCACAACTTCGTCCACTCATTATATACATGCCAAGTTTCGTTACGATACCTTTAACAGTTTTTTAGATACGCTGTCCACAAAATTGCTTACGGACGGAAGAAAGGACGGACGGACGGACGGACGGACAACTCGAAAACATAATGCCTCCGGCGACACTTCGTGGCGGAGGCATAAAAAGACACCTAGGTTACCGTGGATTTCAAAATCAACTCACCGTTCAATTAACAGGAAAAATAGATTGTATTGTAGATACAAATTGCAAAAAAAAACCCTGAGCAATCAAGACACAAATACACTTCATAAAAATACTTTAACTATGATTTTACGTTCTGGAAAGAAAAGAATATTACTTTAAGCAATTGCAGAGACATTAGATTGATATGAAAAATACTTTGAATGTTTTACAGCAAGCTATGAATGTTCGAGTAAGAATTCAGACATTGATAACATAAAGGTGAATGATGAAACCATCAATGACCCTGTTCACAATGCATATGTTTTTAATTACTTTCCAATAAAAACAAAATTAGAGAATTAGAGAATTATTTTACTGAATACTTAGGTAAGCATAATTCTGATTCTGTCTTGTTTACTCCAAATAATAGACATGATATTATTGATATTGTATCTTCTTTAAAAAGCAGGTGGAGTTCTGGTTATGATGACATAGATAATTGTATTCTTGAAGGTGTTATAATCTCAGTTGCTGATCCACTCGTTCATATTTCTAATTTGCCAATTTCTAATGGTGTGCTTCCTGGTAAGATGAAACTGACCAGAGTAATTCCACTATTTAAGAAGCGTGACAAATATGAAATAATATAATTGTCTTCCAATTTTATTATTATCATAGTTGTCCGAAAATTTAGAGAAACTTATTCATAAAAGAATTATCAATTTTATGAAGCTGCACAACATTTTTACAAATTCTCAATTTGATTTTCGAGAGTAGCATAGTACTAGTCATATTCTTTTATAATGGTATTTTCCTCGATAGAACAGTACATTATACACTGATGTAATAATGAGTGTGGCCCGACTTCTCTATCACCTTGCCTGAGTACCTTGTTTTGGCTACTAGAGCACGGGATTAGTATGTAGGATATCGGCCACTCGCCCTGCGTGACTTGTCTTGCTCTTCTCCAATCCATGTGTTTCACTTCGCTTGTTTACAGACGCACTCTTAAGACAAGGTCATTTAATATACAAATTTCCAATCATGTAAAGTCCTGCTGTTACATGTAAACATCATGTTAAGTGCCAGTACTCCATAACACATACTAGTCGATGTAAATTGGTTCACCCCGTACACTTTATTCGTCTGTGCCGACGACAGTCCTTTTCACGCCATTATAAGATTTCCTTTTTACTTTCTAGCACTGAAAAATGGGTCACCTCAACCACATGCAATAAGAACGTCTTCTTGTTTGCTTTATTCAGCAAAAACAGGTTTTCACGGTTTATATCGCAAAATTGAGGAAAGCTTTGCCTTGAAAGCGAATCAAATGTTATGATATCAACCGAAATAAATATCAATATTGCAAGAGGTCATTTCCCTTGATCTTATCTCTATAAAGCAGGATATACATGTATTCCTACTCTCCCTGTCCGCTTCAGGCAGAAAGAGGCGCGGTTAAAATCGGGGCAGGGTTAAAGGGATTGTATAGTATTGGTAGGGATGAGAATTGGGTTTTTAACTTTTAGTGACAATCCAAGTAACCACTTATGAAACAGTGCAAAGCATACCATGTCAAAGTTTTTCAGATTGAAAGCGGTTTTGGAATCGCTGAGACATCCAAAAACAAGGTAAAACAAAACGATCCTAATGAAAATTGGGTCCCGCATTTTATATCCTTTTTTCCATATCTAATCTTGTGCTAATATTTTAACAGGTTTTCAATATATATTCTTTAATAATTACATAATATTATGCAAGCAGTGTTGCTGAGAAGGAGACTTTTGTGTATGTGTGTGTGTAATTGGTTCATTGTGAGTCTGATTTGCACAATCATCGTGGAATAAAACTAGAATAACGGAGATAAGAAGTTTAAAAACAAAAAAAAAATATGTGTGTGTGTTTGTGTGTTCTAGTAATGTTACCCAAGCCACCAACTTTGCCTTTATGGAGTAAATTCCACATCTTACCTCACCATAAAGGCACCATGCAAATAAAAATGCTGCTCGTGATGTAGTGAGTTAACAGAATTTTCTCTACCACCGCAAATAAAGAACCAGAAGCTCACGTTCGCACTGAGGGATCTCATCCGACCACCGGCCCAGGATACATGTATGATACGACGTGTCGACCTGAGGTGTAGTTAAGCGGTATCCGTCGTCACACTCAAACGTAATTTCCTGCGTGATAGGGTAGCGACCAGGAATCCAGTCGAATAATTTCACCACACGTCCATGATTAACAACTGGTTCAGGACAGTACAATTCTGTCGCAAGAATTGAATGGGAAATAACGAATGTGTTAATAGCATGATGATGTAAATTTTCATCTCATGACATTGTTTCCACAGAAATTATTGTTTACGTTTTAGAACACTCAAGGGATGTTCACATAATGGTAAACCATTGGTTCTATTTTTCTCTTAAATAATTATTTCTAGAATCAATCTAAATTCGTTTTTATCAAACTCACAGACAAAAATCAAAATGTTCACTTATTTTTTCGAATACGTGTATATGACTGGCTGTATGAAAATGTATCAACGATCGTTAGGATTTCGTTAGATCACGTTCATTCAGCATAGAACGTACAAAGTTAGCTTTATAGGACCTATGCGGCATTTGAGCAAAAGATAGTGAAAGCTATTATGAAAGATGCATACCATTGACGATTATTTCCACTGTATGGGAACTGCTAACAAGCGTACATGTGAAGTTTCCAGAATGGGCAGAAGTGGGCGTATTCAAAGTGATCTCTTTTTGCCTGTACGCCTGGGGGTATTTGACAAGAGAATGCATAGATTATCATGATGTTACGAGATACATGACTTTTTATTGTCACTTGGTCTTATATAAGATGGTCTACTTCCCAGTTTGTCTATCACCACTATGGCTAAACTCATTTGGTCTATTATTAATTTCTTCTAATGCGCATTTCGTCCAATCCTCGCTTGGTCTAATGTCCAGTTGGCTAATTATCATTTTGTCTAATGACCAGATGGTATAATAATTGCAATTTTGTATCCTTGGATTTTTCCCACTATTTCTAATAAACTGTGGGTATTAGACGACACCTGGAAGTGGATGAACTGGTAATGAATCAAAGTGGCAGTCTGACTAAATGGTTATTAGACGAACTGATTGTAGACCAAACATGATTAGACCATTTGGGTTGAGACTAAATGGCTATTAAACAAAGTGGGAGTAGACAAGTGATAAACCACCATAAATACCAGCCATTCGGGACAGACATTTGCAGGAATAATTAAGAAGTGAAAACTGACATAAGGGCAACAGCCTCATGCCCTTAAACCATGTAGTAACTGATGGATAAATATTCCGCTGTCTCGGTAACTGTCAATTATGTATGCAATATAGGGAATTAGACCTTCTACAACCAAATACTAATCACGGTATAAAACGAACCCTCGCGTACCGTCTCGGTACGTTAGGGTTCATTCACCGTAATTAAGGCCTAGTCTTTGATTGTGCGCAACACAATTTCCTATTGCCATAGCGTGTATCTCCAAATCTACAAACTCTGACGTCTGAGGAGCGAAACTATAAAGTGAACTCGATTACCAAGAGTCCGCCACTGTATTACTCGCATTTGAATTGCTATCCTCTCCGAATGAATAGAGTAGCAAAATCATAATTGTAATTCTACACAAAATATAAATCACGAAATTTCTAATGGTTATAATTCACCTTTTCCCCACCATATTCTGTAGTTGCCGCTTCTTTTCATGTTTGCTTTTGTTTGTTAAAGTGTATGACTGAGGCTTGTTCTCGTTTTTCTATAGGCCTATACTCGCATTATGGTACAGGTTTTATTTTGATTTTAGTATCAATGTTTGCATTGTTGCATTCATGTTCGTGTGTATGTGTGTCTGTGTGTATGTGACTTTGCATTACAAAACTAACAAAAAGTTGCAAGACATGGATTTTTAGTTAAGGGCAGATTCTGAAAGAGCAGACTCTAATGATGTATAACTGAATTCAAATGGACTCCCCTAACCCCTTTCTAAATACTGGAAAGAAAGCACACACTCTGGAAAAGTGTGAAATGAGAAAAGAGGCTCTGAAGTACAGAGTCTATTACCAAGCCGTGCTAGCCATTATTACTAGTTGTGTGATGAAAGGGACAAAACACAGGATGTAAACCATCGGGTCAACAACAGTGAAAGAATTATCAGATTTAGCTGAAATTGAGCATGTTCTGCTAACACATTCTGTTCATGATTAATGCCAACTTGTAGCAGCATCATCCATTCAATAGTTATTAGCCTTGAAAGCGAAGAGTGTGCAAAGGATTTCAAGAAAATGAAAAGGGGCCTTGAAGACATACCTGATCATTCCGCTCTCCCCTCCCCCTCCTCCGCCCCCCCCCCCAAAAAAAAAAGGTTGTAGAAAAACTGGTGAAAACACACTTTCAAACTGATATTATAATCCTAAACTAAAGAATAATGTAGAAGAAGGCTAGCTCTATTAGAAAATAAGAAAAACTCAAGCTTGACTCCGTTGAACCATATTTTATTTTCACCTTTTTTGAGCCCTTACGTACAAAACAAAGGGATGCGACTTTTTGTTGATTTTGTGATGCACGGTCACATAATATATCCCTTATGGAACAATTACCACACTGTGTTCACGTAGTTTAACTTGTGAAAATGTGTGAATACGGTGTGTTCACAGTGTTGCCAAAATTTAAAATTGTTTCTTTTTAATAGTTTCTTAGTTACTGCACTTCTTGTTAATTTTGAACTTCAACAAGACGATAAAGAAGTTTCCGATAAAGTACTTGATTTTTGAAAAAAAAAATGTGTAAACAAATTTACACCACAGTAACACCAGTTGGTGTGGTCCCCTATTGAAGCTTGACGGGTGTTATACCATTGCAATTAACACCACCAATATCAATTCAACACCACACTGTAAAAACATCGGTGTTAGATTTAACACCACGGGTGTTAAATCTAACACCGATCAAACTTCAATAAAGGACCACACCCACAGGTGTTAAAAATGCACTGTGATGGTGTTGAAAAGTGTTCACCTGACACTTCGTGGTGTTTATTTGACACTGTACCTGGTGTTATTTTGACACTGTACTGGTGTTAATTAAAAAATGACACCACATGGTGTTGATTTGATATTTGTTGGTGTTAATATCAATGGTCTAACACCCGTCCAGCTTCAATAAGAGACCACACCAGCTGGTGTTACTTTGGTGTAAATTTATTTTCACATTTTTTCAAAAATCTAGTATTTTAATGTAAAATTCTTGATCGTCTTGTTTAAATTAAAAATCAACAAGAAGTGCAGTTACTAAGAAACTCTTCAAAAAACAGTTTAAAATTTGGAAATGACACCCGGAGGTGTTAAATTAACACCATAAATGAGCACCGAAAATTTAACACCAGCTCGGTGTTCACTATTTAACACCGGACTTTTTGCAGTGCATGCGGTGTCATTATTGAATTAACTCTAGCGCAGTGTCAAAAATATCACCAGCCACAGTGTCAAATTAACACCACGAAGTGCCAGGCGAACACTTTTTAACACCGTCACAATACATTTTCAACACCTGTGGGTGTGGTCCTCTATTGAAGTTTGATCGGTGTTAGATTTAACACCCATGGTGTTAAATCTAACACCGATGTTTTCACAGTGCAAACTGTGTGGTTTACCACAGACAGCTCACATAGTCATTTACAGTTACCACAGCTTACTACATAATGGTCACAGTGTTTTATATGCTGCAGTATTTGGGCATTGTGTGTTCACAGAGTTGTCATAGTATGAATTTTTTAGACTATGTGGGTACATAACCACATACTTGTCATATGTGGCATGCAGTTACCACATAATAGCCACAGTGTCACATAATGCAGTCTATGGAAACAGTGCTTCAGAGATATGTCACAGTGTGAAATAGTCAAATGGACTATCTTGTTTATCTCCTACTAATCACATAGTAGTATACAGCTACCACAGCTACCACATAATAGTCACAGTGGGCTACAGATTTCAGTCTGGGGAAGATGTGTTCACGTAAGTGCACAGTGTGTATTTAAAACTATGTGACTTAACACATACTAATCTCATAGAATTCACAGTTACCACACATGGGATTATGATGACCACAGTGTCCCACGTACTGCAATATAATGTGAAATTTGTGTGCCCACAGAATTTTATAGTGTGAAATTCTAGCCTTTGTGGTTCTTCACCGAAAGTCACATAGTAATTGCAGTTGCCACAGCCACACAGAAAAACCACATTGTGTCACATATTGCAGTATGTGGGAATATTGTGTCCGCCAAATTGTCACAGTGAGAAAATTCTAGATTATGTGGTTTCTAAGCCAAAAATCACACAGTGACTCGTCACCACAGCTTACCACAAAATAACCACAGAACATGTCAATGTAGACTGACCCACAAGTGAATGGGCTTTTAGGCCTCATCAAATAAAAGAAGTTATTGTTTTTATCATTATTGTTATTATTATTTTTATTATTATCATCATCATTGTTATTATAAGATTTCCCGGTCAATTTCATACTTTTGTCATTCCAATTCATTAATGTGCATTTAAATTCATACAGGGCATACACTCACGCCAAAATATTCGGGCATTCAAATTCAGAATCCGAGCTATCTATTTCATTTATTGGAGTTCTATTTCGTTTTCGTCAAATCAAATTCACGCTTGGGCGTTCAATTTCCAAATGCGGACATTTCATTTTCTACTCGTGTATTCAAATTCATGTGATAGTCATGTGATAGTCCCGACGAGCTTATTATGTGCAATGAATTTAATGAGGAAAATGGAGTAGACTTTTATAGGAAGAAATGGCATACGAATCCAATGGAGGCTTGCATATAGTGTAATTATGATTATTTAAAGGTCCATTTTTACTTCTCATATATTTTAACCTCTGACATTGATTTTTTACCTCTGACATTTTTACTTCTGACACTTTTTACCTCTGACACTTTTTACCTCTGATATTATTACCTCTGACATTATTACCTCTGACATTTTTACCTGTGACATTATTACACCGAACCTTGGAGAAAGTTACTGCTAAAGCCAATAAAAACGTCATTCCAAATACATTCAGAAAATTGCGGTAACACTGTTAAAAGTGCAAGAACTAACTTACTAATCCTGTTCTCTTAACTGGACAACATTTCTACTTACCCCCGGTTTGTTTGTCTGTCTGTCTGTTTGTTTGTTTGTTTGTTTGCTTGTTATTTGTTTATTTGTTTCTCATTTTCCCTCTGAAAAGAAGGCTGGACAGCCCATATTCAGCTATAAGCTGGTCTTCCATGGGGGTTTGGTTAAACACCGTGCTCCTTGCGTTGAATGAATGAAGCGGGATCCTGTATGTGCATGAGTTGTGACTCTTTCACACACGGGACATCCACTTTATGTCCTATCCGAGGGACGGAGTATTTTACCTCTTGCTAGAGGGAACTAAAAAAAAAGGTCTGCAAGTCACTTTGAAAATCGTCATGACTGATGACTCATGTTTAAAACAATGTGCTTGGATAGTCATGCCACTTTGATAACTTTAAAATAATCATGACATGACATGAAGCTTATTATAGGGTACTACTAAAGTTGTCTCACGCATTTTTGAAAGAAAATCGCAGAATTAAATGTACGGTACAATGATATTGAGGCTACACTGGTAAAAGTCAAACAAAAGTCCTTCCTTGATGTGAGAGGGAGAGATTACATATTGATTATGATTTCCTTCGTCTAAAATGTGTTCTGTATTTTTAATCGCTTGTCGTTTGCTTTCTCTATGTCACAGCCATTGGTCTTCAGCAATGATTCGTAGTGGGGGAATTTGACGGAGATTCACCAGGTCGTTTAACGAGTTATTACTTGAATCGTTTAGCTATTCTTTTATACCATACCTGAGATGTAGCAACACTTGATGATCTTATAACTGGGTATGCCCATGACCATATCTGTTTTTGGCAAAAGACAACGAGTCTGTTACCACAGCATCTACCAGGCCTGTTGATAGGGAATACCACCACAGTTCCGTTCAATGCCACCTGGCGAGGCACACCGTGGAAACGGAGGGCAACCACTACTTTCTCTGAAAAGACGAACGAGTTGACAAAAACGAAAATCGCAATAAACTTCTTTGTCACTGCTTACAAAAAAAAGCAAGCACAGGTTATGTGGTGTAAAATATTTGTAGTACAGACCCACTATCGCCCATATCATTATGAGCCGCCACATTACTTGGAGAATTTACTTATCGTCGGCGAGGTGCATATATCATTTTTTTACAGCTGTTGCCACATGATATCAGTGACGTAGATTTTCACTGTTGTATCTATCGAAATTTCAGCTAGCTACAGCAGAGTTTGAACTAACTCAAAATTATTCACGGCAAGAAGTAACTCGAGCTTATGCTCTTAAAACGAAAAAGGCAGTCGATTTTAATAGACCTAGTCACGTTTATTGAGTAATCAGCTGTCCTTGAGATACTTTGACTACTTCGACTATGTCGACATAATTATGCACAACCAAATAGATCATCAAGCTGGATGCTTACATGATAATGAATCCAAGAGACGTTTCAAGTGATGTTTTAGGTAACCAGTAATAAACTCTTTAACTTTCTATCCAATTACGTTTTATTGACTGAAAGGCTAAGTAGATATACGTGGTCAATATCTGCATTGCTATAATGTGTTTTAAATTTTTTTTGGAGCAAACTTTCCATCATAATCATCATTGATAAACACTGGAACATATGCTACTGAAGGGTAGGGTTGCTAATCCGGGAAAATACACGGTAATACACAAATTAATATAAAATGTTGAAGTATAAAAAGGAAGACACAAAGCTAAAAATTTACTCTTGGCAGGTTGAGACATTACAAGAGACCATGTGGTCTCCCACGTTCACCTTCCATGTATTCTTGCAGACTCTTTCCTATAAAAACTTTGAGAGCTAGGGATATAGTGTCAATTTGCTAATTTCATCAGAGTGGTAAAAATTCCTGCAAAGTACACTGTACTTAGCAAGTTCGACTATGCAGGCTGAGAAGATTTTTAAAGCTCTATCACTTCTGATTCAAGAAAAGAGTTTTATTGAATATCCTTTAATTACGGAGGTTTGGGCCTCCTTTGGACCCTAGGGGAACATGGTGCTTATTCGAACACGTCGAGATCCTATCCCCTTACGAATGCTACTTGCCAAGTTTAGTGGACATTCATTGTTGTTTTCAAGGAGAACATAAAAATGTACCATGTAGGCTCGCATTTTTATCCCCTCCCCAACCCACTCCAAACTTGGTGGGGAGGGGGAGGGGGCACCCCTGGATCTGCAATAAACAAACTTGGGAACTACAATTATCAACGTACTTACTTATGCAAGCTCATAGTACCAACGTCGATTTATTACTTTTGGGTCTCGAGCAGAAGATAACATTATGAAAATATTCTTCCTTTTTTTTTTTTTTGGGGGGGGGGGGGGGAATGCCCCCCTATCTCATAATGCCCCCCAAGGAAAGCATGGTACCAAGTTAAACAAATTGAGATCCTAACCTCCTATATGCATGCTACCTGCCAAGTTTGGTGAAACTTCATCAAGGTGTTTTCAAGAAGAATATGACATGTGCAATTCAATTCAATTCAATTCAATTCAATTCATTTATTTTCATTCTTCTTCTTTTTTTTTCTTTCAACAAAAACATAACACAAGATAAATCAGGTATTGCATCATAAACAAAAACATTTGCCTTTGCAATAAAGAAATGATATCGATAAACATAAGAGCGCATACTGGCAAATACAATAATAATACAAAGTCATGCTTCAGTTGAAAAAAAGGAAGAAAGAATAGAGAGGTCCACTAAAAAGCAAAGCTTGTAGATTGTGAACCACTCACAAAACTTATGAATTACTACAAACACTTGTGACAAAATATGATATACGACAGGACAGGACAAAACAGAAGAAACACAACAACATGACACAACTTGCCAGAATAGATGAAAAGTATGGAAGGAAAGAAAGAAAGAGAGAATGAGAGAATGCCTACACGCTGAACAAGGGAAAATCACCCATGGAACAGGGGATGGTAGAGAATGTGCTTCATAGAGTTGGTGCTGCATGCAGCTGAGCAAGGATTGTTATGGCTACTTCTTTACGTAATAATGAATTCGGTGATTGAATGATTGGTGGGTGGACGATGAACCCTGAGGTTAACAATTAAGTCCGCATCTGGACTATCTTCGCCCACTCCTGTGCATGAGTCCCAAAGGGGACACTTCTGATTCCCCCATGAATTGAAACAACTGTCAGCTATGTATTAACTCAAAGTATCAACTTATATAACTAACAGTATTAATTAGGGTAATGGCTCCGTCACGTTTGGTGATATCTTGGGCCCCCAGAGTGCCCATTTGAATAAAGTGAGACCATATCCCCCTAGGGATGCTACCTGCTAAGTTTGGTGACAATCGGTTGTGGAGTGTTCCAGAAGAGGATGAAAATGTACAATTTAGGCCCCTATTAGGACCCCTCGCAACCCCTCCCCTGGATAACAGGAGAGGCACCCCTGATTCCGACATGAACAAACTTAATTGAAACTATATTCATCAATATCCTAACTCATAGTATTAATTTAGCTTTTATATCTGGTTCTACAGAGGAAGTTTTTCTTT
Organism: Diadema antillarum; assembly: GCF_040938485.1. NCBI lineage: Eukaryota > Metazoa > Echinodermata > Echinoidea > Diadematoida > Diadematidae > Diadema > Diadema antillarum. The sequence continues at coordinate 361,429 of NW_027271527.1, read as the reverse complement.
TATTCTTTTTTTATTTATTTTTCTTTTAGGGTTCCTTAATTCTGGGGTTTGGGCCACCTGGGGTCCTCCAGGTCGGGCATGATGTCCATTTGATCAAATTCAGATCATATCCCCTACTGATATTACCTGCTAAATTTGGTGAAAATCTGTCATGGGGTGTTCCTAAAGAAGAAGAAACTGTACTAAGGCCCCTAGTAGCAGCTCCCTCTCACCCCTTCCCCAAGGACCCAAGAGAAGCACTCCTGATTCCGCTTCGAACAAACTTAACACTGCAGTCATCAGTGTACTAACTCATAGTATCAAAGGGAACGTAAAGTTGTGGTTAAGACCTAACGTCAGGTTTCTAACATATTTGGTGAGAAATGAGAAACCTCTTATGAAATATGAAAGAACATGTAACTCCAAGTGGGATTCAACGTTTATTTGATGAAAAATAGTTTTGAAATAGCTAAGATACCCAAAACCGAGCAATTCTAATACAAGGTGGGACCCACCTTCTAATAGGATCGCTTTGTTTTGCTTTGTTTTTTGATGTCTCAGCCATTCCAAAACTGGTAGTTATCTTAAAAACTTTGAAATCCTCACAGAATGGTATGTTCTGTGTTACTTCATAAGTGGGTTGTTTTTGTTGTTGTTGTTGTTGTTGTTGTTTTTGGTATCTCGCAGTTATCTGCCCAATTCTCATCTCCACCAATACTATTGTGACGCTTTAAGTTAGCTCTATCACTTTTGGTTCTAGGGAAGAGTTTGTTTTATTTTTTAGATTCTTTGAACATTTTGGGGGTTTGCCACCCCCACCCCCGGGCCCGTAGGTTAGGCATGGTGACCATCATAATGCCCATTTGAACAAATTGAGAAGAAGACAAATATGCAAAAAAAAAGTTTACGCATGACGTGCGACGCAGGACGGACAACGGACAGCGGACAAAAATCGATAAAAATAGCTCACTTGAGCCTTTGGCTTAGGTGAGCAAAACTGGAAAGAGATGAGTTAAAGGCTCATCAAGGATATGCATGGAAAGGAGCCCTGTTGGGCATAGTCCAGGACATTCATGGACGTTGTCCCGCAGTTTATTTAGGTGTAATGATGTACACAGGAATCTGGTTTCTATGTTGTTCTTTTTTGTTGTCACCATTTTGAGTCACGACAATGTCTTGCATTCGCAGTTACCAGCGTCGAGTATTTCCTGCTATCAATTTACATTTACCACATCTTGGTTCTTCCCCGAGCCACTCGCCGAAGTTGCATTGCCTGCGGGAATCGCCGATCAGCCGACTTTTTGCTGGGTCAAGGCACCGGGCCACCATAAAGGATCCACCGGGGACCAAATCACGTGGATGGAGCTCTCTTGTCTCTTCACCATGCAGGAAGAATTTCATTGAGATTTCACCTTCACTCTCCGGCACGGAGCAGGGTATCTGTTGCCTCACTGTTGAGTGAAAGGAAATGTAGCACCGTGACGCTGAAACACCAGCGATGACATTTTTTCTAGCTATACAGCCGTACCAAGTACCGAACCATCGGTCTTTTTTTAACCTAGATATTTTACACTTATTTGCTATAAAATATAAGGCTTTCAAAAATGTAAAATTTGTTCCAATGCATGAAACACTCCCGTTTAAAAAGGAGGGTAGTACGAAGAACTGTCCATCATGAAATTACAGTTCTTCAGCAAATGTGGTCAAGCTGTATGTTATACAGGAGAGTAGAACCACCATTAAAGCACGGCTGTCATTTTCGTCAAACAGACTTGCCATATTTATTCGGGTTACAGCTCGTTATTCCGAAGGTTCGTTATTCCGAAGGCTCTTTATTCCTAAGATTCGTTATTGCGAAGGTTCATTGTTCCGAATTTCATTTACGGATTAACCAATCTTTGGAATAGCGAACCTTCGGAATAACGCCACAAATTTTCGGATAAACGAACCCTGTTTCATTTTCGGATTAACGAACCTCTAGGTATAGGGAATTTGCGTGTTTCGGATTAACGACCCTTCGGAATAACGATCCTTCGGAATAGCGAACCTTCGGAATAACGAACAGCACCCATTTATTCGTAGGCCTATTATCTCGTATTTCATTTTCATTTCATTTTCACTTCATTTTATTCACTTCATTTCCAACAAGATAATAATTACTTATGAACACATCAATCTAAATACAATAATAATGTACTGAAGCAAACATGACAAACAAACTGTGGCCTCAAATACAATATTGTAAATTTCATGACAATAGCGAAAGAAAGAAAGTTGTTGGAAATGGAGGGGAGTGCTAAAAAGCAAGGCTGGTAGATTTGCCGTCCCCTCATAAAAACAAATAAAATATATACTTACAAAACTCACAACTTGGCAAATTGCACATAAACGAACGACACATAAACGAACACGAGACAGCTGTCTTGTTAAGAAAAGAAAGAGCAAAAAAAAAAAGTATGGGCATAAAAAAAAAGACAGGAAGAGACTATTGTGGATAGAAAATAAGGAGAAGGAGGGAAGGCGATGGGTCAAAACCAGGCCACGCGAAGGATTAGATATAATCATAACTCACCAAACGAGATTTAAATAGGATTTGTAGAAGACGATAAAACAATCGTAATAAAAAAGAGACTTGAAATTAAGCTTGAACATTCACTTTGTAACTGTAACAATTAGAAAATTATATAATTTAAAGGTAAAAGTTTCAAGATATGAAGCTCCTTTTATGTTGCTAGCAGGAGAACTCCAATTCTTTCATAAAAAGAGAGCACAAATTTGGCAAAAATAGTGTAATTCACTGGATTGCCGGGTAGGACATAAAGGATAATGTATTTTTGGAACATGGAATCATATACAGGAGGGAGGGAATTACTGATGTATTTGTTCATACAGATGTCCTAAGTGCAAACGATATAATTTATTAATATTTAAAACATTGTTGTCATGAAACAAAAGAACAGCATATCCATGATTTAAAACAAAGTTCCATATAACACGAAAGGTGCGTGTTTGGAAGACAAAATTCACCTCTATTTAAAACGTCTATCTTTTTAAATGATAATGCGACATATCAACTGATATGTAACTGTCACGTAGAGTTTATTGTCCAAAATCTAATTAAAAGATTTGATTGAATTGACTATGATAAAAAAGTATAATCTATATTTGTTAATAACAAAGTACCATGTAACATGAAAAGTTAGTGTGGACTAATATGTAACTGCCACGTAGAGTTCATTGTACAATATCTAATCAAATAATTTGATTGAATTGACTTTCCCGCGTCGTGCAAGGGAGCATTCCAAGATAAAACCTTGTATGCTCTTATCCACTGAAGTAATCTTATCCATTGAATATTCAAAGCGTCAATGAATTCATCAGGATCAGAGTTAGATCAAAATACATTAATATCTTCCAGATGATAAAAAAGATACTTGATGAATTCTGCAAATGTGACCCTGTATCACAAAACCAACAAAAAATCACCAGACATAGATTTTTTAAGTTACAAGCAGATTCCAAAACAGCAGACATTTAGGCTTTAAAATGATATATTATAACTCAATCCAAACGAACTTTAAATGGACTTCAAATGGAATCTAAATATTGGAGAGAAAGCACACAGTCTGGAAACGTGTGTTATACTGAGAAATGCTCTGAAGTTACAGACAGGGTCTTTTCAAACTCTTTATTTCACCAAGCCCTGCTCTCGGCAGTGGTAGTGAATGGGACAAAAACAGGATGTAAAACGTCGTAGAGCCAAGAATTAAGAGAATATCAACTTTGGCTAAAATCGATCATGATCTATGAACACACACTTTCCATGACTGATACCAATTTTCAAAGCAGAAGTATAATCCCTTTAAGAGATTTTAGAGTTGAAGGTAACGAGTGTTTTCAGGTTTTTAAGAAATGAGAAAGGGACTCTGTGATGCAGCTAATGACTTCATTCTAAAAAAAAAAGAGAGATGTTCTCAAATAATTGTTATAATTTCCTGTATGTTTTATGATGGCAAACTTTGATTTACTGTACTCTTTCAGAAAATATGTAAAATTCAAGTTTGATTACTTCAACCAATTTTACCTATTTTGAGACATCGCGTAAAATAAGAGCGTTCGACATTTTGTTGCTGTTGAGATGCACGGTCACATAATCTCGTTAATACAAAGAACAAACGAGAGTGGTCCTAGCAAGTTCCTTGCGGATCGCCTCAACTGACGTCTTGCCTACTAGATATACACTTAGCAAAAAACAAAACAAAACAAACAAAAACAACCAAAAAAGAGACAGTAAACTTTTTTTCGAGTTCATATTTTCATAGATGAGTTTGATGAAAATCAATGTTTTATAAATCATATTAAAAGTAATTTGATTGGCTATCAACCCGTAAGGTCAATATGAATTGCAGTTTACGCACGAGTGAACACATTCGTTTTGGTCCTTATAGGCACAAAAGTAAAAAGTGGAAAAAATTAACATATATACGTTGATTTGCTAGTGCCTTTTAAAGATGACAATGATAACAAAAGACCAGTTAAACAAACTGAAATAAATGAATGAAATAGTAAAACTAAGATCTCTTTTTATCTCTTCGTACTATCAAACCAAAGTAAAGTGGGAAACTAAAGGATGGAAATGAAAATTTTCTGTCAACTCAGAACTGAAATGAAATTTGAATTTGGATTTGACAGAAGATTCTTCATTTTCTTCCATTATTTTTAATCTTAATTGATCTTTTATAGGCTTCAAGGAATATCATGGAGATCCAAGTTTATTCTTACAACTTTATTCACGTTTCTTATTGTGTTAAATGTGCATTTTATTCGTATTGTTATGTGGAAGAGCACTTACGCATGAATGACAACTTTTCATTTTTCAATTCTTACATGTCTTCGAAGAGATATCTATGGATCTTCACTCATGTAAGAAGTTTCCCTTTTTATTGACCTACCAGGTTGATAGCTAATTAAATCATCCTTCATTTAGTATAATAGAGTATGTCCCAAAAATAAATTACAATGAGATATTTTGCGTTGATAACACCCAATATGATTAAACTGTCTAAATCCTACTTCAGGGTCTTAAAATATAACATCTTAGCTTTATATTGCGGAAAACCCCATTCAATTTGGTTTAGTGGTCACAGAGAAATGTGGATTGTTGTAAAGCATGTCATGAGTCTGAGTCTTCCAAGTTTTGCACTTGGATGATCTTGGAACTGCATATCAATGTGTAAGCACAACGGACATAACTTGGAGGGAAGGGATTTCTGACATGATATACACGTACAAAATATTGTCATTTCTCTTTTACCACTGAAGCGAATTGAGTGGGGCTTTCTGTATGATATGGGCAAGGGGTTGTAATTTCCTAGTACCGCGAAATTGTGTTTGTATTGATTCAATGTTTTTAAAGTTATCGTAGCGGAGGGTACGGTTGTAATTTTTGTTTGACGGTACATCAACTTTTAGCTAAACATCTAAGAAAAAGATAAACGTCAGAAAATGTTTACTTTCTCTCTTTTTTTTTTTTTGCTGAGTGTATAACCAATGATAAGTACAAATTGTTTGCGATTACCAAGGTACCTCCTGAACCATTCCAATGCCTTTCACGAATACCATAAAGAAATAATATTATGTAGAAGTATATCATGGTCGATGGTATCGACGGCTCTTGGAGAAGTCAGGAAGTCAGGTACGATAGAACTTATCAATGTTTTGTCGGCATTTCTGTGTAATAGTTCATTTGTATCAGAGAAACACGGTGGCGAATCACAAATATTGGACTTTACATCCCATGACCTCTTTTCATACTGAGGAGAAAACCTCTCAGCACAACTCGCCGGACTTTTCAACTGGCAGTCGTTTGAAATGCCACTAAACACAAATCTGATGACTTAGTTTTGTACCTCAAGGCGGTGACATGACTTATGCTCCGCAGGCATATTCCCCGCGACATTTGCTCCTCCGATTTTGCACCACCGACATTTGCTGCCCCGACATTTGCTGCGCCGACATTTGCTCCGCCGACAGTTTCTTCGAAATCATACGACATAATGTGCTCCGCCGTCAATTCCTCCGCCGACTATAATAATAAAAATAATAATAATAATAAGGTCTTATTTACCCAGGGAAGCCTCTTCAGTGTTGCCACTGCTCTACCAGAGGGCCCTGCCATTATTATTGCCCTAGCGTTGCAAGGTACCCATTCATACACCTGGGTCAAGAGGGACATGGTGGGAAAAGCATCTTGTCCAAGGACGTAAGTGCTGGGCGGGACTCGAACTCGAGTCCTCCGATCGGGAGTCGTATCCAGTATGCCACAGTGCCCCCACTCATTAGAGATTGTGCTAACGATTGAATTTTCTAGTAGTAATAATATGACATTGTTCACTTTTCATGAATATTGAGTGAAACAGTGAACGTCTTGCCATGTTTTGATATCATTCAGAAGTAATTTTACACTCTAATGAGTGAGTTGGTGAGTTGGCTCAGTCGGTAGCGCGTCTGCCTCACGATCACGCGGCCCGGGTTCGAACCCGAGTCTGGACTGAGCAATGTTGTGTGTAAGCATACCGTCCCCTCTAGCAAGAGGCAAAACACTCTGTCCCTCGGATAGGACATAAAATGGAGGTCCCGTGTATGAGAGTAACAATTCATGCACGTAAAAGATCCCGCTTCATCCATTCATCGCAAGAGCAAACAAACAAACAATTGTTGTTTCTTTAAAAATGCTTTGAAAACAAGGAAATTGGATTCTGTCGAGTTTATTAACAATCAATCGTTCGAGTGTTTCAAGTTTTTTATTTTTGTATAGTATCGGCAAATACTTTGTTTATCACAGTTACTCGTTCAATTAATTATCCAGCCAAGGGCACGACATGGGTATTAAAATCCTCTCCGATAAATTTTTACAGCTTTTTGTTACGTCTATACTACTTCCAATCTTGAAGTAAGGCAGTCGTCACAAATTAGGAAAAAGACAAATTGGTGTTGTTGGTATCTCTAATGAACCGCTTTCACCAAGTCTTGGTGGAGAGTCAGACGTCACTGACGCCCAACCGTACGAACACAGTGTTCTAATCGCTCACCTGCTCACCAGCGAGGTTTTGTTTTCTTCTCTCTTTTTTGTCCATCTCATATCAAAAAAAGAAAGAAAAAAGAAATGATCGTAAAAGGTGGGCTCCATGGTTGAGAAACCTCGGCAAAATCAAGCTGAACATAAGAAGTTACCAACATTCTCCAAATCGTGCTGTACATTGTATGCATGAATTCCGTGATATACATGTCTATGTCATTGGCTGACTGATATATATATAATTATATATTTGCTTTCTCTCGACGTTGGAATAATGCTGCAACATGAACAGCTGCACCACTATCCTATTGGTAAAGAAGAGCTAGTACAATAAATATACATATACCCATTATGCATGTATATATATATATATATATATATATATATATATATATATAGATAGATAGGCGTACCTGTGTTTTGGTGCCTTGTCTGCTACCGGCGGTTTCACGCTGTCACGATCTTCAGGCAGACTGACAAAATGGTGTGTTTCTGTGATCATGTGGCGCGGTGGATCGGTTAGACGCATGGATGGTTTTTCCTTTCCGATGTCTGCATTTGGATATAAGTTCGAAACAAAAAAGCACTCAATAAAAGGTCCGAACTTATATCCAAATGCAGACACCGGAAAAGAAAACCATCCATGCGTCAAACCGATCCACCGCGCCACATGAGCACAGAAACACACCACTTTGTCAGTCTGCCTGAAGATCGCGACAGCGTGAAACCGCCGGTAGCAGACAAGGCACCAAAACACAGGTACGCCTAATATGCTCTGCTTTACAGCATTGAGCACTTTTCGATCCTCATATATATATATATATATATATATATATATATATATATATATATATATATACATACGCAGAATTCGAGTCTCCCCTGCCGAACACACTGCACACCGGACTGCGTACAAGGTATTAGTAATAATATGAACGCGCGCGTGCGTGGTTTGCATACAAAGTAATATCCAACACGGACGTCAGCTCGAAAAGGACGGAAAATGTATAAGCTTACAACAATTTATCTAAAATTAATAAAACACATGTTATAAATTATTATGGCAATTTATGGTAAATCCTGTATGACCATGTCGAAACACTTGGATCGGTTTTCTAAAACGCTATTACTTCCATCCAACGAATTGGGTATCGCCTACGTAGTACCATTTGCAGGCTCTTGCACTATCGTTTGAAGGAATTATTTTTCAAAATTCGCCTATCCGGTGACGGTGATTGGTTTTCTTGTGTAATAACTGGTGATAATTGTTATTGCTTACTCATAATTATAGATACAGTCGAATTTCTGCCGAATGTCTCCTTTGAATTCAAACTAGAAGAACTCGCATCCTTTTGTCTAATTGACTTCCTCCCTCCCTTCCCATACCTAGGTCTTCTTTCGTCTTTTTTGAAAATGTATTACCAACTTACTACACGTAGTTAGTTTTCAATATCATATTTCTTTTTCTTACTCGACAGCATACTGCCTCAAGAGACGTAGATTATATTGGCTGCTATCATAGCACTATTAAAGTTCTGGTTATGTGCCATATGGTTGTTGCTGTTGTAATTGTTGTTGCTAGTGCTATTGTTTATCATACAAAGGGAGGGGAAGGTAATGCTATTAATGGAAATACTTCTAAAAACAATCAAATAATAATAGTAATTATGATAATAATACCAACAATGATAAAAATAACAAAAATAATAAAATAATAATGCTAACAATAATAAATAGTAATAATGATAATAAAACAATAATGATCATAATAATTGCCACCTCCAGCAAAGACGAGAAGCAGTGCAGCATGCTAGTACAGATGGTTCGTCTTGTCAGCAAAGACTTCGGAATGGACTTCGGCATCAAGAAGTGCGCTACTCTAAGTTACGAAGAGAGGGAGACAAGTGAAGACTGTATGAATATCACTTCCTGATGGAAGAATATTACAGAGTTTGGAAGAAGGATAAAATTCCTCTGTGTATTGGAATCTGATGCTGTGTGGAGGAAAGATGCAATCAAAGTGTTTGTCACGAAGGACTACTTCTCATGAGTGAAAAGAGTACTAAAATCACACCTAAATGGCGGCCACATGATCACAGCTCTAAACAACTGGGTGGTAGCAGTTTTGAGATACAGAGGATAAGTTGTGGAATGGACGGAGGAGGAACTGGCCACTATCGCTCAAAGTACAAGGAAAATGTTTCCGATTTACAAAAACTAAGGAGGCTGGAGAGCTCGGGAGCACATCAAGCTGCGTGAATATGGAGCAAATCGGCCTCAACGAGTCCATAAAAAGTAATCAGGAAAAACTCCTTCAAGCCATGCAGGTGGACTTTGGAAAGGACGGTTGAGTTGATTCACTTACTTTCAAAACCCAGAAACAAGCAGAAAGATTCGCAAAGTGGAGAGAAAAGCAGTTGCATAGCCAGTTCTGCAGAGAGACGGAGAACATCAGCAGTAATGAAACATGGTTATGGCTGAAGAAAGGAGAACTGAAGAAAAAAGACGGAAGGACTGATTGTCGCTGTCCAAGAGCAAACACTGTCAACCAATGCTCTAAAAGCCAAGGTGTAGAAAAGAGATGTGGATGCCACATGTAGAATATGCCAAGAACAAGACGAGACAGTGCAACGTATCGTAAGTGGCTGTAGTAAACTCCTACAGTGTAACGACTACAAAGACATGACGAACTGACAGATGCCGTTTACTACGAGCTTTGCAGAAAACAGAAACTACCATGTGAGAGCAAAATCGTATATGCACGAACCACATACAGTTTCTTAAAATGACCAAGTTAATATCCTGTCCTAGGTTGAAAAACCAGTACAAACCAGTAAACATTTTTAAGTGATCTCTGCTTGTGTAACTGGTTTAACCCTACCTATAGGCCGGGCTATTTAATAGGTAGATGATAGAGCCGGGGCGGGGGGCTCCCCCTCCAGATTTCGGCCGTCGACCGCGCGATCGCGACGAAAATAGGCACACACATTGCCTATGATGTAATCTAAAGTACCAAGAAGCTAATTTTTTCAAAAATCATCATTTACACTAAATTAAGCTAATTTATGCATAATGATGCAGGAAATCAATAAATTTGGTATAAATCACTAAATAAAGCTCAAAACAGGCACTTTTTGTGTAAATATTCTTTTTAGTGTCCTTAGCAAATGTAAGATAAAAAAATGTATTCTATTGTTTTATGAATTTCTTATGTATTTCTTTGTTTTTTCGACTTTATGTTTTTCATTGTTTTTTCGATGAAATCTGTCCGCGACATTGTTCTGAACAAGAAAATATTATGTTATTAATTGATTTTAATCAATAAACCCCCAAAATAATCATGTTTTTATGAAATTTGCCTGTAAACACAGTTTGCATTGAAATTGTACACGAATTCACGTTTTTGAGCAATTTTTGGTCTGACATGCACGTGCATATTTATGCCCAACCTCGGAACCGCGCGCCCGGGCATCGCAAATTTGGTGTCAAAAGATGGGGGAAACTCAAAAGAAAAAAAGTCATGAAATGTTGCGGCGATAGCTTCTCGCAATAGCAATACATCGCGCGAAACGCCGAGGGGGCCTTCGAGGCCCCCCCCCCCCCCCCTCCCGCCTAGTTAGGATTAAACTGATACCAGATGAAACCAGAAAGCATTCCTAAAGTTTTAGGTATGCCGGCCCGGTGCGGGCACACAGTACGGGTGGCGCTCTGTACTGTTACACATGATATATCACCGTCGTAGAAAGGGCTCGAGAGATGTGCACGGTAGTCGATATCGCGGTATCGGGAGGCAGCAGAGTAGCCGAGAAGGAGAAGATAAAAATAGAAATGTACAAGGATCTGGCCAGCAAAGTTCGCCACCTGTGAATATGAAAACGGAGATGATCCCTATATTATGGTTGGAGCACTCAGAACAACGCCAAAGCAGCTACGACGTTACTTGGACGATGTGGGTGTGTCAGACCGGGTGCAAACGCTCCATAAGCATTGCCAAAGAAATATACAATCATTTTTCAATACGATTTCGAAAGAACATCTGAATGTCGCCAGACTAGTATTTTGGTTTCACATACAATTCATATCAAGCGAACATAATTTAATCAAAAGCACTTAAAATTCAATTGGCAATTATAATCATGTAAGTCAGCAGGGTAAACGAAGTAGCCTACCTGAAAGTGGAGCAAATTTGGGCAGAGCAAGACTTGTCCGCGGAGCATATGTATCTTTGGAGTAAATGCCGAAGGAGCAATTGTTAACGAAGCATTATGTCGACGAGGCAAAAGTCGCTGAGCATTTAAAACTTTGCTATGGAGCATTAAATGGAACACCTCAAGACATAGCCCGTAAGAAGAAACATTTAGTGAATTTTCTGGATGTTTTTCCCCAAATCTCACCACATACGGGCCATGGCTGGCTCCACGTGCCGAGCTGACATGTTGTCCTCAGGAATGATCGTGCAAGGTAGCCGGGATCACAAGCTAAGGACACTTCGATACAGGTGTTGTCAGCATAGATCCCTTCGTGAGAGGTTCCCCGTAGAATTTCAATAGAGTACCTCCCGTGCTCAGTCGTAACTGGAATACACCGTCTCGCATCCACTACAGGGGGAAATTGACAGCCAATAAGTGAGTGAGATGACTCGTGTGCTATTATCCATGTATGTCTCAATCTCAGGTGATTGGAAAGATTTTGTGTTTGCGCCTCGGAGTGTTTGCAGTAGCACCTTGTTTTGTATGGCTAAATATGAATATGAATGACAACCAGATACGGAGAATTATGTTCTCTTTCTCCTTGCCCCCCCCCCCCTCGTCTCTCTCTCTCTCTCTCCCTCTCTCAATCCCTCTCTAAGAATTGTTGGTATAGGTAGTGTATCAAGTGTCCGTCCAGAGAAAAGAATAGACCGTCACCAGTGCTTCCTGTAAAGGCTCCTGGAACCCTATAGATTAGAATCCCAAATGCAAATCTTAAAATGCAAGAAGTCGCAGTTACAAGCTACTGTTTCCAGCTCCTGATTACAAAGGCAGTGATCAAATTGCTTAATTGTTGACGTGCTCAGAAACTGTACGTACCTCCTCGTCCCCCCCCCCCCCATCCACCGCAAAACAGTAGAATCAATAGAATTATCATTATAATTATGCTTTGTTCACCACAGGGAGATAATCCATTTTTTTATCAATACCTGTATTTCTTTTTTACATTAACCACGTCTACAATCAGTACCTCTTTAAATGATTATATAGCCTATGTTAAATATATATTCTAGAGTTTACTTTTGATTTGATTATTTCGAGAGTCAAGGTAAAACGGAAAATGATCTTAGCCTAGTTGTAAATCAAATATTGAGCTTCTTGTCTTATAGTGCTGTGGTTCAATTAACTGTCCCACCTAAGGAAGGTTTCTTTGCTTTCAAATGCGTTGTAACTGCTGGGAAAAAACACTACATCGAAAATCTCCTCGCTGTTGTGTATTTGTATATTCTACTGAAATTATTATCTTTTCTTTCATTTTTTTCTTGCCGTCTGTACCATTTCCATCTTACATGACAAGAACTTATATCATATAAGGCTATGCTTGAAAATACATTTCACATGGCATGGTTTCCACACAGACCCTCCCCACTGTAGAATACAAAAATATAAAAGACATCAACAATTAGCTCTTTTTTTTTTCAATTCCGTATATTACCACAGTGAGGCCAGGAAACGGACCAATCACCATCTCTGCATAGCATGTTCACCGGTTGAAGAGGGTACGCACGATATCCATTGTCACATGTCACTGAAACGCTGACTTCCGTTCTATGGGGGTAACCGTTCTCCGATGCTGGGTTCACCGTATAGGTACCCCATCGAGCAACTCGTGATGAACATGATCTACCCTGAACTGTAACAGGAGGCAAACATGAAAAACGGGTGCTGTTCGTTATTTCGAAGGTTCATTATTCCGCAGGTTCGTTGATCCGAAAATAAAATAGGGTTCGCTATTCCGAAGGCCCGTTAATCCGAAAATGACCTCGGGTCTGTTATTCCGAAGGTTCGTTATTCCGAAAATGAAATATAGTTCGCTATTCAGAAGGTTCGTTAATCCGAAAATGAAATTACGCTCGCTACTTCGAAGGTTCGTTATTTTGAAGGTTCGCTGATCCGAAAATAAAATAGGGTCCGTTATTCCGAAGGTTCGTTAATCCGAATATGTAAGGTTTTTTTTTTTTATTCCAAAGGTTCGTTGATCCGAAAATGATATAGGGTCCGTTATTCCGGAGGTTCGTTAATCCGAAAATGAAATAAACCCACTGTAATGACAAAATACGTTGTCGTAATCAAAACAACTGCTTGAATATCATGCGATGGGAATTCGATATTGTCTCTGGGGAGGATGATACACGTGTATATAATAGTTTCAGGTAAAGCACGTCGTGTTGCGTGAAGAAGTGACGTAGATCAAGAATCTTGATTTTAATTCAGTCTAACAATTATGATTTACTTGAGCGATTGGATTTAAAGCGTAGGGGACTGTGTGATTTTTCTATAGCCTATTTTCAGACACCCTAACATTTTCAATGATAATAGCAGTAACGACGTCATATTGTAAGTTTGGCATTAAGTGCTTCCTTATGCCCCACCTTCCCCATACTGTTATGTAGTCATGCAGGATCTTCAACATGCAGCGGCTCCGTGTATTATGATCTCACATCGTCCACCTTCATAACCTTTATGGTTATTTTCAGCACGCGGTATCATATTTATTATGTATGATAACGACCAATATAATCGCCAACATTTACACGTATAAGTTTGTTTGTTTGTTAGTTAGTTTGTTTGTTTGTTTTTTATCAGTTGTACCATTATCGAATGACGTGGCGTGTTTTGTTTTTGTAAGGTGCTTGTAGTTAGTCCCCTTTTTATTTTGTGTCCGTGTGTATGTATGTGGGGGTGTCTATCGACCTTCCGGGGTATCAGTGTCTTATAAAGAGATTTATTTCATACAGGCGAGGTATTCTAAAGGGATAGTATAGTTTTGGTTGAGATGTGAGATTCAAATTCAAATTTTTGCAAGATAATTAGAAATCTTCTGTGAAATTTAAAGAGGATACAATTCTAAAATAAATTCAAAATGTGTTGCATTAAAATCGGTTTATATGGCCGAGATATAAAAAAAAAAGGGTAAAACATTAGGCTAAACACAAGATGGGTCCAACGTTTTATTGGGATCCCTTTGTTTTGAATATCTCAGCCATTTCAAAACCAATTTTCATCGAATAAACTTTGAATTCCTCGTAGAATTACGTGCTCTTTCATATTTCATAATAAGTTTCTCAATATCTCACAAAAAAGTTGGAAACCCGACGCCCCATCTCAGCCAATACTATACCATCCCTTTAATTTTAAATGCCTTTCCTATAGGTTTAAGATGGTGACCGCGGTTCCCTCCCCCCCCCCCCCCGAAAAAAAAAATCATATGTTTAAAGAAAGTGAAATGCATGCAGACTGAAAACTCGGGGTTTTTTTTCACTTCTAACAATGGGTATATACTGTAACTTGAATATCCAAACAGTACACCTAAATATGTGTCCAAAATCAGAATTTACACAAAAAAGTTGCAGTTTCTTTTGGTAATACGTAATACAACTAGTGTCATGGCAAAGGCTATCATAGTGGAGTGTAAAACTCAATTTACTTAACTTTACGAGAACTAGAAATTATACAAAGCACTGGCTTACATTTTGTCAGTTACCATAACGACATGAATTTCATGTGTTACCATGTCACACAAAAAAGTGGAGAACTGCATTTAACTTCTCATTGAATTCATGCAAAAATGATTACATACCTAGTCACTGATCGGTAGGACAAGTTTGATTACATTCCACTCTTCACAGTGAAGCTTATTAAAAGAGATGTTACATTTGAAATCTGCTTGTTGAGTATACTTGATTGTTCATTTGTTTAAAAGCCTTTATTTTCAAGTCCATGCATATGTGATTTTTTTTTTCCTGCATGCTTGAGACATGTTAGAGTCGCCGAATATGGTAATTATTTCAAATAATGAATGTATTGTCCTGACAATGATGAAGAAGTGAAGAGTGGGAGGGGGCGAGCTCATCCTCCGGAGTAGAAAATACCTCTATTTTCATCGTTAGTATACATGTACAAATGAAATTACAAATTACGACGGCATTTTTGGCGTCGCCGATAAAAGATTGTATGGAATTGCGTGTGTTTGTGTGTGCCTGTTTACATGTGTGTGTTCGTATGTGTTTATGTGTCCCAACAGAGTATGGTGCTGGCATCCCCTTTTCAAAGTGAACATGCCTCTCCTGAATTGTTATGATGATGATGATGAATTTTAGACAACCGATAAACGTGAGGCTATAAAGAGACGATAACGGGGGTGAGAGGGGATAAGATGGGCATTCAAACAGTATTAATTTCAAAGGTTCTATGTACTTGACCTCAATACACACACTCACACATATGCGCATACGTGTCAACGAACGCATAAGACAGTCAACACCATATTTTGTCACGACAAGAATTTTACTATATTTTCGGAATTTCAAGATCCGTATTTTATTTTCGGATTTGCGAACCTTCATTTTCGGAATAACGAACCTTTGGAAAACCGAACCTTATTTTATTTTCGGATCAACGAACCTTCGGAATAACGAGCCTTATTTCAATTTCGGATTAAGGAACCTTTGGAATAACAAGCCTTATTTTATTTTCGGATCAACGAACCTTCGGAATTACGAACTCTATTACATTTTCGGATTAACGAGCCTTCGGAATAACGAACTGTATTTCACTTTCGGATTAACCAACCTTCGGAATAACGAACCTTATATCATTTCCGGATGAACAAACCTTCGGAATAACGAATCTTATTTCATTTTCGGATTAACGAACCTTCGGAACAACGAATCTTCGAAATAGCGAACCTTCGGAATAACGAACCTTCGGAATAACGAGCTGTAACCGAAAAAACAGGTGGAGACAACTGCATAACAATTAAACATGGGGTGGTAAATACTCACACAAGTTAATAGAATTCACGCTCTTTTGATGATTTTAAGTTGGGGTCGTTTTAAAGGTGTTTCAGTTCAAGCGATCCATCATTTACCCTCTTTTGTTTATGATTTGAAATTTTATCTCCCCATTGTTTTCCTAGCCCTTTGCATGCTTTGAGGTTTGAATGGCGCAAAAGACCCCAAAGCGTGGTCCAAAGCACAGAGAGGGATGCGGTGACTCACCACAAGTTGGCCAGGACTCAGACTACTGTCCATCATTACACATTACCCTGACCGGTTCCTCGGGAATAAAACCTGATCGACAGGTGACCTCGATCTCACTGCCATGCTCGTATTCCTCCCCGATACCTGACAGAGAAGTAGCGATGACGTTCAGTGGCTGCACCGTAAAGCGACTCGTTTGTTCACTCTCTTGAAAACATTGTGCCAGCTCAACTAAAGGTAGAAAGAAGGATGACATGGGTGTGAATTAGAGATTACGGTTACTGTGCGTCATCTGCTATCAGCGGGTAGTATTATTCTCTCCCTTCTTGAGATTTTGACACTCAGTGCCTGAGCTCGAAGGTCAACGGAAACCTCGATCCAGGAAAGAGGGCAAACCTGGCCTTCAGTGAAGAACTTAGGGCACGTTAATTAAAAAGTCTGATCGCAGGAATTGGGTCTACCATGACCTTAGTCATGACGTAATGCCAACGCTTCTCAGTGAAGACTGATCTGGTGAACGCAATTTTCCTTTCGGAGAAATTTGGCAAGATAAATGGTAGAATATTATCATTCCGTTTTCCGTCAATTAATGATCGAATCACCCTGCAATTTCTTCTATAATTCCTACATTGATCACACAAGCTGTTTTATCGTGACAGAATTTCATAAAACAGGCTTCCCAATAATATCATTTAAAAAGAGAGGGAACATTAATTTCAAGTATTTATGTGATCTGTGTCACTTCCAGAGACAGGCAACGAAATGTTCCTCTTTAGTCGAACACATTTAATATGCAAGGCCTACGTTGCGCCATCATTAGAAACATCCCAAGATAAAATATGTTGTTGGTTTTTTTTTTCACACGACAATGAATATAACCACATAATGTGCTAACACCAAACATGAACTGAAGAAGTAGGCTCATCGTTACTTTTGGCCTTTTTCCACTCAACCCAAGAACCAGAAGTAATTTGTCACAAAACAAATGCAATCATGATCGTGCGTGATTGGGATCGACGGAATTTCTGTAAGGTTAATCCTGATAAACACAAATCGATAGTTGTAGTGAATGTGTCCATTAATGGTCAATCATACGAACACATCCCCTTCTTCTACTTGAGCTACTCCTACACCATGCCCCCATATCTCTGAAACATTACATTCCGTTTGACACGCTGTATGACTGTTACCGCGTTTACACGTAGCCCCAGCTCCCGGGTCGAACCCGCGAGCTGGGGCAGACTCGCCTTTTTCTCTACGTGTAAACGCAATTACCCTGCCCCGCGAGGTGGGACTGTCCCAGCTTTTTTGCCCCAGCAAAGTTGTAGGATTCGACCCGCGAGCTGGGGTAGACCCGGCATTTTTTTGTCCGTGTAAACGGAAAGGCGAGTCTGCCCCAGCAATTGGTGGGTGAACTTCCGGTAAGAGCGCGCGAAATCTCGCCTGTACACAGATGGGTACGGTGGAGATTATCGCGATAAGCATTATAACCATGGACTAAACGTTGGAGGCATAAACTAGTAACATTACAGATCCATGATGTAATGTCACCTAATTGTACATGTGGCTACATACACGTACCATGCACGAATTCGAATATGTACACATACTGAACTGCACTGACCTTTGTTGTAAATACATCACACATGCACAGTACACGTACGTACGTACGTGCAGCCTCGCCTCTTGCATGCAATTGTTGCTCTCTTCTCGAACTGCTCACTTCTCGAATTTGTGATTGTTTTACATTAGTCCATGGGCCAAGACCCGAAAAATGGGTTGTTGGTACCACCTGAGGTGGCAAAACCTTTTTGGTGTCATTTTGTTTGTTGGACATAAATATGCTTATCAAGCTATGATAGCATTTCCAAATGAGTAGCTTAGTCATAATAAATGAATTTTTAACCAATTTGGTCTCGTTTTTATATCCCTGTACTTCTGAATCGAAACTAACCGCTATACAAAGAAGAGCACTGTCTTCCGTATGTCCACAGGTGTTCTGTTGTAAACGCGGTGCGCTTAGTCCTTATTCAAGGCAGCGAAGGGAATATCCAAAGGGTTATGATGTCCACAGCTGTCACGCGGTGCGCTTAGTCTTTATCTAGACCAATGTAACGTTATGATATCTAAAGTTCCTCATAAAAGGGATTATCTATACTGTTTTTATACTACCCTCTCAACAAATACATCAGTTTTAAACAAAAATCACTCTGTTCATTTACAATATTATTTATTATAATGTTTTGCAGTGTACCGGTACATTGTTTTTGCATTGTATTTTATTGTTGGATGGAAATAAAGCGACATTGGCGTGGTGTTAGCGTTTTCACCGTAGCGTTTTTGCCGGAAAATGATAAATAATTGAAAAATACGGTAAAATTCACGAGGAATTGCTTTTTTGTTGTTGTTGTTGTTTTTAGATAAAAGGATATACACTCAGAGGCGGATCCAGAAGGGGGCGCAACCAGCGCACGCCCCCCTTTAATTTTCGTTAAAAACAAAAGAAATAAAAAGAAAAACACTGAAATGAAACCCGGAAGTGGCACTAAAAATATTAGTCACGCCCCCCCCCCCCCCTTTACAGAATTCCTGGATCCGCCCCTGACACTGTATCATAAGCTTTGGATGTGCCCTTCGCCGTCTAGAATAAAGACTAAGCGCTGTGGACATCATAACCTTTGGATATTCCCTTCACTGCCTTGAATAAAGACTAAGCGCACCGCATTTACCACAGAACACCTGTGAACATACGGGTACCATAGAGCTGCATTTTACAGCTCTATGGAACATCAAGAAGACAGTGCTTTTCTTTGTATAGCGGTTAGTTTCGATTCAGAAGTACAGGGATATAACAAGGAGATCAAATTGGTTAAAAATTCATTTATTATGACTAAGCTACTCATTTGGAAATGCTATCATAGCTTGATAAGCATATCTATGCCCGACAAAAAAAAATGATACCAAAAAGGTTTTGCCACCTCGGGTGGTACCAATATCTGGCCTGGCCCATGGACTACATGGAGCTACAAGATTTTACTTACATCGATCGGCGGTCACCGGTCTTGAAATGAGCGCGCGTAATTGTTGTTTACAGGTACGTGGTCTGGCTAGCGAAGCATTGTGGGTATCAGTCGAATTTTACCCCACGAGGCGAGTCTGATCCGCGAGCTGGGGTAATGTAAACGGAACGCTCGAAAATCCGCGAGCTGAGGCTACGTGTAAACGCGGTAATAAGCAGTTCTCTTACCACACGTCGGCCACGGTAGTGACCAATCACCGTCTTGACAAGACACCCACATGGACCGCCTTCCGATGGGTTGAGCGCGATAACCTTCGTTACACATAGTCTGGTTTCCAGACCCTTTGCCAACTGGACTCCGCGGCGACGAAGTCGCCGCCTTTGCCGAAGGCAAAGGGTCTGGGCACATTCGCTTCAAGTGGGAGGAGCCTAAATTTACCCCCAGTGAGCGAGGGCGATCATTCTGTCATTACGTAATAAGGAAGAGGTCACGTTAGTGACCCCTGCATCCTCACCCAGAGGTCCCAAGGACACTCTCCATATACATCACATGCATGCATCCACTGTCCGTGGAGTATTTCCATGCACTGTTTACTGCATGGAAAGGTTTTCTGGTGCGATAATCCTGTTTCTGATAGGGCCTATTTAGTCACTATATCCACACTATGCACGGAGCTATACACCATGCCCAAGACACATGGCATCCAAAGAGCGAAAAATGAAGTCGAAAAAAGAAAGTGCAGCGGAGTATTGTGCAAAATTGTTTGTAAAAACTTTGTATGTGGAGATGAGTTGTGGGTGGGCGGCCCATGTGATATATAATGTATTATTTTATGTACATGTATTTTTTATGTTCGTGTTTGCTGATGAATACGTTCAGTTGCATGAGACCCTTCTTTCTATAACTTGATAGCAGCTAGTGAATAAAAAGAAACAGATGATTAGCAACGTGCTCTTCCGATCAGTTCTTGTCTTCATAATATCGTGTCCCTCTCGTGGAAACATTGCGGCAACTGACTTAACTTAAAAATATTCTACGATATTGTTTATTTCTTCATCTCACACATATGATAATCACCAAGATAATAACATCGGGATATGTATGAACCCACACAAGAAAAATGAAGTACACTTGCATGTATAGGTGAGCTGGGGTATTGTGGCCCCTCAACATAAGATGTCTTCATACACCATCTTCTATCCCTTGAAATAGCCCGCTTGATAGCCGTACAAGGTCACTTCTTACCACTATATGCTCCAACATCCATTCATTTAGCAATTATAGCATCTATAGGGGGACCAGTTTTTAAAAGAACGCGCGATAAGAGCCACATCTATTCATTTTCAATTTATTTTTCATAAAGTCACTTGATGATAAAAACCTTGTCTGAAGTGGTTATGTATAGTGAAACAAATAATTAACAAGATATTTCTTTGACAGAAGGCCATTGTTTGAAGCATGATGCGCTTCGGGGCAATTATGCCCCCCCCCCCTTAAAAAGTCTTGTTTTGCTAAGAACATCCATGGGTAAATATGCAAGAAAGAATACTAATTATTTAGTTTAAGTCGCAATTAACATGGTTCATTGCTGGCATATATCAAGTGGACGTATACAGTGCAATCATAATGAATTATCATTGCAGCTTTGTTTTGGATATCTTCAGCTGAAAGACTTCATTTCCCAAGGTCATCATGCAAAAAAAAAAAAAAAATAACGGCCAAACGTTACAAACAATAATAGACTCTGACTTACAGTTTTTGTATTCACATAATTAAGATATGACAAGCTCTATCATTTGATATAGATTTGTCCATGTAACTCATATATTTTTTCAGCTTATTGCAGATTTTCACTTGTATATAGGAAAGTATCAGTTTTGTGGAATATTTTGCCTCAATTCAAATTCTCAAAAGATGCTCATGTACTTTTTTTTCATTGTTTTTCATATGCTCAGAGACCCGTCCATATTAGTTAATCATAATAAACTTTCTATAAAAGAAACAGGTGCCAAGTTTATGACAAATGATATGTTTAGAGACAATTATCACCCCATCGTAAGACTATTAATTGTTTTTTTTTTTATTTCTATATATAAGAAGCAACGCAAGTTGGCTGCTTTTATTACCTCATTCAATGCAAAATGAAAATTGAGTGTAGATAAGTAGAGAACAGAAATAAGTTCGGTACTATATGGCACACCACAACCAATTATTAATTTTGGTCTCCATCCTGTAATTTTTGCTTTTTAATCCCTCGACGACAAACTTCTCCATTTCACCATATGCATGTCTTTAGGTGATATGCTCCTTGGACCTTATAGGATGTAAGCATGTAGGCCATATAGGTGGTATTACCAGGGAGGTGGGAAAACCGAGCACTTGTGTGACCTTTTGTAAATATTGATGTTGTTACATTCCTGATTCCGATTTATTGAATGGTGAATGTGGCAAAGAATGGTTCATCCCGATGACGATGTTGGCTATAGAGTATATGGGAAAGGTGGGATACGGAGGAAGAAGAGGAAATATTCGTTTTCTATCAATAATGCAATCCAAAATTCCAATTGTATTCCAGCTAGCGCTCTTCCCTTAAATTTCATTGCGTAATATTCTATATCTTAACAATAACAACACCGCATTTCGCTGAAAAATAAAACATATTTTATTTTCGGAATTACGAATTCTATTTCATCACCAGATTGACGCGCCTTTGGAATAACGACCCTTCATTCATTTTGCGATAAACGAAACTTTGGAATAAAGAACCCTATTAAGTTTTTCGGAATAAGGAACATTATTCAATATCATCTGATGATATTGAATAATGTTCGTCATTCCGAAAAACATGATCTGATCAACAAACCTTCTGAAGAATTACGACTCTGCATTCATTTTGGGATTAATCATAAATTTTTTAATTCACGAAACTTATTACATTTTAGCACTGACAAACTTTCGGAATAATGAACTTAATCATTCGCATTAGCGAACTTTGTTCGGAACGTAACGAATCATAACAATGAGAATTATACGTATGAAAGCATTGACAAAAATTGAAAGAATATGATATGTCCAATTCAGATACTTTTAGCTTGAATAATTTTTTTAAATATTTTTCCCGTGCACAGGCCATATTGAATCATAGCTCTTCTCCGAATATTAGCCTGCCTTATGCAATAATAATAGCTTGTCATCAACATATTTTACAGAGCATGTGGAAGCACTATGCTTTTCAGATGGAGAAATTGTGTGTTTTTGTAATGTATCTCATCATTCTGACTCTTAAGTATGAGTTTAACGTTATACGAACAAATACAGCGGAAGGCGTTGTGCATCAATCAATATCGCCACAATCAAGTCTATTATACTCGCAGGGTTTTGTTGTTGTTGTTGTTGTTGCTGTTTTGCTTTTTTAGAGGGCCTAGTCAATTTTTTCATCCACAAAGATGCCTGATTTTGAAACTCACAATTCCGGATACCTGATTTGGGAAACCTCTTTAGAGTTTTCATTATTTGTCGAAAATGATCATTGATATCATGAGAACAATAATTATATCTCTCTAAGATTTATAATGTTTGTTTTTTGTTAAGTGCTGTCTGGGGCAAATTATTTGTATCGGGCCCCATTTTCTCTCTCTCTCTTCTTTCGTTCTTTAAAACAACAACAACAACAACAATAATAATGTCTACATGAATTGTTAACTTGTTTCTCTCTGAAAAACCCCAAACCATCTCCCCTCCCCCCCCCCCCCAAAAAAAGCAACAAATTAAAATACTTCACTGTTGATGCTGTTCATTTGGATATTTGAGCACCAATTCGTACATTGATGAATGTCGGGAAGATTTGGGACCTCAGATAATGTTCATTTACATTGAGCTGATGATTGCATTCCACGTCTATAACACCTATAAAGGGACTGTACAGTACTTGTTGAGGTGGGCATTCATCTTTTGAACATTCCTAAGCGAGATAATGAAAAGCATCTTCATATGAAATATGAAAGAGCTCAAAGAAGGATTCAATGTTTATTTGATGAAAATTGGTTTTCAAATGGCTGAGATATCCAAAAAAAAAGTGCTAATAATAAAAGGCGACATGCCACAACTTTATTAGGATCTCTTTGTTTCACCTTGTTTTTGGTTATCTCGGCCATTTCAAAACCGATTTTCATCGAATAAACTTTTGATACCCCTTATAGAACTTAGAAGGTTTCTGAATATCTCGCAAAATGTTCAGAGCTATATCCTCACCACAACCTGAACTGTACACACCCTTTAAGATTAAATCATTGAAGTGAACTCAATATCACATATAGAAAAAAAAAATGTGTATCTGAAATTGCCAGTTTCTATCAAAATATGCATCCATTTTGTGTTTTTTCATTGGTCAAAGATCCGTGAATTTTTGCTTTATTTGTAGGATTCAGTATACTAGTAGTCAAATTAGACCGGTTTTTACATTCATACTCATAAGGCCTACTAAAAAAAAAAAGGTAAAAAAAAAGGTTGCTGGTTTTCCCCAAGTCGAGCCTACAAAAGAAATCCATTAGACAACATAGTGGAAACGAGAAAACGACCCAGATGGTTATGCATTAAAATACTGTGATTGAGATACTTTGCAAAGGAAGGAAGGGAAATGTGGTTCGCATTTACTGATTGTATTGCACTATAGGCCCTACATTAGTTGAAAAAAAAACCCAGCACACATGAAGAAACAAAAAAAAATCTTCCTTGGACACCTATTCCTTATTGAGCTTATAACATAAATAACAAGGATATGTGATTTTTGATTTCGTCGATAGACACAATGGTCTGCTTTAATTTTATTGGAAACATAGTTCACTTGACCATTGTGCGCATCTATAGTAGTAAACAGGAAAAAACGTGAGTAACAATCAAAAACATAGCAAACTTTTAGGAATACACATCATGGAGTACACACTGTCTACGATTGCCGATTCTTCCATCCGACCTTACTTTCGATCTTAGAAAAGTCCGAATGTTCGTGTGCAGGGAGGTAGAATATACGCCTCCCTGAATGTGCCTGTATACCATCACCCTCATCCTGCATACTACAGTATACAGCATCCACACCATTGGTACACACACGCCGCAATGCCAACACACAGGTAGTAGGGAGAGTCCTCCACCACCCGGCTCTGATAACACGCTGAGCAGGATAATTCGAATTTCGCGCTTCAGAGGACGGGAGCGCTGACAGATTTATGGATTCCGCCCAAAATCGGGCGGAATCCATTAACTCCAAGACGAATGCTTCCAGACCCTCTGCGCGAGAAAATCAACTTAAACTATACTAATTTTCGACGTTGAGGGCGTCAATATCATGGATAGCGAAATAGTATGGGCAGAGGGTCTGGAAGCCAGACTACGTTACACACGGTGTTGACCCAGAAGCGCTCACCATGTGTGTGCCCTTGAGCCGAAGGTGCACCCCGGTATGGATATGTCAAGAAGATAATGCTGTAGTGTCCGTTTGAAGTGGTAGATGGCATGCATTTCAAAATCTCTGCAAAACATACGGACACACCAGCCTTACTATAAAGGAAAAATAAGCGTTTAATAAACATGAAAGGAATTAGCATGAGAAATGTGATGTTTCTTGAAAATGTTTTTAATTTTCTTGTCTTCTATTTGTTTTGTTGCTTGTTTGTGTGTGTGTGTGTGTGTGTGTGTGTGTGTGATTTTTTGGGGAGTGGGTCCTTATGTTTATTTTGCCCCATGTTTTGGCATATGTGTTTGAAAGAGCCGTGTTGGAGGGAAAAAAGGAGCAGGGTGTAGCAAAAAAAAAACAAGCATACTTTTGTTGGAAATATTTGGAACGGTAAAAGCAAGGAGTGTGTGTGTGTGTGTGTGTGTGTGTGTGTGTGTGTGTGTGAGAGAGAGAGAGAGAGGGATAGGGAGAGGCCCCAGAAAGTGTCTGTACAATTCGATAGAACTTGCTGAAAAGCGTATCATTTCCTTTAGAGAAGATCCCTCAAGACAGAAAAAGTAAGAGAAGTATAGGCCACACATGACAGTACACTACATACATTTAATCATCGAACTGGCCTTTTGATTTATGCAGAGAGGCTGAAAACACGACTGCATCACCACCGTAACTTTCCAGCACGTGTATGCATACGCTCATTGTACTGCCTCATGAAAAGATATATACTCTTTTTCTCTTCTACTTTTTTTTCGCATATTTACTGGGGTTGAAGAAAAATCACAACGGGCAAAAAAAAAAAAAAAAAAAAAAGAGAAAGAATAGAAAACTTGAATAAAAAAGAAGACGTGAAAAGAGTGTAGTTATGAGAGGATGCGATTAGGATATATCAGGACATACCTACAGATGCATAGAGGAACGTCTTTGATTATACGCACATACTTTTTTTTTTAGGGGGGGGGGGCTGTTTCTTAAACTTTTTATTATTTTTTGGTACTTTGTTAAATCCCACTTTGCAATAATTACAAATATCCTCTGTATATACCTTGTTTATAATGTCTTTATTTATTTAATGGAAGTGAAAATAAATTTGAATCTTTAATCTGAAATGTTGAATCACGTCGGAAATGTGACTTATAAACGAGCACTTTAAATTTGTCTGATTTAATGGTTTGATTTCATTTTCTTACACATAAAATACTATTCCAAAACAAATTTATTTGCAGTAATATCACAGTTAATATTAGTATACAAGTTACAATGTACATGATGCACGGAAAGAAAATACATGTGTACATTAATTTCATTAGCAAAATATATGCGTATTTCCAAATGTGCAAATTATATACTGAGAAATAATGCAGATTGTATTATTGTCTGGAACATTTTTACTCTTTCAAGACAAAGTGCGCAACTTCCCACACGATGACTCCTCGTCATTTATTCAGTCATTTTCGTAAATTTCCAAGTGAGTCAAATGCTATTCTAATGTTTTGCCAATCATGTGAAACTGTCGTCTGACATTGTTGAGAGGTGTTATAGACCCATCGGGAGAACCATGCGACGGGGCGGAGGCATATAAGTCGCGCCGTAAGGACATTTCTAATCTAACCTATTTGGGGGGTCACATCCCTTCTTCTTTTTTTTCCATTTTCCCCCATCTTCATTTTCTTTTTTAATTTAAACAAAGGGTGACGGTGTACAAAACATGGTATGACAAAAAAATGTACATATTTCGTATATTACATCGAAATATTAAGTCAATGCAATACATTCAGAAAACAATAGATACATGCTATTTACTTAATGTCGGAATTGTCGACAACGGAGGGAAGCGAAAAAGTAGAGTTTGTGATATGCTTCCCCTCAAAGCCATTATTAGTAAGGTACAAAAAGTAATAACCATGTACGGGCAGAGAAAAGTATGAATATGAAAGGTATAACGTTAGATGTAACGTAGCTAACGTTTTTTTTTTTTGTTGTTGTTGAATATATTCATTATATTATACGTCAAACGTATGTGACCCTGCATCACAAAACCAATGGAAAGTCGCCAGACATGAATTTTCGTTAAGGGAAGATTAGGAATGAGCAGACTCTAAGCTTTAAAATGATGTATTACTCAATTCAAATGGACTCTCCTAATCTATCTAAATACTTGAAAGAATGCATAACTCTGGAAAAGTGTGAACGGAGAAAAAAGGCTCTGAACTGATTCGTAGAGCTGTACAGGGTCTAGTTAAGCGCTTTTTATAGCTTTACCAAGCTGTACTAGCTGTGGTATGAATGGGACAAAAAAACAGGATGTAAACCACTGGACCAATAACAATGAAGGGATTATCAGATTAAGCTGAAGTTTAATATGCTGGGCCGTATATTAACACATTCTGTCCATCCAGCAGTAGCATTATCCTTTTTAAAGTTATTAGAGTTGAAAGTAAAGAGTGTGCAAAGGATATGAAAAGAGACCTAATATCTGATCTCACTACTCTACAAAAAGAGGGTTGTAGAAAAACTGCTAAAAACACACTTTCCCATTCATTCTATGATCCCAAACTTGGGGATCAATGCAGAAGAAGAATAGCTCTTTCAGATAATAGGAACACCTCAAGATTGACTTGGCTGACCCATGTCACCTTTTTAAAGTTCTCACGTAAAATAAAGGTGTGCGACTTTTTGTTCGTTCTGTGAGGCACGGTCACATATCATGATATGTAAGGAAACTAAAATTGCTGAAGGTGGAAGGTAGTGGTCTTATTACCTATATTTTTCCATAATAGCTCATATATTCAAATGTCGTATGGAATGATATCTTA
Organism: Diadema antillarum; assembly: GCF_040938485.1. Classification (NCBI taxonomy): domain Eukaryota; kingdom Metazoa; phylum Echinodermata; class Echinoidea; order Diadematoida; family Diadematidae; genus Diadema; species Diadema antillarum. Next base: position 333,858 of record NW_027271527.1, on the reverse strand, counting down.
CCAGCTATGGGTGTTTTAATTTCTTATAAAAGCTCGCAACATAACGATTGTTAAGTTTTTTAACGCCGTTATGTTTTGGGCCAGTCTCTTTTCTCTTTAAAACTAGAAATATCACTGAAGGTGATTAATACCCTCGCCCCGTGACGACAGTCTTACCCAAGGAATGATCTTTCCTTGATCTTCTGCCATTTAAATGCAGTTACCATGGCAACGCAGCTTCCGACACGTCCGAAAAATATGTCTTGCACATCTTCCCACCAAGACTATTGTGTGTGCCACATTTCATAAGCTTTTGTCAAAAACTGAGGAAGTAGTTCAATCCACAAGATCTTTCCTTGATCTTCCGCCATTAATATGCCGTTACCATGGCAACGCAGCTTCCGACAAGTCCAAAAAATATGTCTTGCACATCTTCCCACCAAGACCAATGTGTGTGCCACATTTCATGAGCTTCAGTCGAATACAGAGGAAGTAGTTCAATCCGCAAGATCTTTCCTTGATCTTCTGCCATTTATATACCGTTACCATGGCAACGCAGCTTTCGACACGTCCGAAAAATATGTCTTCCACATCTTCCCACCAAGATCAAGGTGTGTGCCACATTTCATAAGCTTTGGTCAAAAAACTGAGGAAGTAGTTAAATCCGCAAGATCTTTCCTTGATCTTCTGCCATTAATATGCCGTTACCATGGCAACGTACTTTCGGGTACTGTCAAAAAATGCGTCTTGCACATCTACAACCAAAGGCACACATCTGTACCAAGTTTCATGGAAATTGGGCAAAAACTGAGGAAGTAGTTTGCAACACAAAATTTTCCATCATTTTGGCTCATAATATGTGAGCTGTTACCATGGTAACATACTTTTTGTCACTGTCAAGAAATGTGCCATGCTGACCTATATCCTAAGACAAACATTCAATATGAATTCCATGAGAATTGGAAGAACGCTGATGAAGCAGTTTTGCCATGAAGCATTTTGCCCTATATTTTACCAATAACATGTCGTTACCATGGCAACGCACTTTTTGCTACTGCGGAAATATGTGTCTTGCACATTAACATATTCAGATGAACATCTGTACCTAATTTCATAAAAATTGATCAAAAACTGTGGGAGGAGTTCGCGACGCAAGATTTGTACCCATTTTTGCCCATAATATGCCGTTACCATGGCAACGTACTTTTGGGTACTGTAAAAAAATACGTCTTGCACATCTACAACCCAAGGCACACATCTGTGCCAAGTTTTATGGGAATCGGTTGAAAAATGAGGAAGTAGTTCGCAGGGGCGTCACCAGCTTTTTTTCAAGGGGGGTGCGTTTTGACACTAAATGTAGCGCGATGTTTTGGACAGACATAATCTTTGGAATATATCCCCAGACTTTTAATGTAACGGCGTAACTAGGATTTCTTTTTTTTTTGGGGGGGGGGGGGTGGGGGGTGGGGTGGTGTTAGTATGCGAGGGAGCGAGCAAGGGGGGGGGGGAGGGAGGGTGTGGAAGTGCCTGTTGTCTCCACTCTTCCCACGGTGAGAACTTTTTGCATTTTGATGTTGTAAATGGTGCAAGTTGATGTAGGTTTTTTGCGTGTTTTTATCGACTTGAAACAGTCCCGCTTGTTTAAGGTAGCAGGTATACATTTTGATGGAAATTGTTGCTGAACAATGTGCCTATAAATCATATCATTTCAATAAACTTCTTGTATTGATTCTTACACTGATGTCATGAACGCGACCGAGCCCGAGCAAGCGGAGCGAGCGAGGGGGAGGGTGTGGGAGGGGGCCAACCCCCCTCCGACGGTTAGAACTGAAATTGCATTTTGATGTTGTAAATGGTGCAATTTTATGCTTGTTTTTGCTTGTTTTATCGACTTGAAACAGTCCTACTTGTTTAAGGTAGAAGTATATTTTGATGTAGATTATTATTGAACAATTTGCCTATAAAATAGTATCATCCAAATAAACTTCCTGTTTTAATATTCACACTGAATTTCATGAACGCGGCCAAGCAAGAGCGAGCGGAGTGAGCGAGGGGGAGGATGTGGGAGGGAGTGTCCCCCTCACAAGGTGAGCACTTTTTGCATTTTGATGTTTTAAAGTGTGCAATTTGATGCAGGTTTTTTGCGTGTTTTATCGACTCGAAACAGTCCCACTTGTTTAAGGTATCATTACATTTTGAAGTAAATTGTTAATGAACAATTTGCCTATAAATGGTATCATTTAAACAAACTTCTAGTATTAATTCTTACACTGATGTCATGAACGCGACCGAGCCCGAGCAAGCGGAATGAGCAAGGGGGGAGGTTGTGGTCCCCCCCCCCCCCTAAATAGATTATGGAATGACGGTGTGAAATGACAAATTACTGGCAGCAACATCAGGAAAATTGCATAACAATTAAATGCGAGCGAGCGAGCTTGAAAATGTTGACACTTTACAGTAAAAAAAAAAATGCCGTTTGTAGCTATATTTTTTCGCTTTGGAATTCAAGGGGGGCACCGGGTGCAACTGCTTGCAATAGCTGGCAGCAATATCAGGAGAATGGCAAAACGATTACATGCGAGCGAGCGGAGCGACCGAGCTTGAAAATTATACATTTTATTTTTACAGTCCAAAAACTGCCGTTTGTAGCCATATTTTTTCACTTTGGAAATTAAGGGGGGGGGGGCGCACCGGGCACAACTGCTGGCAGTTACTGGCAGCAACATCAGGTGAATGGCATAACGATTAATGCGAGCGAGCGAGGAGAGCGAGCTTGAAAATTTTGACATTTAAAAGTCCAAAAACTGCCGTTTGTAGCTATATTTTTTCGCTTTGGAAATAAAGGGGCGGGGCGTACCGGGCGCAGCTGCTGGCAATTACTGGCAGCAACATCAGGTGAATGGCATAACGATTAAATGCGAGCAAGCGAAGAGAGCGAGCTTGAAAATGTTGACATTTTACAGTCCAAGAACTGCCGTTTGTAGCTATATTTTTCGCTTAAAAAAAAATAAAGGAAGGGGGGGGGGGGGCGCACCGGACGCAACTGCCGGCAATTACTGGCAGCAACATCAGGAGAATGGCAAAGCGATTAAATGCGATCGAGCGAAGACGGCGAACTTGAAATTTTTGACATTTTACAGTCCAAAAACTGCCGTTTGTAGCTATATATTTTTCACTTTCGAAATAAAGGAGGGGGCGCACGGGGCGCAACTGCCGGCAATTACTGGCAGCAACATCAGGAGAATGGCAAAGCGATTAAATGCGATCGAGCGAAGAGACCGAGCTTGAACATTTTGACATTTTACAGTCCGAAAACTGCCGTTTGTAGCTATATATTTTTCGCTTTGGAAATTAAGGGGGGGGGGGGCGCACCGGGCGCAACTGCTGACAATTACTGGCAGTATTGCATAAAGATTAAATGCGAGCGAGCTTGAAAAATTTGACATTTTACAGTCCCAAAACAGCCGTTTGTAGCTATATTTTTTTGCTTTCGAAATTAAGGGGGGCACCGGGCTTAACTGCTGGCAATTACTGGCAGCTAATGGCATAACAATTAAATGCGAGCGAGCGGAGCGAGCGAGCTTGAATATTTTGACATTTAAAAGTCCCAAAACTGCCGTTTGTAGCTATATTTTTTCGTTTTGGAAATAAAGGGGCGGGCGCACCGGGCGCAACTGCTGGCAATTACTGGCAGCAACTTCAGGAGAATAGCATTACGACTAGATGCGAGCGAGCGGAGCGAGCTAGCTTGAAAATTTTGACATTTTACAGTCCAAAAACCGCCGTTTGTAACTATACTTTTTCGCAATGATCACCCTTTCATGTCGAATTCAAAAGCAGTTTACTCACCCTTGAATTACTATTTTGGTAAGTCTTTTTTTTTAACCAGCGGATGGGGGGGGGGGGGGGGGGGGTAGTTACGCCACTGCTTATGGATGAAATAATTGGACATATTTCTAACAAAAAAGCAAGAATTTCTTTTCATCGCGGGAATTATGATTATGTGGGGTGGGGCACATGGTGCGCTTGCCTTCCAATATTTTTATGGGGGCAACATTTTTTTTTTCTTTCAAAAGCAAGGAAATCTTCTCATTTATTAGATATTAGTTATGGGGTACAAAATTATAATAGGCTTGCTCCTCCAATATTTTAATGGGGGCAACTTTTTTTTTTCTGTCAAAAAAAAAAGGTAAGAAGAAATTCTTCTTGTCTCTGGAATTATGGAGGGGGTTGGGCAAAATGATATACTTGCCCCTTCTTTTTTTTTTTCTTTTTTTTTGATGAGGCTTAGGCTGGCACTTGGGCTGGCAATATGGATTGGTCAGAAGTAACGTACATAGACCCTACATTCTTGTAAGTAGCACACGTACATGCAAACGTGTACGTGCTCCGTACCGTACGGATGTACAGTACGGTCGATAAATAGTAAACACTGTATAGAATACTAGTAGATATGTATAAAATCAGTGCTGCCAGAGCCATCAGGGGTGCGAATTGTTTTTGCCCACGAATTTGTTGTCCCTGGTGCAAAATAAAAATAAAATAAAAAAGAATAATTATTTAGCGTCCGGCGTTGATGTCGCTCGCAGTCTTATTTTTTTTTTCTTTTTTTTTTAGGGGCTGAAGGGGGGTGCGTTCGCACCCAACGCACCCCCCCCCCCCCCCTGGTGACGCCCATGGTTCGCGACGCAAGATTTGCAACGGACCGACCGCCCGACCGACCGCCCGACCGTCCGCTGATTCCTATATACCACCTTCAAACTTCGTTTGGCGGGGGTATAATTAGTAGTACTCTATTCTATCTATCTATCCCTCTCTCTCTCTCTTTGCATAATTATGGAAAAAATCTGAAATATACTATAAAAATGATTGATGAAGCATCATCAAGCATTTTAGCATGTAATTTACGCCATTTGATTTATTGATACTCTCTAAACTTTTCACTTTTTGATTATGTTTGTTTTACACTTCATATTCATCAAAATTAGTTCTCTACGATTTTTGAAGACATCATATCCTTTTCTCCCCTACTTTTCAATTCTGCAAAGCTGAATTCATAACATGGCGTATTCACTCAATATCGAATTGTACTACTTGTATTGTTTAAATTCAGTTAAGTTCAATTGAAATAATTTATAACTCAACCTCGGGCTGCACTGAATTATCTGTTGGCTGAAGTAAAGATAATGTTAATCAATCAATATTTCATGACCATCCTGTTTTTTTTCAATGTATATATTCATACACTCGTCATTCAGATGACATCCATGGGTATAAAAAGAAATTAAAAATACCATTAAAAAGATCAACTTCGTATCGATCCACAAATATAGTGAAACTCGTTCCCCATCATCCCTTGCCTATTAAAAGGAAACTGAAATGACCTGAGCAGGACAAGGACAATGCAACGTTTTATTAACAGATAAATGAGGAATAAACACACTAAACGAAATTTCGATACAACGAAAGAAAAATCGTCGGTTCTGAGGACTTCATAATAACGGGAGAGCACTGTGCAGAACAATGAGGCCCAACAACAGTGAAAACCAAATTAATAAGACTCAAAATAAAAAATAGAATAAGATCTATACATAAATCATTGCTGAAACCTTGAAAATCTCTTTCCCATTTGAAAAAAAAAGTTTATCAAATGGATAATTATATCTATAAGCTTAAAGGACAAGTCCACCTTCATATATACATAAGGATTGAGAAGATGCAGCAATATTAGTAGAACACATCAGTGAAAGTTTGAGGAAAATTGGACAATCCGTTCAAAAGTTACAAATATTTTAAGTATCTGCGCAGTCACTGCTGGAAGAGAAGACTACTACAGTGTATGATGTCACATGCGTACAACTATATAAGGAAAATAAAAAGAGAATTTCACAAAACTTTACTTTTTGAATAAAGTGCACAGTTCTTCGACTTGCTACTGACGTATGTTAAGGGTAATATTATTCCCCCTGCCTTCTGAAAGAGAGAAGTCGAGTGTTCTTTTGTTATGGGAGAAAAATGGGAATATTTTGAATTTTCTTTATTCTTTCTTTATATCGTTGTACTCATGTGACATCACAAGCTATAGTAGTCTTTTCATCCAGCTGTGACTGAGCAGAAACTTCAAAAATTCATAACTTTTTAACGGATTGTCCGATTTTGCTGAAACTCTCACTGATGTGTTCTACTAATATTGCTGTGTTCACTCAACCCACATGTCTAGTAAGGTGAACTTGTCCTTTAAGGTATGCCTACCGCATGTTGGCCATGGAACCGTCCAGCTACCATCATGGCAAGACGTCAACACCGTAGACTGATTGGGTTGAATGCGATAACCGTCGTTACACACGGTGCTGACATTGAGGGCGTCCCCATGTCTGTACCCTTCAGTCGAAGGGGTTCGTAAAATGTTGGTACCGCTGTTTGAAATACTGTAGCTTCCTGATGGGTTAGCAGGTGGCAGACATTTCAGAACCTCTGTAAGGATTGAGTTTGTGCAAGATTGAAAACTTGAGAACAAATGGGGATCTTTAAATCGACGCGATAATAGAGAGAAACCAGTATAAAATGTGCTACCAGCATAATTTGAGTGGGTCTCTTCTGGCAAATGAATCGTTCCTAGCATGGAGGTACAAAGTACCTTCATGTTCCTAGCAATCCGACCAATCCGAGATATGTAAGCGTTCGACTATTTAATAAGCGTTGGACTATTTTTCTGGGACGATTTAACTTCTTCAAAGCACATTTTGTTGCTTGGGCAAAATAACACACAATATTATAAGTTAGAACACTCTCAATGATGGAGTTGTAGAATAGAGCAACGAGTCTGTCTTCCACATGGAGCTTTTTCAGGGTCCTAATGAAGTAAAGCCTCTGATTTGCTTTTTTCTGCAATGATTCGATATTTTTTTGACCAGTTTAGTGAGTTGCTTATGGTCGTACCCAAGTACTTGTATTCCTGGACTGAATTGTTCCACTACTACCCCGTGAATTGTAATCCCTAGATGATGTCTATCAAGAGAGAGTTGCTTCCATACTGCGGAAGATTATGCAGGACCCCACCCACCCACTCAACGAAAACTTTACCTTCAACCGTTCAGGTATTCGCTTGTGTGTTCCACGTACTCAGAAAACCCGTTTCAGGCAATCGTTCATCCCTAACGCCATACATCAATATAATGCGTAAGTCCGAAGGTCTGTGTCACACCCGTCATGAATACCTTACCCAGATATCAATTGATTGTAATAATTATGGATAATCTCATTTTTCTTTTGGTGTATCAGATGTAACATTGATGTAACATTACATTGATGACGTAATTCTGAAATATTTGCGTGTAAGAAGAATTTACTCACACAAACACACACACACACGCGCACCCATACACTGCACACACACACATACAGAATACATACCACCTTTACTCACACTATATCTCATATTACTCTCAAATGCTATGGCACACACATACATCTCACCATGTATATATATATTTTCGTAACTGAAACTCATATGTTGTAATTAAAGATCATATCACATTGTTGTTTTTTCTTTAAACGAAAACATTATATGAGCTATTATTGACAGTTTTCTTTTTATGACCTATATGATACAGAACTTTTTGGCCAAAAAATTGATTTACAAGACAGTTGTATATTATCCATACCTGGTCTATTTCATATGCTATCCTTATGTATACATTGGGCAAGCAGAATTATATGTTATGCAATATGTACCTTTGAATTATGATGAATTTGTCAATTCGTAATATGTAATTGTAATTTTTTGTCTTGTTCACTATGTGGACTACATGTAAAAAAACCAGTGAAAAGAGAATATCCTTTATGGACAATAAAGCAATTCATTCATTCATTCATATCATAAACTCTACTACCCGTTCAAATGAAAGAAAATGACTACGAGATGTTGCTTTCTCGTCACCGAAAGAAAAAAATGGGAGGACGAGAGCTTTTAAACTTTAAGTCGGCCTTGTGCAAAATCTTTTAATCCGTCGAATTTTGTATTTGCTCCTTCTGCCGCTTTTTCCTTGTTTGGTGTTTGTTATTGCTTATTTTGGGTATTTCAAGGACCTCGGTAGAGTGGAATAGACGGCAAATATCATTTCATTTCTATCAGATAAAGCACTGCAAAAACAATCATTGCTGTACGGTGTCCACACTGCATACACCAATCAGATGTCCGTATAAAGTCATTTACTTTTAACACCTATATATTGCAACATTCTTTGCAGCCATGAGCTTAATTTGTTTTGGTCGTTGTTGTCGTCACGCTTAATTCTCATGCAGAGAAAGATCCCTAGGAAACACATTACGCTATAAATATATTAATATTTCTTTATAAATTTTATTTCTATTTGATATCGAGGGGAAGTGTGAATATCCGGCCTGTCTTGCTAGGTGGGCCATGGTTGAGACCAAATCTTGTTATAGCATGTTGTCAAGCAAGGTGACTGACCGCGGTAACCCGCATCACAACTTTCATTAGTGAATCCATCCACAGACGGGACCTGGTACAAGTGGTTATGTAGTCCTTTCACAATGTACGTTCCTACCGGCGTAAATTGTGATATGCAATTTGGACCAGAAATTGAAAAGAAAAAGGAGATAACATACTAGTAGCAGCAGAAACTGCATTGATAACTTCAACATTATAACGTCAATTTGATTGTCCATTAGAACCTATATTATGGTCAAGTATTCTGAGAACCTTTCTTATACCTATGAATTCCAGCAAGAGTTAAATTTGAGCTAAAAATACACCAGGACGAAACTAATGAAATGTCATAATCCCCGTGGATTTCTGTCAGCCCCTCATAAGAAGTTAGCTGCTGTTTTTTCTTTACAAGACGTTACACTGTCTGGTACTTAAGGAGGCAGAGGAGGACCGATTAGACTTTTATAATAAAGTATAAATTGCTTTCACACTCTCTCATGTTCTGTGCCCCTTCGAGCAACATCACATAGCCGACCATGTGAACACGCTATAGGGCACTATGAGCTGTCTGTATAGGGTTGTTCTATGTCAACCCCAATATTCAGTAATCTGAGTCAACCGGAGTGTAGTCTAGTTCTGGACTTTTTATATTTTTTATCTTATATTTATTCATTTAGTTACTTAGAAAGGTGGTTAGTTAGTTAGTTACTGGTTAGTTAGTAAGTAAGTTAGTTAGTTAGTTAGTTAGTTGGCGAGTATATCCGTTTAGCCGACATGTTGACCCTCTCGAGGATCTCGTTAGTCTATTTCTGAACTCCTTTTTAAGTGATTCTCTTCCTTTTTTAGGGGTTGACTGTATTCGTTAAGCCGAGTGATGGCGCGATCTCGAGAACTGCTACCCTGGCAGCGCCTTTTTTTTCCCGTAACCAAGCGAGAATTAATACTAGTAATGTTAAAATATCAGTGCACCAGCCACGTGTGCTGTCCTACCAAGTACACATAGAAACGTGTGTGTGTGTGTGTGTGTGTGTGTGTGTGTGTGTGTGTGTGTGTGTGCGAGTACCTGTGTGTGTTTGAGTGTATGATACGTGCCTGTGCGCGTATATGTGTACTTTATGTGTACGTATTTGTGGTGTCACGTGTATGCACACGGTGTGGGTACTCGTGGAGCAAGCGTGACTGTGTTTGAGTAACCATGGACGTAGATCTGATTTATTTTTCTTTGTATAAAAACTGAGATCGACATATAGATCTATTTGGTCGCAACTAATGATACATTTGCTGATACGGGGCGTGATGAACATGAATGAAATATTATCATGATACATTTCAAATCACTTTCGATTCTAATATCTGTCAATTGCCAATGGAGGGTGAAATGATACATAGACCAATACTAAGTGTTAAGGAGAGCGTTTTAAAATTCAATTTGTGAAAGTAACGCAAAATATTACATCAACAACTACAAACAACAACATGAAGGACTTTACAATACACAATTGACAATTGTGCCACACGTATCATCTCACACGAAAAATTATTACATGATTTTACTGATCAGATGGAAGAAACAGAGAAGTAGTATGAGGAGACTACATAGAACACAGTTTCTCATACATACGGTTAGATGGATACTTCGAACATTTCAGTAATGCTTCTAGAACAAAGTGAAGAGCAAAAGCTTCTGGAGAGCAACTTTGAAACAATCATCTGTGCAATGGACCGATCTTCCATGATTTCCTAATATTTGGAACAACAAGTAATTTCATTACAGGAAATTGAATTAATCATGAGAGCTACAGCTGCAATGCCCTGATTAAGTGAACAGCATTGTACGAAACAATAGAATAAGCTTAGGTGTCACAAAGAAATTGCTTGGGCATTTTTTTTTCTTCATTAATAGGCCATCCATTTGTTATGCGCTGTGATAGTGAACGTATATATTATAACCCCCCTGCCTTGTCGGCCCTATAGGGTCCTACTTAACAAATGTAAAATTTAATTGGAGTTCTTGTATTTTTTTAATGGAGCATGATTTTATGATGTGCTGTATTCTACCAATAATTCGTTCTTGACCAATCTTGTTAATCTCATAAATTTGAACCTCTTCTGCATTTATTCTTGTGTCAGTGTCAGTATCACTGTGAAGCTATTAACAGTTATCAAACCCTCCAACGATCGATCGGTCTAACATTTAGCCTATCAATAGTACCATAGCATGCCTACAATTCATTTCCAAGCAAGCACTTCACATTTTACATTGCACTGCTGCACCTTTTTTTCTTTTTTTTTCCTCCTTATTTTTCCCTTTCTCTCCCTTTATCGCCACTCAGTGACTGGTCATTTGAATGTTATGTTTTTACTTTGTCGCATTGTTTAGACAATCATTTCTACACGAGATTGTCCTCGTCAAGCGGTTGATTATGATGTTGGCTTTCCTAAAATTCTCGGTACATGTATCGCCAATGCGCAGAAAACTTCTGCGCACGCTGAAAAGCGCTGTCACAGATGCACTGTGGGTTTCCTAGGTGCCCTTGTTCGCTTCCGGTTGTCTCACGCGAGTCGCAGTTCCCATACGATTCAATGGAGTTATTTGACTGCTTTTCTGTTGTTACCCTCTTTTTTTGTGGGCTATAATTCAGTTTAAAAGAGTCGAAAGTTTCTAAATTTTACTAATTTGTGGTCACTAGAGTCATGGTTCACTACTGCAAGGCTTCAATGTGCTGTTCACACGATGGAAAGTGAAGAAATTTTCAACAGCAACAACAACAAAATACCTCTGGATAAAGACAGAGTGTGGTCTGAGTGTGTTTGCCGCCTAAACCGGGGCAAGTTTGTCCCGTGAGCAATCCGAAAATGCATCTAAAACGCTGCTCTGCGCACAGCATCCTTGCTATTGGAGATACCGAGAATTCTGTTATATTTAGAATTGCTCAATTTGTCTTTGAACGACAAACACACAGGATCCTACGTTTGCATAAATATATGCATGAAATAATGCCTGTTTGTGTTCATTTTGTATTGTGTTATAAAAGATGTTGAACATTTTGAATTTATCATTTATATGTTTTAACTGTCAGATTCAAATTAAACTGCGCTTAATTAGTTCGTGAATTCAATTGACTTTGTATTTTATTTATGTATGAAAAAGAAATTCAGAAATCAAATCAAATTTAAAAATTAAGGAAAATAGAGAAAGAAACAGGTAATATTTCCTTTATTTTCATGATTTTTGTTCATTTCACCAATGTCAAGCCTTTGTTAGGATGTATTCTGGCACGGCGTCATTGTTGAGAAGTCCAGGGTCCTGGGATTGTTTTATGAAGCTGTTCGTAAAGTTACGAACAACTTACGAGCGACTGGTGATCAGTTCTTGTGGTGAATTTTGGAAATTCTAATAAGTATAACAAATCAATAGTCCTCAGTTCTTCACATACCGACCATAGAACTCATCTCAGCTCCGTACATTTTGGGGGCAGAGAGCTACTGTGCACAGACGGTTAACACACGCGTACACATACACACACATACACACACACACACACACAGACGCTCGCGCGCATTATACACTGTATCATACTCATAATCAGTTGCAGGGGCTTTGCGTCCTGCGTAATAAATATTCATAAAAGACTCCCACTCTAGCCGAGGAGAATGGTATATTTGTGGCTGCGCGTAATAAATAGTCATGAGATGATATCTCGCTTGGTTACGGGAAAAAAAAAGGCGCACCCTGGCATGGCCGGAGGCGTGTTTTTTTTAGACGGCACAGATTGGGGCCCCTAACCCTAATCCTAACCCTATTCCCTCAAACCCTAGCCCTAACCATAACCATCAAACCCTAACCCTAACCCTAACCCTAAATCCTGACCTTAACCCAACGTGTTTCCCATAGGTGTAATACGCGCCATGCCCCAATCTGTGCCGTCTAAAAAAAAAAAAAAAAAAAAAAAAAAAAAAAAACGCTGGCCGGAGTGAGGGCTGCTCTTGATGGCGCCATACTATGGTCTCAACGAATATAGAGAGGGCCAACATAAGAGAAAGAGAAGGAGTAATCTCTTTCCCACCTTCCTGATGATGACATCTTCCCTCACGACTCGCCCAAGCAGAAGCTTATATACATACAATGCATTAGCAATACTATTATATTTATATTACTTTTATTATTATTATTATTATCATTATTATTGTTATTATCATTATTATCATTATTATTATCAACATTACATTCATATTATCATGATACTGTTATATATTACTATACAGTTGTAAAATGTACCTCTGAGGTCCTTTTATCTTTGTTTGTTTCTTGGCGAGTAGATATATTGTATTTCAGTAAGTATGCTTCAATTGCCAGAATATGATAATCATGTTGCTAACTACTAAAGAAAAAAAAATACACTGAAAAAAAGTCTCCCTTCAGCGTGCTCAAGGGTCAACGGTCTCTGTACGTACCACAACTGTTATGATCTACATACTGAGTAGCTCTGTCGCAAAAGTAAAAGTTCACTTACCACATGTAGGCCACATGACGGACCAGGTCCCATTCACACACGTGGCATATCGATCATTCTCAGGACGGAAACCGGTATCACATATCACTCGGACGGTAATCTCGCTTCCATTGGTGTAGCCCATTGCTGACGTATTCCGAAAATCCTCTCGCTCTGGGAGAGCTACTTGGTAATGACCATTTGTCGTAGAGTTCGGCATGCAGCTACCTGTTAAAATCGCGCTTAATTGATTCAGCAATTTAGAATGGTCATGCTGAGATTATAAATCACATGAAAGTATAACATATACTTTTTGAATTATGTTTCTGTTCACGTAATTGATTAATCCCCATCTAAATCTTTAACTCGATTTTAACTTGGACCTTCGCTCAACAAGCTCGCTTTTAAGTAGGTTATTTCATATTTCTTTAAGCATTCATTCACAGATTCCAAACTTCATAGATCGAGCACTATATGTTTTATATATTTGCAATATTCTATGTATGTCTCCTAGCTGGATATCATGTATTTCATTTAATTTTGTTGTATTTGATGTATTTTTTCCTCGAGAAATATGGAAATAAACTGAAATTGAAATGATTATGATCATGATATATGTATACACTATATCATACACATACCGCACACACACACACACACACACACACACATGTTAGTGTTAGTGTTGGATAGTTATTCGAGTTTGAGTGAAGGAAGTTTGGTAATTCATCAACATAGATATTGTTATCTTATAGTATTCTTTTTTATGAGCTCTTTTTTGAGACATCCCTTTTACCTTGGGTGCTCAATGATACTACTCGAATTATTAATATTTGCATAAGCTCGTTTCTTGACTTAATTCGGATGAGCTCCATCGTGGAGACGCTATGAGCTCCCTCGAGGGTACATCATAATTATGGTATATCTAATATTCTTGTTTGGTACCTATTATTCTGTTTGATTTATGTCAGCATCGTCCGGGGCAAATAATTTGTTGTATAGGGCCCCGTTTTTCCTCTCTTTATTCTTTAACACACAACAACAACTACTGATCTTTTATTGGAATGAATAAACAAAACAAACGAACTTTTTACCATGAAATAACGTCGGTAAGGGAAAAAGACCAACCACAAGAAACCCAAAACATTTTGCTTGAGACGTTAGAACATCGGTCTCACCTGGCGAACAAGTGGGGACTTCCGGGAGGAGGTTGCCACGCCTACATTCCACGCGGCCTGATGGGGCGCCCTCGTAACCGTCATCGCAACCATATTCCACAACGCTTCCATGAGAAATGATGTCACCGACTTCGTAATGCAACAGGTGTCCATTTTCAATAGACAGGGCCGTGCAGTTCTCTGACAAATGTAAGGGGAAATAACAATGACACTTTATATTCCTGACACTGACGCTAATGAAGTGAGAAATTATCTATCTTTGTCTAATTAAACTGTGTCATTTATTGTTCTTAGGGACAATCTGTCATAGAAAAAAAAATTACAAGGGATTGGAATATACCGAAATAAGGGGGAAATAGAAATAACATCATAAATAAGATTTCAATCATGATTATATGTTTGAAACGAGAGCATTTAAGAGTAGTATGTCATTCGTGTCCATGTCGTGTCCTCCTTGGCTTCATAATGCCTTTCAAATCAACATATTTCCTAAATCATCTATTGTCCTCAATACCACCCGACTTTATAGGAAGCTCTTTCTGAAGAGTTGGGAGGAGAAGGTCTTTTTTAACACTGATCCATAATTTGCTGATTACACTATTATGGGCCAACATAGTGATCACCATGAATTGTATATAGGCATAGAATATTTGTTACTGGATTACGATGTCCCCCACAAAATTATTTATGGTGATTGAAATTTGGTACAGGTTATGGAGTACATTACTTCTATTTATCTTGAACTAAAAGTAAAAGTAAAAATAAGAAAAAATTGTGATGCAGAAGATTTTTTTTTCCATTTTGTACGAATATGATTTTACAAATATCGGTTCGATTTCTCTGATTAATGAACCTTTGATTTCTGTATCAAAGGACCCTTGGATATTTATTTTTCTTTTTTTTTCCATACAAAATTTTCCAAATATTTCTCTAAAAGTGTGCACGTGATCGTTTAGGGAGGTGTTTTTCTTCTCACCTCCCTGTGTCCTTGATTTAAGTTCTAAAAATGCAAATGTCAAATATCGCAGGCTAATAAAAAACAAGTAATTACAAAACAACTTAGTCCTAATGTGCATCATAACAGAATTACGGTAATCATGCTTTTGATCGGCTATCAGATGTAACACATATGTAATCAAGTTATCAAAATTATTCTTTTACAACCCTTCATATGACTCGTTGTGTAGGCAACTCTACTTGTACACTGCCTATACAACGTCTTGAGTTCTGTCAATGACGTCACATCAAGGAGATTCGAGAGGATGGAGAAACAACAGCCGTGTTCGCTTTAATCCAACGATCGTAGCCTCCACTCAAAAAACCCCAAAAAGAACATATGTATCAACTCGATCTGCCCCACATATAGGAAGCTAATGGATGCACGTCTCATTGCATAATGACCAGCCATTCTTCAAGGAAGATATGTCTTTATGATGGTAATTACTTTTCGCTATCCCTACTCACAAACGTTGGGCGGTAGAGAATTGTAAAGACACGGGGGTGCACGAATAGAAATTGCTGAGATATTGCAGGAATAAATATCAAAAGTACTCGACTGGATACATCTGGACACTAATCTGATGTACCTATTCATAAAGAACTATATTTGGAGATAATACCATAGCCTTTTTTTTTCTCAAATAAGTGATGAATCCGGCTTTCCATGAGGGTTGAATATCAAACATTTCTACAACACACAGCTCAGATTTACACTTTTGCACATATTTTTGGACGGGATTAACTTTTCTTTTATATGCTTTATCATTGGGGAAATTTTGTTCCATTTGATGATCGAGCAGCAAATACTCGATATTTTTTTAGCGTTAAAATGAATCTTCAGATTGCTCTGGAAGACGACGGCTTCAAGCATCAAACGTCAAAGGCACAAATGCACCAGTGGAATTCCTTTGTCCATCCATAGAAAACTAACAGGTTATTGATCAATTATAAACAGGTGGGAGTCCATCTCTTAAACCTCCGATAGGTCGCATCAAGTATGGACAGCATAGCCTACTTTGGGATTGACAAGGAGTGTTCGACCAAGGAGGTTTAATACGTTGGAGTTCCAACTGGCTGCGATTATTCAAACAGTTGTCAGATTTCTATTGATGTACAAAAGAATTCCACAGGTGCACTTGTGTCTTTGATGATCGATGTTCCAAGCCGCCGTCTTGCTGAGCAATCTGGAGATTCATTTTGAACGTTATCATAATGTTGGCCATATTTTGCTTATTTATTTATTAAATGAAATGAAATTTTACGTAATGATAAAGCATGTAAAGCAAAAGTCAATTCCGTCCAGAAATTTGGGCAAAAGTGTAAATCAGAGCTGTATCATGTGAAAATGTTTAAAACTGTACCATCCTGGAAAGCCGCTTTTATCACTTCTCCGCTTAATTTCCACAAATGAAACTAATATGGAATAATCTCCAACTATAATTCTTTATTGATAGATATATCAGATTAGTGCCCGGGTATGCCCAGTCGAGTAATTTTCATCTTTATTTCAGCATTTTAGTTGCGCAATTTCTATTCGCACATCCTCGTGTCTGTACCACCTACCTTGTATAAGAAGGGATAGCGAAAAGTAATTACCATCACAAAGACATATCTTCCTTAGAAAGTGGCTGGTGATTATGCAATGAGACACGAGTCAATTGTCTTCCTATCTGCGTGGCGGATCCTGTTTGGCACATGCTTCAAATATTTCTGAGCGGCGGCATCGAACATCTACCAAAGGAAATATAGTCCATGGGCCAGGCCAGATATTGGTACCATCTGAGGTGGCAAAACCTTTTTGGTGTCATTTTGTTTGTCGGGCATAGATATGCTTATCACGCTATGATAGCATTTCCAAATGAGTAGCTTAGTCATAGTAAATGAATTTTTAACCAATTTGGTCTCGTTGTTATATCCCTATACTTCTGAATCGAAACTAACCGCTATACAAAGAAGAGCACTGTCTTCTGTGTGTTCCATAGAGCTGTAAAATGCAGCTCTATGGTATGTGCACAGGTGTTCTGTTGTAAACGCAGTGCGCTTAGTCTTTATTCAAGGCAGCGAAGGGAATGTCCAAGGTTATGATGTCCACAGCGCTTAGTCTTTATCTTAGACGGCGAAGGAAATATCCAAAGCGTATGATACAGTGTATATCTTTTTATCTAAAAACAACAACAACAACAACAAAAGCAATTCCTCGTGAATTTTACCGTATCTTTCAATACTTTATCATTTTCCGGCCAAAACGCTTCGGTGAAAATGCTGATACCACGCCAATGTCGCTTTATTTCCCTCCAACAATATAAGATAATGCAAAAACAATGTACTGGTACACTACGATACAATATAATGAATGATATTGTAAATGAACAGAGTGATTTTTGTTTAAAACTGATGTAATTGTTGATAGGGTAGTATAAAAACAGTATAGATAATCCCTTTTATGAGGAACTTTAGATATGATAACGGTACATTGGTCTAGATAAAGAATAAGCGCACCGCGTGACAGCTGTGGACATCATAACCCTTTGGATATTCACTTCGCTGCCCTGAACAAAGACTAAGCGCACCGCGTTTACAACAGAACACCTGTGGACATACAGAAGGCAGTGTTTTTTCTTTGTATAGCGGTTTAGCTTCGATTCAGAAGTATAGGGATATAAAAACGAGACCAAATTGGTTAAAAATTCATTTATTATGACTAAGCTACTCATTTGGAAATGCTATCATAGCTTGATAAGCATATCTATGCCCGACAAACAAGCTGACACCAAAAGGGTTGTGCCACCTCAGACGGTACCAACAACGCATTTTTCGGGTCTTGGCCCATGGACTAATAAGACAGTTGTGACTCCATTCTCTTGAACCTCCTTGGTTCGACCGACAGTTAGACCCCGTTTACAGTGCGGGGCTGGGCCGAGCCGCGGCCAAGCCCCGCACTTTTTTCCGTTTACTCTGCCGGGCTCGGCCCGGGCTTTTAATTCAAACCTCTCAATATTTTTTCGTAGTGGCGCTCTGCTTGTAAACAAACGCAATTTGGTATAGTCTGGTTTCCAGACCCTTTGCCAACTGGACTCCGCGGCGGCCTCCTTGGCTTGATAATGCCTTTCAAATCAAAATATCTCCCTGGTTTTTCAGGACAAAACCACCTTAAACTATAGGGGCCTACTAGTTTTCGACGTTGAGGGCGTTAACATCCTGAATAGAATAATAGTACGGACAGGGGGTCTGGAAACCAGGCTAAATTTGGTACCGCATTTGGCCCAGTTTGCGTTTACACTGAGAAAAGGCCGGACTCGGCCGCGGCTCGGCCGCAGACCACCTCCAGAGCTTGGCCAAATGCGCGGTCAATTTTGGCCCCGTTGGCCTTTTCGCTCAATGTAAACGGGGTCTAAGATAGTTATAAGCCAAATAAATTGGCTCTCAACTTCTTTTTCTTGAAGAAAAAAGGTGCATACAAAGAGTTGGCTTATAAAAATTTAAGATCCCTAGACGCTAGAATGAGGGGGTTTAAGATCTCTAGACGCTAGAATGAGGGGGTTATTTTGTCCACTTTAAAGTTAGATGTATGAAAGAGTGACTTCCATGATAATTATGCAAATGTACTGGTTTTGAACGTGCTTTATAAGTAAAAAATACAAGGGGAGGGAACTGCTGGATAGGGAAAAAACTTCTTTCGATCTCAATCTCATCTGTGCGTATTTGAGTGTGTGTGTGTGTGTGTGTGTGTGTGCGTGTGTGTGTGAGTGTCTTTTTTTAGGGGGGGGGGGGTGGGGAGTGGGTTACTTCGAACTTACCATTGGCTACGCAGCTCCATCCACAAACACCATCACAGATACAAATTTGGTCCCGAGGACACGCCCTTCCAGGTTTATTCAAGCACGCAGTGCTGCAGGTCCGTTCGAAGTATTCGACGAGAAAATTGTTTCTTCGACACCTCCTGCCTACACGGAGTGAAAAAAAAATGGGAAGGGGCTAGAGAGATTATAAGTACATCAGTGTACCACTTAAGCCCGAGCTCACGGTTGTGTTGGAAAACGTGGCAGCTGGATCTTTTAAAAAGTACAAGAAAAAGGTCTTTATCTCGTCTTTTTTCTTTTTTCCCGCAGGTGAAGGACGCTAAACACTTTCATTTTCCCTAAGATATAACAAATTCTTTTCTTTCATCCTTTTTTGATGAAAATTTTACTATACTCTTTGTTTGGCTGCATTTGTACAGTTAGCTCAAATATTTCTCCAGTGGAAGGCTCAAATAATATTGTACTCCCCCCCCCCCCCTCCCTCGTAGTCTCTGTCTCTCAGTTTTTCGATGAATTATCTCCACAGCGGTCCCTATGTAGATGGTTTTTCTGTGCAGTTGCAATCACGTTGAATTGACAAGTGTTCTCTCTTGTTTAAATTGAGGGAAAACGAGGTATTCTTAAAGGGATACTTAATAGGATACTTAGAAAGATATAGTATTGGTTGAGATAAGGATTCGGCTTTCAACTGTTTTTGCGAGATACTCAGAAACCACTTTATGAAATATTAAAGAGCATACAATTCTAAGAGGAAATCAAAGCTTATTTCATTTAAATCAGTTGTGAAATAAACAACGTAAAACAAAGCGATCCTATCCAAATGTGTATGGGTCCCACCTTTTACTAGGATCGATTGTTTTGGATATTTCAGCCGTTTAAAAAATAAATTTAATCAAACTAAATTTAGATTACGCTTAGACATTGTTTGCTCTTTCATATTCTATAAGACGATTCTCGTCACCTCAAAATAGTTATCCTTAAAAACGCTGGAAACATAAAGCCCCATCTCAACTGAAACTTTACCAACCCTTCAAAACCCCATGGTGTATGTTTGCTCTGTTGTTGCGGTCAACGTTTGATGGCAAAATGCCTCATATATATTTTTTTCCCTTACACAGGGTGTTTTATTTATACACATATTCAGAAAGTGACATTTACAAAAAAATTTTTTAATACAAAACAGGATAAGAATTGAATGATAATTCAATCATCGACAAAAATGCCTCATATTGCCTTGGTCGATTGTTGATAAAGGTGATGGGTTGTACTTAAATAATATGTGAATAAGCTGTTAATATATCCTTTGTTTATAGAATAAAATGGTATGTTATCTTGCACACTGAGTCAACCGTTTGGTATTACGTTTAACTCCTAACCGCCTTCGGTTTAGACTCTTTTGTAGCACTACTACAAAAGGCTTCAGTTCATCTCGACTGGGTTCTGAGAGTCGCTGTAGGCATTGCCGTACTGAGAAGTCTGCTAAACACCACATCGAGCCACGACGGCAAAAGATACGTTTCATAAATCTGACCAGAGCTCGATCGATATCTTGTAGCTTTGAATCACAAGAAAATGTGAAAACATAGTTATAAATATCTGCATATTGCTAAATTAAAATCAGCTTGAAATAGAAAAAGAAAAGAAAATTGTTTAGCGAATGCCTTTCAACGTTTTGGCCTACATTTTTAGGCTAAATGAACAACGTTATACATGTATAGCCCACAAGCAAACTTATAAAGAATCAGCTCCTTATGTTAATGAACATTCCTCCAAGATATTAAAAATCCTTGTGGACCTTTGAGGTAGTGGGTTACTACTTTTGACGCACAGACGCCAAAGTGACATAATTATTCTAACAATATTGATTTTCTGGCCACGGCACGGACACAGTTGAGTATTTTTTGTTCCATCCTCACAATTCTTCATTCCTGGAACAGTGAAATAGGAAATTAACGGAAAGACGTAATTATAGAGTTGTATGGTTGATTATACTTATGTGTCGACAAGTGTTCCTAGGACCGCTCCATGAACCGTCATCGCATGTTCTCTCGGCCGAGGAGCGAGGGAACACGGCGTACTTGTCGTCGCACTGTGTCCTTGCTACCGTTCCTTCAGGATAAGTGTCGGCCCCAGGTGAAGCCGGAGGGTCGTATATGATGTTTGCGAAAGTTACCCACTCAAGGGAGGTGCAGTTTTCGGCTAACACTCCTAAAACAAAGAGACAAACCAGAATGTGAAGAGTCTAAACGAACCGAAAAGAGTTCGTTTTGGTGTTCAATCAAGGAGTTGCTAGGTTTTATATTGCCTAAGATGTCAACCAACGCTTTCGTGTTGATCACTTACTGAGAATGAATGTAAAAGAGTCCAAGAGAATTCAGTCGAATTCTTGGCTGTACTCAGAAAAACAATTTAATGAGGGTGCACAAATATATTCAGTATTTAGGAGAACTCATAAGAGAGTCAAGTGTTGAGGAAGGTACTCCCCTTCCATGTAAAGGGACATTTTGTATTTTAGAATTTCAATTCAACTGTCTTATTGCAAAATTTAGATGGAATATTCTGTCACCTCTCATTCGGCATGTTCTTCTCAACTACTGTACTGTACTGCGGTAATTAGCCCCGCGAAAGGGGGAAGGCCGTGCCCCTCCACTTTTTAACATAATATTATAGAGTTTATGTATATCGCAGATTTTGCAGGGAAAGAAAAAGAGGAAAGACCAGCCGAATGGGGGAGGGGGGGGGGGGGGTAAAGGAGTGTTTCTCCAGTCCATGATCAAGTTAGCTTGAGCCTGATCCGGGTGCACGTCACGAGACTGACACTCATGAGTCATAGAGCTCACAAGTTATAGAGCCCACGAGTTTTACAGCCTATTAGTCACACAGCCCACTAATACAGGCCACGAGTTCGACATCGGGGCCCACGAGTTGCACAACGTACAAGTACAACGGGGCCCCCGAGTTACACAACCAGTGAGTTCGACACTTGACAAATGAAGCCCTCGAGTTCAACACGCAAAAGAGTCTCACGAGACCGACACTAGGCAAAGAAGGCCCACGAAACCGGCACTATACACTAAAAAAGGTTCACGAAAACGACACTACGCAAACCAAGCCCATGAGACCTACACAACGTAAAGAGGCTCATTAGACCGACAGCGCCATTTATAAACCGATTAGAAGTGCGTGATTGTACATGGTGTGGCTATAGGCCTCACGCTCCTTTTCCGGGCTCCCATAGAAACCTGTGTTAAATGTAGCATATTCCATAAATCAGAAAAAAATCAATCGAATCATAGAATCTTTTTTAAATTGAAGCAGATGAAGGGGAATTTTCTTTGCTATCAAGCAAACAACATATTTTGGGATGTTTTCCAGCTCTAAAAAAAGTTAAGAGCCTCCATACGAGACTAGTCCACCAGTCACTCTAAAAAACGATAAAAATAGCAAATTACATTATAAAAATTCATTCAACTTCTTCATAGCCTGCAAAAGCTCCTGTCCTCAAGCAATGTCAATCACTACCAAAGGTGGCAATTTTCCACTTGACTGATTTTTAACGATTTTTTTGGTAAAAAATAACATTGCATCATCTTTGTACTGCCTTCCCTGTAGGCAATGCGCGAGTTGAATTAGGAGCGTGAGGCCTATAGTAGCCTATAATCTATAATCGTGAAAAAAAGTTGACAATAAAGTATTTCACATTTATGGTCAATGTTGCAGTGGACACCTGCTTTACATGATCTGGAGGGGGATGTAATCATCAGCGAAGGAGGGGATTTTCTATTCATTCACAGCAAATACCGTAATCTTCTATCAAGGTATCTGAACTATGAATCAGGGAGAGAAGATGCATCTATGAAAACAACAATCTATTCCTTCTAAAAATTACCGTTTTTAGGAGAATATTACAAACACATGCCTTACATCGAGGATGCATCACTGCCATTCAGGTCCTATACAGTTTTCATCACTTGAACCCGGCCGCTGCAATGCAACGGAGTAACAGAGCTGTTTCTAAATTGTTCAAATTCATGAAATTCTTTCGTCGTGATGTTTTCATTGCAAATGATTGACAAATTGCCCTGAATCGGCGTAAATAAGCACTGAATTGATCAATGTTTTGGTAGTAGCCATGATAAGAAATCATAGGCGTATACATACTCGAGCAGGATTCGAACCCATGACCTCCTGATCTCCGGACAGGCGTCATCTCCACTAGACCACCGAGCTTCCGCCCGACAGCAAGTATTGGTTGTAATCCTTATGGCATGCAGTGGGTACTTCGTAATATTCTAATTCAATGTCAATGCAGGGCAATTTGTCAATCATTGGCAATAAAAGCATCACGACGGAAGAATTTCATTAATTTGAACAATTTGGAACCAGTCTGTTACTCCGTGGTATTGCAGCGGCCGGGTTCAAGTGATGAAAACGGGTATAATTAGGTATAGTCTGGGTGCCAAAGCCACTTTTTGGGCCTAACCTTGTTTTACCGTCCACCCAATGTTTTTTGATGGTTTTGCCCTATTTCGAGGGTGCTGAATCCGAATCTGGATGATGCAGCTCTTGCATCCTTGAGGGTTTTGAGATATTCAACATGGCCGCCAAAATGACCGCCAAAACCGGAAATTCGCATGTATTTCCTTTTAAATGGTGAGAAATTGAAAACAATTCATGGTTTTACCCTATTTCGATGGTGCTGAATCCGAATCTGGATGATGCAACTCTTACATCCTTGAGGGTTTTGAGATATTCAAGATGGCCGCCAAATGGCCGCCGAAATAACCGCCAATTAAAACCAGAAATTCCGATGTATTTACTTCTGGTTTTACCCTATTTCGATGTTGCTGAATCCGAATCTGGATGATGCAACTCCTGCATCGTTGAGGATTTTGAGATATTCAACATGGCCGCCAAAATGGCCGCCAAAACCGGAAATTCTCACGTATTTCATCCTCAATGGTTTAAAATTGAGAACAATTGATGGTTCTATCCTATTCCGATTACAAAATGGCCGCCAAAACCGGAAATTTCCACGTATTTCAATTTTAATGTTTCGCAATTGAGAACAATTTTATTGATGAATCTACCCTATTTCGATCACTGTGCTGAATGCGAATCTGGAGGATGCCACCCTTGCATCATTGAGTTTGGAGATATTCAAGATAGCCGCCAAAATGCTCGTCAGAATGGTGAGAAATTGATAACAATTGATGGTTTTACCCGTTTCAGGTTTTCGTCGATGGCAAAATCTAAACCTAACCATACTCTGCTGATAAACGAACGCATATTGTACATCCCAGTTTGGATTTGCTGCACAGTGAAACCAGCTTTATCGGATATCTTGGAGTTTGTAAGATACAGCTGTGCCAGGAATGAATCCTGCAAGACTACAGATGCGGTTGAATATTTGAAAGACTACACTGTTTCATCTACATATCATGAATATGTTTTGAACACTAACAATCAGTGGACAAGACATACCCATCTCGATCATATTGTGATAGTGATGTGAAGAAGTTTACTGAGATTCCCAACATTACCTGTTTTAATCCATGAACAGTTTTAATCGTTTCATCCATGAACACTCACATTGGTTAATTTTTGGTTTATATTGGTGGTCTTGATGACATTGTTGAAGACAAGAGTTGGACATTTTTCTAGTTCTGCTTCAATTTTTCTTCAATATGATGTAATATTATATATATATATATATATATATATATATATATATATATATATATATATCAGGGCTCCACACTAACTTTTATTTGTGGTGGCCCGATTGGGCCACCAAAATCATTGATTTTTATTTTTGGTGGCCCGAAATTAAAATCTGGTGGCCAGAAAAAAATATCAAGAAAAACATAAGAAAAACTAAAAAGGTCCTATTAAACATAAAAAGAATAGATATTAAGCATTACTGAAGTGATACAGGTACCCATGTCTAAAATAAATGAATAGAAAATTCAATCATCTTACCGTTATTCCGAGTTGTAGGATTTAGCAAATAGGCTTATATATTAGTTTAAAAGTTGATGCCTATTTAGGTGGTCAAAACTTATGTTTGAAATGATAAAGTGGGAGCATTTGCAGACATTTGACGAGGATCAAGATAGCTGGTACGCGAGTTCTTCTTCAAACAAGGAAAAACATGAGGAATGGAGGAACGCCTGAGCGCTGGTCAAACTATACGGAGTGATTATCCACGTAATGTATCCATCATTTTTTCACTTTTCGACAAAACAATTCCTACTGTGTATCTTAAGTTCGTTTGCCATGATAAAAAAAAAAGAAATAATCATACATATACTTATTATATAAGTTCCTGTTCATGTCAAACTGAAACAGATAGGCATATCGTTTCACTCTTCTCCTGACCCATCGATATGTCAAAATTATCCAATCATACATTATGAAAAAAAAATTGTCATGCTGCGATATCACATATATACTTAATATACGTTGGTTGTACTTTGTGTTGAAATTACTGACCCAGATCTCATCGAGAATACAACTTGTATTAGAACTATTGACCCAGTTTCCATTGAGGTTCTTGGGATTGTTTAATTCAGATGTTTTGATACGATGTGAAACAAGCTCCCCCGGTTTATTTTATGTGGGAAGTCTTGTTGTTTGATTGTAATATGACATTGACCAAATTCTCAAGACATCTAAAGAAATTGTTGTGAAATTGAATTTATTCCAGTCAAAAGGTTTTGACGCAAGTTGTCGTATTCTTAGAGGCAGCACAACCAGTGTAGCCAAACAGACTCATTGTGATGGGCATATTTCACAGCATTGTTTCTTTTGATAGTTTAATTGGGCTTATCATCCAAAGGTACCACTTTACTTTCATTCTCGATGAGATCTAACAACAATCCTCAATCATGCTGCAATGATAGAGCTCATTTTAGTTTGTATGAGCTCAGTCCTCAATTCTTTGACCGGTGAATGTAATGAGTTGAAGTTTGAAGGACATAAAGCTTTTGTTGCTGGTGTTTCAGATAAGAATATTGTACTCATTCTATACACCTTGGATCCACGACATGTATACTCTTATACTTTTGTCCAAACACTGATCTTGATTTCACCTGTCACGATGCAAAGTTGATTCCCAATCGCTCTGTCCTGGATACTGATAGCATGATTTTGTATATTCTTTTTTTTTCTTTAATACATAGACTAACTCCGTCTATAATGTAGATACAACATGTTTCGATCATTTTTCGTGCATCACTAGAAAACTGAGTAAAACTGGTCATAGAATCATCATGAGGTAATTACTTTACTCTTGATGATGTTTGTTTGTTTGCTTTTGGCTGGGTGCTAGTAAACAATTTTGACACGAACTTTTAGTGAGGATAAGGATATGGGGGGGGGGGGGATGGTCCGACATAGATTGCATGGAGGAGACAGATGGAAATAGTTTTGACCCTGTGCGGACCCACATTCATGTCCTTTTTTCATGCTTGGCTCAGGTTATCAACCTCACTTACCTGATTTCGTTACGTAAGAAGATTTCTGTACAACGCAATTGTACATAGTCAACCCGCAGGAAAAAAAAATACAAACCTATCGATTACGTAAGAGCAGTGACTCACTGCGCTCGTGCGTTCAATAACATTATCGTATCGTTATCATTTTATAGACATAATTTTCATAAGAATGAGAGTAGTTGTACGCATTCCAAATGCCACGTTAACTGGCTGCGGCATTGTCCACTTCAAATGCAGAATACGTATTGCAGAAGTCTGTAGGTGAGAGTTCATGACTTACCCTATAGATGTCATCCTTGTAGCGTCCTTCATGATGGAAATTGGGTGAGGAACGCCAGTCACTATGGTCACATGTGTTGCTCCTTTTGTTCTTATTTTTGTTTCATCACGAGTTTGCACCATTGGTTTGGCAGTCTTGGGCTGCTCGAAGTTTACTAGATTTGGTTCTTAAGATGTCGAGATGTTGGCAAGTCTCGCTAGTCAATCAATCTCTGGATTTTAATTTTGTTTTGATTTCTACTTTATAAGTGAGATTCAATGAAATACTCTAATGTTAACTATGTACAAGTTAGGCACCTTGATAGGTGGTAATACTCTTGACAATTTATAAGACGATTTGTGTTTATTTGGCTCAAACAGAATCAATGACTCAGTTTTATCGAGGCTCTAGGGACTCTCCAAGTCAGCTGTTTTGATATTATGAAACAAGCTCCCTTATTTTGATTAGGAAGACCAGTGTTGTTGTATAATTGTAATTTGGTCTGATTCGACTTCTTAAAGCATGATAAAAAGTTGTTGCAAAATCATATTTATTCCAGTCAAAAGCTTGTTGACACAAGTTGTTCTATTCAAATATCCGTATTGCCAAACAGACTCATTTATGTGATGCGCTTATCCCACAGCGTGATTTCTTTAGATAATTTCAATGGGCTTAATGTCCAAAGGTACCACTTCATTTTTATTTTCGATGAGATCGAACAATAATCCTCATATTATGCCGCAATGATACGGCTTATTCTAGTATGCATAATCTCAGCCCTGAATGCAATAACTTTCTGAGTTTGAAGCACACGAAAATTTTGTTGTTCTTTTTCTTGTTGTTTTCTCACAGATGCGAATATTGTACTCATTTTATACACCTTGCACCTATAGTTTCATACTAAATTGTCCAAACCCTGATTTTGATTTTGTCTGTCACGGTGCAAAGCTAATTCGCATCATTGCTCTGTCCATAATGATTACAGGATGATTTTGTAATCCTTTTGCATAAATAGACCAACTTTATTTTTTAGAGCCTATCATAGATATTATGTCATTTACAGACATTTCGAATATTCTTGTGTGTTGTGTTTGAAAAACTGAGCGAAACTGGTATTACAATCATTATGAAGCAATTGCCCTATTGCTGTTGTTGCTTTTGCTAGCTGTGAGCTAGTATACTATTGTAATACAATGTTCTATAGGATGAGGATGGGGGGGGGGGGGTAGCCTGACATAGTTTCTGTGGTGGAAACAGATGGAAATAACTTTGGCTCTACGCGGGAACCATGTTCACGCCTTCTTCTGTTATTTTTCCATTCATTGTACATTGTTTGCTCAGGGTATCAACCCTGCTTGCCTGATTTCTACGCGGGAACCGTGTTCATGCCTTCTTCTGTTATTTTTCCATTCATTGTATAATACATTGTTTGTTCAGGGTTCCAACCCTGCTTGGCTGATTTCTTTATGTAAAAAGATTTCGGTTTAACCCAATTTATATAGGCAACTGAGAGAATTTGTTTTGATTACGTAAGAGCAATGACACACTGCACTTGTACGTGCAGTGGCAATAGCGTACCATTATCATTATCCTGTAGTCGTGATTTTTATAAGAATGTGAATAGTTGACCGCATTTAAAACGTTATCCAACCAGACTGCATTTTCCCCATTATACATTTAACGCATAATAATGCATGCCGAAGTCTGTATAGACAAGGGTTTGACTTACCCCAGCATCCCAGTATAAAGTCCTTCATGATAGAAATTTTGGCGAGGATCTCAAGTCACCGTGGTCACATGCAATGTTCCTTTTAATTTTTTTTTTTTGTTTCACCATGATTTCGTGCCATTGAGTTGAGGGGTCTCAGGCTACCCGAAGCTCACTAAAACCTGGTTTTTATCACGTTGTCAAGTCTCGCCATGGTGTTACTCAACCTCACTCTGAATTTTATTTTGTTCTGTTTTGTTTTGATAGATAAACCTTTGCGGTATTTTGATGCCACCAATCTCAGTATAAAGATCCATAATATTTGTTTTGCATAGGATTTTTCCCTTCAATATTGCATCAAACTTTGTCAGTTTTCACAAGAATAATATAACATCCCTTTTATAATCTGATACTGTGTAATAATGTATATCTCATTCATATCGTTAAAAAAAGTATGATTAATCTTACGCTTCTTATTGATTGCAGCATGATTAATGTCTGCATTTTCTTTAAGTTGTTCTTTTTAGTGCTGCTATATTTTCATCGTTCACTTCCGTCATTCTTGATTATCTTATATTTCCTCACATACTTTTCGCCAAGACAAAACGTAGGGAGCTTCTACTGTTTTTTTTCCCTCTGTTCATATGCCCTGTACTGATTCTGCTGAATTCCGTTTGCAGACCTTGTCATTTAGTGTGTACGCTTTCTACTTGTGTTGTTTATCTTGTTCTTCTGTGTTCTTTGATTGTGTCGCTTGAACTCTATGTTAATATGTTTTTGCCTACACGCTGTACTATCCCCGAACTCGAAATTGTTTGTGATTCATTTACGTTCACACATATTATTCTTTTGCAACCTTGCCAGTTGACATGCCTTCATATACTTTATGTTCTGCGTTATGGCTAATCGACTTAACGCAGCATTTGACTCCCTTGATGACGATGAACTCTTTGATTTGTTTAGACGCTCGCCTACAGAATCAACAAGTCAATTCAATTCACGTTCTTCTGCACTTTATGAAAACCTCGTTGCCAATAATGTTAAATTTTTTTCTAATGATTTGTTTGATGATTTTGACTTTGAACATGATTCCACTTTAATCTCCTCCAAATATGTTACGGTTGATCAATTTAAAGATTTTGTGAAAGATTTTTCAGAAAGTATATTTTCTATAGTACATTTGAATATTAGGAGTATGAATAAGCATTTTGATGAATTACAGGTATTGTTAGATAATCAAAATAAACAACAAATATCTGTAATAGGTTTAACTGAAACATGGTTATCATCTGATATCAATTTACCGTATGCATTGAATGGTTATGATTTGATTGTAAACAATAGAGTGAATAGGACCGGCGGCGGGGTTGCGATTTATTTATCCAATGACCTTGAGTTTGATACTTGTGATGATTTGAATATAATGAATGATATAATAGAGTCTTTGTTTGTTGAAATTTCCATCCCTCAAAGTAAAAATATTATAGTTGGCGTTGTTTATAGACCCCTAAACTCCAGTTCTAAAGATTTTTTAGATACTGTATGACGAATTTATTAAAAAGCCCTCGTTTTGTTAATAAATGTATTTATATAATGGGTGATTTTAATATTGATTTGATTAAGAGTGATGATAATACGTCACAAGAATTTCTTGAATTATTTTTGTCATCCTCTTTTTTGCCATTAATTTCCAAACCTACACGTGTTACAAATCATTCTGCCACCCTCCTTGATAATATTTTCACTAATTCTTTACAAGTTTTGAATTCTTCTATAATTTTATCCGATATGACCGATCACTTTCCAATTATAACATGCTGTGACCTTAAACATTCGGTTAATAAGTCTTATTTTCCTTTATTTAAACGTAGAGCCACACCAGAAAATTTAGCTAGTCTTGACGCTTGTTTAGACAGGGTTGATTGGTCAAGTGTTTGTGATACTGATGATGTTAATGTAACATTTGATAATTTTATGGAGATAATCAATAAGCATTTAGATGATTATATTCCTAAACTAAAAGATAAGTCAGTAAATTATAAAACAACACCTAAACTTCCATGGATTTCGAAATCTCTCCTCCGTTCAATTAACAGAAAAAATAGGTTGTATTATAAATTCAAAATGAAAAAAACTGAGGAGTCAAAAAATAAATATACATCATATAAGAATAGTTTGATTAAGGTCATACGATCTGAAAAGCGGAAATATTATACCATTCAGATAGAAAAATATAAACATGATGTGAAGAATACATGGAAGATATTAAAGCAGGCCATGAATATATCAAAAAAGAAATTGAATATTACAAAAATAAGATTTGATAATAAAGTTGTAGAAGATCCTGGTAATATAGCAAATATTTTTAATTCTTATTTTTCAATGATTGGAGAGAATCTGGCAAAAGAAGTATCGCAGTCCGATACGCATTTTGCAAAATTTTTAGGTCAATCCAATCCCAGTTCTATTTTCTTAGCTCCAACTACGAAATATGAAATAATAGACATTGTTACTGCAATGAATGATAAACGAAGTGCCGGTTATGATGATATAAGTAATTTTATTATAAAGGGAATTATATTTTCTATAGCTGACCCACTTTCTCATATTTTCAATAAATCCATATTACATGGTGTTTTTCCTGATTGTATGAAAATTGCTAAGGTGTGTTCTTTATTCAAAAAAGGAGACAGTTTTGATATAAGTAATTATAGACCTATTTCTCTACTTTCATCCCTATCTAAGGTTTTGGAAAAATTGATATTTACAAGAACGATTAAATTTCTCAATTATTATAATGTTTTTACGAATTCTCAATTTGGGTTTCGTCAGAAACACAGCACCATTCATGCTCTTTTGAAGTTTATTGATAACGCCGCACATACTATCGATGACCATTCTCATCTTGATGGTATCTTCCTGGACTTCTCCAAGGCCTTCGACACAATTAATCACGAAATTTTACTTCATAAATTGTCTCATTATGGTATACGAGGGAAGGCCTTGGAGTGGTTCAGGAGTTACCTGCAAAACCGAAAACAATATGTATCTTTGAACGAGCACAGCTCTAGTCTTGAAGTTATTAAATGTGGCGTCCCTCAGGGAAGTATATTAGGACCTTTACTTTTCATCATTTACATAAATGATTTTTGTAGATCATCCGATATACTTTCTTTTATACTTTTTGCCGATGATTCAAATATTTTCTTCTCCCACCAAAATCCAATCACTCTTGTCGATACTGTTAATTCTGAATTAAAAAAAGTGACTCAATGGATAAGAGCCAATAAATTATCACTGAATCTTCAGAAAACTAACTACATGTTATTCAGTAAGTCTATAGAAGTTTTACGCACAGATATCATCTTTGATGACGTTCATTTAGAGCGTGTATCACATACAAAGTTTCTCGGTATTACAGTAGACGATAAACTTTCGTGGAAGCCTCATATTATTAATATTAGTAAAATAATTTCGCGTAATATTGGTATTATTAATAGACTTAAATCTCATATCCCGTTGTCTTCTTTGCTGACGTTGTATTTTTCATTGATATTACCTTATTTAAATTATGGAATTTTAGCATGGGGCAGTGCCCATCAAACTTTATTAGATAGATTATTGTTATTACAAAAAAAGGCACTTCGTATTATTTGTGGCGTTTCTCCATGTTCCCATGCAGATCCATTATTTGTTAGATATAAGATTTTAAAAATCAAAGACTTGTTTTTCTTTCAGCTGGGTCAGTTTATGTTTAATTATAACACAAATGCACTTCCTAGCATTTTTGATTCAATGTTTCCACGAAATCAATCTTTTCATAATTATCCCACCAGGCGATCTAATGAGTTTCATTTACCCCTTCTGAGAACGTTATTGGCTCAAAATACATTTATATACAGTGGCCCTAGATTTTGGAATTCTTTAAGTTGTGATATAAAAAATTCTTTATCCTTGAATTCGTTTAAGCGTAAGTTAAATTTTTTTTTGTTGAACTCATATTAAGCTATATATGATTCATTACCTAGCTGGTCTTTACAGCCTAAGGGTTCATCGTCAATCATTGATTTCATCATTGTGTATTTTTTACATTATCTTATTTGTATAAACTTTGTTCGGCTGATCGAGCTGAAACACCTCAATTCCCTCTTCTGATCCAGATGTACAGCACCTCAATTCCATCTTCTGATCCCGATGTTCAGCGTGTTGGCTTTTCCTTTCACTTCCTTTTTCTTTCTCTCCTTTCTTTCCATTGTTCTTTTGTGTTTTATTACTGTCATGGTATACCCTACTGTAAAGTCATGTAAAGTCGTTGTGTTTCTACTGTCTTGTTCTGTCCTGTCTTGTTCTCTCCTGTCTTTGTAAAAAAAAAAAGTTCAATGTATTCATAAGAATCCTTTGAGTGGTTCACAATTTACAAGCATGCTTTTCAGTGAACCTCTCAGTTCTTTCTTTCTTTTTTTTCCCCTCCAAACATAACTTTGTATTTTGCCGATATGCATGTATAATTTCATATTTGTTAAACATTATCTACCATGTAAAGTCGAATACATGCCTATGTTATATCTTCTGATTCATTTCGTGTTATGTTTGACGAAAAAGAAAGAAGGAATGAAATAAATGAAATGAAATAAATAAATAAATAAATTTGTAAACATCCGACATTTGCTTTGGCATTTTGTCTTGGCATTTTGGTAGCCCAATCGGGCCACCAAAATCTTCATTTCTGACATTTTTGTGGCCCGACGTGCGTTTTTTGGTGGCCCTGGGCCACCGGGCCACCGTTAGTGTCGAGCCCTGTGTATATATATATATGGGGCGACAAACCTCGTATCTACAAAATGTCACATGTTCAGGAGAGAAAAACAAAACAAAAAACAAAAAGCAAACAAACATGGCAGCCAAAGCACTAAAACAAATGAAAGAACCTTTCCTTTGACATGCCATGGTATTTTTTTTGGGGGGGTAAGACAGCTAAGGCTTGGACAGGACATCATTAACTGATTATCTGACTGTTTATTCAAAAAAGTCATTTTCACTAAAATTTCAGATACAAGGTCTTGTCGCCCAAGCGACGATATCATAGGTACACACAAGGGGATGGAAAAATCACAGGTAACGCGCAATAAAAAAAGAAAACAAATAAGAAAACAAACGACAACATGTAAAGGTAATAGTTGATAGTCCAGTACTTACGAATATCATAATCACGCGGAGTGCTTTTGAAATTACCCTTATATTGATATCTTAGTGGTCATGGATGCAACCATTTCTAGTGACGTAATCAGAATATGCCACAAGTTTCATAAGAGTACGCGCCGAGACTCCTAAGAATACAAGACAAATTTCAACACCAAATACCAGCAGGCCATAAATGAACATTACTCTTTTAGCCAAAAAGGATTAACTTCACATCAGTCTGCGGAGTCCTTACAAATACAGGGGAATTTCCGGTTTTGGCGGCCATCTTGAATATCTCAGAACCCTTAACGATGCAAGAGTTGCATCATCCTGATTCGGATTCAGCACCGTCGAAATAGCTTCGAACTATCATTTTTTTTTTCAATTACTCACCACTGAAATACATAGGAATTTCCGGTTTTGACCGCGGTTTTGACGGCCATTTTGGCGGCCATCTTGAATATCTCAAAATCCTCAATGATGGAAGAGTCCCATCAGCTAGATTCGGATTCAGCATCCTCGAAATAGCTTAGAACCATAAATTGTTTTGAACTTCTCACCATTTAGAAGGAGATACATAGGAATTTCCGGGTAATTTGGCGGCCATTTTGGCGGCCATCTTGAATATCTCAATATCCTCAATGATGGAAGAGTCGCATCAGCCAGATTCGGATTCAGCACCCTCGAAATAGCTTAGAACCATCAATTTTTTTCAATTTCTCACCATTTAGAAAGAAATACATAGGAATTTTCGATTTTGGCGGCCATCTTGGCGGCCATCTTGAATATCTCAAAATCCTCAAGGATGCAAGAGTTGCATCATCCAGATTTAGATTCAGCACCCTCGAAAAAGTGTAAAACCATCAATTATTTTCAATTTCTCACCATTTAAAAGGAAATACGTGGGAATTTCCGGTTTGGGCGGCCATTTTGGCGGCCATCTTGAATATCTCAAAACCCTCAAGGATGCGAGAGTTTCATCATGCAGATTCGGATTTAGCACCCCCGAAATATGGTGTAACCATCAAAAAACATTGGGTGGACGGTATTAACAAGGTTCAGCCTTTGGCACCCAGACTAATATCTAACAGGGCGTACTAAACTACTTTGAAGAAGATAGAAAAGGGGAAAATCTTACATCCTGTCCATAGTGTATAATATATGTATTTCAGCTAAATATGGGGAAAGCATATTAAACAGATGTCATTATTAAAGCTTGAAACTTACATCGGACTTGTCCTCCATATGTTTGTTCGTTTGTTCGTTTTTGTTTGTTTGTTTGTTTGTTTGTTGTTGTTGTTTTTTTTTTTTTGGGGGGGGGGGGTCAATCAAGTATAAAATGTTATCATGAAATACAAAAAAGTAATTAGTAACAATGTCGCTCCCGATAAAGCGATAGAACTGCCCCCTAATGCCACTCATGTAGACCTACAAATTTTATCCTTGTCGAAGAAATGGCGCTGACCATTTAGTTACAATTTCACCTCAGAGAATTTCAACCGGGAGTGTGATATTTTCCCCTTTATGTCGTCTATGCAACAGTCTGTACAGATACATACTTGTAGTTGCCAAACAGATGGAGCTATTCATCCGGTAGGTCTCGTGGGCCTTCTTTGTCTAATGTCGGTCTCGTGGCCTTTCTATGCCTAGTTTCGGTCTCCTGCGCTTTAGTCCATGGGCCAAGACTCGAAAAAATGGGTTATTGGTACCACCTGAGGTGGCAAAACCTTTTTGGTGTCATTTTGTTTGTTGGGCATAGATATGCTTATCAAGCTATGATAGCGTTTCCAAATGAGTAGCTTAGTCGTAATAAATGAATTTTTAACCAATTTGGCCTCGTTTTTATATCCCTGTACTTCTGAATCGAAACTAACCGCTATACAAAGAAGAGCACTGTCTTCCGTATGTCCACAGGTGTTCTGTTGTAAACGCGGTGCGCTTAGTCTTTATTCAAGGCAGCGAAGGGAATATCCAAAGGGTTATAATGTCCACAGCTGTCAAGCGGTGCGCTTAGTCTTTATCTAGAACAGTGTACCGTTATCATATCGAAAGTTCCCAATAAAAGGAATTATCTAAACTGTTTTTATATTACCCTCTCAGCAAATACATCAGTTTAAAGCAAAAATCACTCTGTTCATTTACAATATTATTCATTATAATGTATTGTAGTGTACCGGTACATTGTTGTTGCATTATCTTTCATTGTTGGATGGAAATAAAGCGACATTGGCGTGGTATTAGCGTTTTCACCGTTGCGTTTTCACCGGAAAATGATAAATAATTGAAAAATACGTAAAATTCACGAGGAACGCTTTTGTTGTTGTTGTTTTTAGATAAAGTGATATACACTGTATCATAGCTTTGGATATTCCCATTGCCGTCTTGAATAAAGACTAGGCGCTGTGGACATCATAATCTTTGGATATTACCTTCGCTGCCTTGAATAAAGACTAAGCGCACCGCGTTTACAACAGAACACCTGTGAACATACAGAAGACAGTGCTCTTCTTTGTATAGCGGTTAGTTTCGATTCAGAAGTACAGGGATATAACAACGAGACCAAATTGGTCAAAAATTCATTTATTACTACTAAGCTACTCATTTGGAAATGCTATCATAGCTTGATAAGCATATCTATGCCCGACAAACAAAATGACACCAAAAAGGTTTTGCCACCTCAGGTGGTACCAATATCTGGCCTGGCCCATGGACTACTTGGTTTGCGTAGTGTCTGTCTCGTGAGCACTGTTTGCCTAGTGTCGGTCGCGTGAGCATTTTTTAAATTCGTTCTGCCAAACTCATGGGTTTTATAAGCATAGAATGGAAGTCACGAGCTGTATAACTCGGTGGCTGTGTGACTCAGGGACCTATTTTCAATGTGGGTCTCTTGGACAGTATGACTCGTGGGTGTCGGCCTCGTGGGATGGCCCAGACTATACCACATTAACCATTCACATCGTCCTTGATCTTGTATTTTTCTTACTTTTTGATCGACAACTTTCCATAAAATTCTGGCCAATTATTCACCGGATCGTTAAATTTTAGTATTGATGACCTTCCGTGTACTTACGAAGAACATACCAGTAAAAGTTTGAGGGAAATCGGGCAGTCGATTCAAAAGTTCTTCCTGTTTTCAC
Source organism: Diadema antillarum (assembly GCF_040938485.1). Taxonomy (NCBI): domain Eukaryota; kingdom Metazoa; phylum Echinodermata; class Echinoidea; order Diadematoida; family Diadematidae; genus Diadema; species Diadema antillarum. The sequence continues at coordinate 297,173 of NW_027271527.1, read as the reverse complement.
TCAGTCCACGTTTTTATGTTGGCTTTGATTTCCTTTTACACTATTAAAATAACAGAAAATATTTTGCATATTGTTTATGCCAAATCATTCACGTGATTACGTATTGACTTTACCGATTCTGTTACATGTATTTAATAAAATAAAACGACAAATACTCCACCATCTACGTAACCTACATCTTTATAATCGCACTTATATTCCACAAAGGAATCGGTCACCCTTCTTAACCTCCTCACCTCCCCATCGTCCAGACATTCAGTCCAGACACTCTCAGGCGCATGCACGATACATGTACACGCTATATAAACGCACAAAATATACAAACAAACAAACGCGCACACACACACACAGACACACACACACACCAGAAGCTTCTAAAGAAGATGAAAGCTTATAAAATGGTGGTATGGTTCCATGATTGGCTAAGAGCAGTCACGTGACCAATCCTCCATTTCGTCTAACATGTCATGTAACTTTTTGTCATCACGTGATCAGTCCTTCATATTGCCTTACATGCCTATGACTTTTTGCCAATGACTGCGTAACATTAATGACTGGTACGTACAACTGCTTGACACGTATCATTTCTCAGATACATGACTGTGGCTTGCTTTTATCATGCCCATTAGTTAACATCGCGTTTATTGATACTTCCACCTTTAACAGTTACGGGTACGCAATCGGTTACAAAGCGTTCTCAGACACATATTTGCAGTAAACAATATTTCAAAGTTTGTGTTTAGTGTGTTTCGAACCCTTCTGCGTATTCTGGACATCTTAGCTTTTGAGCAAGTCTTACATGTAGCTGACTAGTATTTCCCTAAGTATAGACAGCCTAGTCGCTGTAAAAACGCGACAGCTTCTTTTCGGGCTAGTATGTACCCATAAATGTAAATCAAAAATATTTCATAGAACCATTCTATAAAACAAGTAATGTCTTAGTATAAGGTCAAGATGTTAGTTGAGACGCAGCTCACTTGAGGGTAAACATAATGTGTGGGATGCACATGTGCTTCATTTGTATACTAATCTTAAATACACTGCATTATATTTCTGACTATATCTCCGAAGTAAGTATGAACGAAGAGAAGGGGTATAATACCTGACAAGCAACACAGCCAAGAGCATAACAGTAGGATAGCAAATACCGGCGACCGTTGTTTGCCCTTCATGATAGCTGGATATTCGATGCGTGCAGTCCCCAACGTTCACTCTTGGATGTGTGCAATACACACTGCAGCCTTATCCATCTCAACTCATGAAGTGATAATTGGCATCCAGATATATGTTAAGACATCCCGAGTCGGTCATAAGATCGCTGATTGGATGTGCAAGTCGGACCTTGGAACGATATACACTTCATTCATTGGTTACTTTGTTCAAACTTGAGAGCCAATGAAATGAGGATACAAGCTGCAAGGTCGTTGATCGTACAAATAGTAGATTGACACGGTATGCCTATGAGAGGGTATGCATTTAACTTTTTCTTTTACATTTTTTTCTCTCCCTTTCTGTTCTTTCAGAACTTTTTGCCGTTTCCCACGTCATACCAGGAATTCAGATCTGGTCTTTTTTAATAGATACAAAATGTTTTATTCAATTTGTTGGCAAATGTTTGTCGTGGGTGTTAAAGTTGAAGACATTGTTACCATTTGCAGATGAAACAAGAACCCAGCATTAGTTCTTCTGAATAGTTCTAAAATATGAGTTAGAAATAGTATAATCGATGTTATGTATTGTTAAATATACAAAATGTGTTAACAAATATTAAAATAGAAATGTTTCCAGACTTAACCGTCTACAGTTATGATTTAACGAGAAAAATTGTGACATCTCCTTATATTTTTGGATTTTTTTTTGCAAAAAATAATATATATAGATAATACATATATATACATGTATATATAAGTATATATGTATATATATATATATATATATATATATATGTATATATGGTAGGATGTTTTGTGATACAACTGACCTACACATATGCATCAAATGTGACATCTTGAACATTCTTTTTTGATTACTGCTCCCAAAGGTAAAAGGGACCTTCAAGGGTCAAATGTAGGATGCTTCAAGTTTTAAGATGACGAATTTAGTATGTGTGGCATGAGGATTTTTCTTTTTTTTTTTGCATAATATCTGTTGTTCTTTGACAATTTTCGACCACGAGTATAAAAACAAATATTCCAGTTTGCACTCACCGTGGAATGATTAAAAACAAAATAATGATTTTTTTTTATGTTGTCTCAACTAACCTCCCACAACGTCTTTAATGAACTACAGCTACGTAAAAAAAAAAAACCAAAACAAAACAAAACACAGATATACTATACGCCTCTATCTGGTTATTTTTCTTGTTTCAATCTTTCATTCTATGTGACCGCAGTTTACGTGACAAAACTTTCTTTTTTTTTTTTGTTATAGGGTATTTATCATTTTTTATTATTTATCTTTATTATATCAATAAATAATGTAACATGAAAGCCTATAGGTTGTCTCCTGGATTAAACAGGAGGCACAAGGCAAAGACAAAGGACAATACAGAAAAAACAACATGTAAATACATCTTTAATACATTGTAAAAAACACGCTCAACAGGAACAGTTACGTACTCACAAAAAATAACAAAATTTTTTGTCATTGTTCTCTCAGTATCAACATTTGAGAAAGAGCGAGTCGCTGGAAAATTTGTGTGCAGAAATAAACCGTCGGTGAATACAGCATGAACTTTGTTCCAGTTTTATTATAATATATATATATATATATATATATATATATATATATACTGAAAGGCGGACGTTGCTCTCGATCTTGTTCTCCCTTTTAATAAGTCGAGCTATCTCTCGCAATATATATATATATATATATATATATATATATATATATATGTATATGTGTGAATCTCTATATATAGAGAGAAAGGTAGACAAAATGTAGATAATGCATATTTCACGCTCCGATTCTATCTGAAAAAGATCGGTTTGAAGAGGTTAAAAGAATGAAAACAGATACTATGCAAGGTTGTTGCAACAGTGCTGGCGCGTTCCCTTACATGTATCCGTGACAAAATAATTAGGAAATAGAAATTCTAATGGTCTTGAAAACAACAATATGAAGGAGAAAAACTGCAAACAGAGAGATATACATTCGGGGAGGATAAAGAGAAAGAGATAGACAGAAAAAAAGAGAGAAAATAAATGAGAATATCAGGGTGAACATTTGTAGGTATGGTTTTTATTTATCTACCTGCTCCCTATAAGTTCGCAAAGTTTGGATTCCATGATATCCAGGTGAAAAGCATCTGTGTTGAGCACAAAAACAGGAAGAGATATAATGGCAACATGAAACCCACTTCCTGCCTTTTCTCCGGCATGGTGTTGTTTTGTGTCTTTGTTCTAAGTGCTGAGGTCAATCCAGGAATCCAGGACTCGAGAACTTTGCAGGACTGTTCAGGGAAAACACCCGTCGGTGTTCATGAACTCACCTCTGAAACTTGTGAAACTCGGAAAGATGTGTTGATATGATAATCATCAGTTAGGAGCAGCGGTTAGCTTCCGTGTAGGGATATTGATTCTATATTCAACTCAATTCAAAGTTTGTTTGTTTGTTTTTTTCAACAGAAGATACAAAGTGTACAACATATATCGAGGGAAATTAGACATGTAGGGCTTACGTTGTATTTGAAGAATACACAGGAAACACAGAATAACAGCTCGTTCATGCCTATGATCAATACAAAAATAGGCAAATATATTATGCACCTATATGCTCTGTGAAAAATATTACGGAAGAATCCACTCAAGAAACTATGTTTGAGCTATTTGGGCACCTCACAGGAAAAAAAAAAACTGTAACTGAAAACACCATGCTGTATGTTCCCATCTATTGTTTAAAACTTTAATATTTGATACATGTGGCTTGAATGAATGCAGCAATATCTAATAGGAAGACACATTAGTCAAAGTTTGTGGAAAATCGTCGAATGGGTTATTCGTCCGAAAGTTAATGATATAATTATGATTATTACCTATACGAGGTAGTTTTGCGAGGCAATTACAGTTGGTATTCTGCAGGGTCGGGAGTTCAGCAGGCGACATTAGAGCATATTACGAGCATCCGGGTGTTTTACATATACAGTGGACTCCTGTTATAACGAAATCCTCGGGACCGGCAGTTTTCTTTCGTTAGATCGGAATGTTGTTATAACTGAACAAATAAACAATGGAAATACATATAGTGGATGACATTGCAGTTCAAATTTTTACTTCGTTATAACCAGAATTTTGTTATAACCGTGGTCGTTATAATAAGAGTGCAATGTAAAACAGGGAGGTGGGAAGAGAGAGAGAGAGAGTGGAATCTCTCTCCCCACCTCCCTGCTTTAAACGTAAACATTCCGATCGACCACAAAAAGAAAACATTCCAGGACGTCCGGGGTGTCAGTTACACGCACCGCAGAAGAACGCTGATAAATTAACTCATACAAGGTTGACCACTTACAGCAGCACTAGGCGTAACAACTAGTCCATTTGTGCTCAGTAATTGCACAGTGACCATTAGTTTTGCAACTCTCCAACTTTAAACATAGAAGTAAAATTAAAGTGTAAGAGCGTTCAGATGTTTGAAGTTTGCCTTTTACAACTACATATGTATCTTTGAAGTTGGAGTTAATTGATATACATTGATGAACAATTTTTCAATTATTCAACATGTTGATGGTCTACAGGTAGTCAAATGTGGCTTGATCTGTATCATAGTGTATAGTCGTATTCACATATTTTCTTAATTTACCTAGGGGATAGGTAATAATTATGATATGGACTGGCCTTTCTTTCGGGAGGTACCAGATGAATATTGCCCGCACTGAAAACATATTGCCCTCGTCTTCGACTCGGGCAATATGCTTTCAGTTTGGGAAATATTTTGTGGTACCTCCCTCAGGGCCAGTCAATATTATATAATTATTACCTATACGAGGTAATTTTGCGAGGCAACTGCAGTTGTTATTTTGCAGGGTTAAACGTCAGCAGTTGTTATTTTGCAGGGTCAAAGGTCAGCAGTCAATATTCGTTTCGCCACGTCGCTGCGTGTCGGTTACACCATGGACCTACAACAAACCCGTTTTTGTTGGAGGTCCATGGTTACACACATCGTACCGTACACAAAACAATGTGTGCAAACAGTGCAATCTTCCGGTTTTCGCCATTCACTTTACACAGGGAGGTGGGAAGAGAAAAAGTGGAATCTCTCTCCCCACCTCCCTGCGTTAAATGTAAACATTCCGATTGACCACGAAAAGAAAACTTTCCAGCTGGGTGTCGGTTACACGCACCGCAGAAGAACGCTGATAAATCAACTTATACATGGTCGACCACTTACAGCAGCACTACGCGTCAAACAATGACTAGTCCATTTGTGCTCAATAATTGCACAGTGACCATCAGTTTTACAACTATCCAAATTTAAACAGAAGTAAAAATAAAGTGTAAAAGCGTTCAGATGTTTGAAGTTCGCCTGTTACAACTACATATGTATCTTTGAAGTTGGAGTTGAATGATATACATTGATGAACAATTTTTCAATTATTCGACATGTTGATGATCTACAGGTAGTCAAATGTGGCTTGATCTATATCATAGTGTATAGCCGTATTCACATATTTTCTTAATTTACCTAGGGGATAGGTAATAATCATGATCTTAACTGGCATTGAGGGAGATACCAGATAAATATTGCCCGCACTGAGAGAATATTGCCCTCGTCTTCGACTCGGGCAATATTCTTTAAGTTTAGGCAATATTTTCTGGTATCTCCCTCGAAGCCAGTCAATATCATATAATTATATTATGATATGATATAAGATATTACATTGTAATGAAAGAGCTTTTGCTCTGCCTCATTCAGAGAGAAGGGGGAACGACATGTATATGGTCAGTAACAATTAAAGGTTATGTATATTTTTGTCATTAAAGATATTTCGTGAATTTTCTTTATATCGTTATATGTATTCGACTTTACAAACGGTTGTAATCTTATCCAGCGACGGTTAAACCAAAATTATCAAAATTCAGAATAAAATAAATAGTCTGTGCCCTTTGCATCAGATCATCACCGCTTTACAAGTTTGAATGCAATTTGTATATATTAATGTTAGAGCTGCTTATATATGATTTGTGTCACTGTTTTTTCAATATGATTTGAAAGTCAATAAACTTTCAGGGAGCAAGGCGGATTTAGATGTCTCTGTATGATAAATGAATGATTAAAAAAACAACAACACGTTATTTGTTAATAAAATGATCGTCCCGTGAAATCTGCTAAGCTCTCAGATCGCACATTTTCTTATTTTATGTTTCACCTTGATGAATCCATTTTGTAGATGGCGGGGTTTCCATTTTGAATATAACGTGGAAAAGTTCGAACAAAAAAATAATAGAAGAACAATCGCTGATCTCCCATATATCGGGATCTTTGATACCTGAGCTTTTTACATTGTAGTCAGAGCACAGTACCAACGCTTACCACGTATTACAATCAGTATTACGTAGATCACAAAGCTGCAACAGGGTAACTGTATATTTACGGATAAGGTTTATGGCCAAAATATAAAAAAAAACAAAACCCATGCCCTACTGTGATTGTAATTAATGTAGTGATATTTCAAAATGTGGGACTTACAGTTGGGTACTTTCTTTGAGGTACTGGTGCACACACACACAAACACACAAACGCGCGCGCACACACACACACGCACATACACACACACACACACACACACACACACAAGTAATACTATACATAGAACATTTTTCTTGGTGCTTTAGCGCCCACACTTAAGATATGTCTCTCTGTCTCTCTCTCTCTCTCTCTCTCTCTCTCTGGTTATAGCAGGATACGTGGGATAAGCGTGGCTCTCGCCATCGCGCTTCTTTGACGCAGATGCGATAGTGGCAGGAGGTGTACTGGAATTGTGTGTTCTGCAGTCAGCAGTATGAAGTGGGTGGTATGAGATTGTCGCGATATGTTCACAGACTAACAGAGAAAAAAATAAAATATTATGAAATATTGTAAAAAAAAACACCCAGTAATTACTGATTGGTAGATTAAAGTACTTATTTAGGATTATTATACTTTGTCAATTTTTTATTGTCAAAAGTTATTACATTAACAACTGATCACACAGTATAAATAAGAGGCGTGTGAGTGAAATATCAAAAAGTGATGTCACCCAGGCATAGGCATCCCTTCACTTTAACAGTTTAACAGCGCTATATTCGATGCAACGCTGGAAACTGAATGATGATGAGGAGTCGATCATTTTACAATGATGCTACAAGTTATGAAATCTGCAAGTAGTGCCACAACATGTGCATTTTTTGTATGATCTCGTCATACGTACATGTTATAATACGTCGGATACATCAACTAGCCAACCAAGAAAAAGAGCAAGTAAATAAAAAAAGAATGAAAACAAACATTAGATGGCATTCCTATGGATTAATCAGAGATAACTAGATGGTTATTCGTCCTCTGCAACGATTTTAGTTCATTCACGCTCTTGACGCCTTCAAAGGATGAAATTCTTCTTCATTCTTGAAATATTTTCATGTTTCAGGTAAACATACCTTCAATGTCGTCAGAAGGCAACAAGGGAAGAAAACATAAAACAAGGTATACTAAGTTACTCTATGATAATTATATTATCTGGTGCTCCAACGCATTGCCTGACTTTGCAAAAACTACAAGAGCACCTACTATGGCAATTGTTATTCACAAAGAATGACAGCTTTCAATTGCACTTTATTCTTTGCGTTATATCTTGTGCTTGCCTGTCTTGGAAGACATCACATAAGCTATGAATAGGACAAACATGGTGCATCCTAACTCACAGCAGTGATCTGTGATAAAGTTCCTGAGACGCTTCCGACGGTCAACAGACGTCAAGACTGTTCTTACTATTAAAAAGTGCGCAAACTGTACACGAGAACTTCAGTAAGTAAATTAAAGGGCATCCAGGCCATTGGAAATCAGCTTCTTTGTGTGTGTGTGTGTGTGTGTGTGTGTGTGTGCGTTTGTGTGTTCATGTATTTGAATGACAATAATTATGCTCTGTAGATACTTCTTACAAAAATTAATGTGTAGTTCAAAGTTTGGTTCTCTACTTGTGAGGTTATTCTAGATGACGTTCTCAGATTATTGCTTGATAATTTCGTTTTTGTTTGTAGACCAATCTTGGCGCTATTAAAGAGCAATAAATTCTCAAACGCGGTATGTTTTAGAATTTATCCTAGTTTCGTGAGCACATCAGGTAAGCACTAGTGATGAAAATATGTTAAAAGGATTTTATAGTTGTGGTTGAGACCTAACTTCAGGATTCTATATAGTTTTTGTTAAATAATGAGAAAACTCGTATACAATGTGAAAGAGCATGTAATTCCCAAGGAATTCAACGTTTATTTGATGAAAATAGGTTTTGGAATGGCTGAGAAATAAAAAACAGAGTAATTCTAATGAAATGTGGACGCACCTTCTACTATACGATTGTTTTGTTTTACCGTGGAAAGTAAAAAACAAAGTAAAACAATCGATCTCGTACACATACGCAAAAAAAAAAAAATCTTGACTTTTTGCTGTTTTACTTTGTTTCTGGATAACTCAGTCATTCAAAAAAAAAACAACTTTGAATTCCTCTAAGAATGGTATGCTTTTCATAAGAAGTTTCTTGGTATCTCACAAAAAAAAAAATAATAACTTTCCAATCTTCATCTCCACCAATACTATACAATCCCTTAAGGGAATTTTATATGGGTTATACCTGCGGTTGTAAGTGGGAAGAGACTGAAGAAAATTCGTCTGCCCGAGATCGACTCTTACCAAAAGACGATTCCTTGGATAACCTTTTCTCTCGGGATATTGGAAACATTTCCTCGTGCTATGTATTGTTTCATTTTAAGGCCAGAAATCAAAATTAACCCACTTCTTTCGATTTTCTTTCAGTCCCTGTAGACATGACTGATGTTATTGTGAAGGATCCATTAGGTGACCGTTTACAGTGGACTCATACCAGACCATAAGACATGAGTATAGTATACTCATCAGAGAGTCGCGTAAAGAATACGAAGTGCTGTCCTCTTGCAGATAATGAAATTGCAGTTAAGACAGTAATGAGCTATAGTTGGAACTTCAGCCTTCCCAATTACTTCTTCTATTTTTTCTACCTTTTTCACCTTTCCCTTGCTCTTTCTCTCTTTTCTTCACTTCCTTCACTGGACACACGTGTGTGTGTGTGTGTGTGTGTGTGTGTGTGTGTGTGTGTATCTTCTTGTAAAATCTGAGTCATGCACTAAATTTTGCAAGTGAATTTGTGGAATTATATTTGATATGAAGAAATTGTTATGGTTTATATTTGTTTTTGTTTTTGTTAATCGTAACCCAAATTGCCAGAATGTACAAGTTAATGACATTACAATTCTGTATATTTTATTTTGTGCATGACAACAAAATTAAATCTGAATCTAAAAGGCGCCGACATCTGCCTTACCACATGTCGGCCACTGTTCAGACCGTTCACCGTTGTCACAATACGACCACCCACTGGACTGACTTGAGTGAATTTGGTAACCTGGATTACGTATGATCACGACGTCGTATGTGATCCCGTGTATCTACTCCTTAACCTGTTCAATGGAGCCAGGTTGAAAAGTAATGTAGAATCCTGATGGTGTGGTCGGTGGGGTGCACTAACGAATCTCTGCATTAGATTGAAGAAAAAAGAAACAAATGCCGTTATGAAATCATCGTCTTTTCTGTCTGTTCCGTCCCTACTTTTGTTCTTGTCCTAGTCATAGTCTTTTTTTTCTGACTATTTCGCCTGACGTCAGGATATCAAAATTTTGTACATGGAGTCGTTGACCGATATTGAGATGGCCTCACCTTCTAGAGTAATTCTAGAATAATACAAGCTTTAAATGTTTTTTTTTTTTGTGAATTCCTCTTTTCCAGTTATGAATTAAGATTGTATTGCTTACTTGTTTATTTATTCAAACTAGAGTTGATATCATTATGATAATTGTATTCATGTTTTGTAAAAAAAATACGTGGTTAGGTCCCGTTTGATATTATGTACTCATGTAAGCGTTATGGATATTACTTTGTATTACTTTATATGGGAATGAAAATATTTTGAATTTGAATTTTGAATTTGAAATTCATTAGATTTTATTTCAGTTGCATTTAGTTCACTTTAATTTCAGTTCACAACAATGCAATTCAATTCATTTCAAAGATGTTTTCCACCCAACAAATGGCTGTATACATACGAATACATTTCATAATTCATCGTTGGCGATAAAAATATACATTTCAAAGAGAAAAAAAAAAGAAATCTAACGTCAAAGTCTTTAGTGGAGAAAATATGTCTTATGAGTGGGTTGGATTGTAATGTTTCTTAGAAAATTGATAGCAATCAGTGATGAATAAACGTATGAACAGCACAGGGAATCAAAAGTACGTTGTAAGTAATATAAAACAAAGCAGTATGAAATAACACTTCAAAGTCTTTACGTGCATCAAAGATTAGCAACAGAAAGTCAAACCAAAGACGCTTGATAAAACAATCGCCAAAGGGGTAACTGTATCGAAGATGCAAGTTTTACCGCATGTTGGCCATGGAACCGTCCAGCTGCCATCTTCACGAGACGTTAAAACCGTGGACTGATTGGGTTGAATGCGATAACCGTCGGTACACACGATGCTGACGTTGAGGGCGTCTCCATGTCTGTACCCTTCAGTCGAAGGGGTCCGCAATACGTTGGCACCAATGGGGGACACATGGTAGCTTCCTGATGGGTTAGCAGGTGGCAGGCATTTCAGAACCTCTGCAAATATAAAATGTGAGCATGACTGAGAAGGTTGAGAATGAAGAGAAAAACCTGTAAATTTGAAACAAAAATCGACGTAAGAAAGTGGCATTATTATAGCTTCAAACTAATATTCTACTATCGTATTAATGTTGCAAAGCATTTGTTGTGTTTTTTCTCGTTAATGCATTATTTTTAGTGATCCCTCTAATACGAGATCTCGTCTTCTTAACTACTCGAGATTTCGTGATATGACTGTATATATGAGATAACCAAAATGGTAAAGAAAAGAAATTATGTTCTCTTCTTATACCTACCAACTTCTCTAGTTCGCCTTTGGGCCAAGTCAATTTCTCCGCTTTAGGAAGTGAATAGTGAGCCTATACTACTTTCTGTCTAGTTTTGCTTGTTAGGTGATCGGTGTACTTTGTTATTGTGTTGCATCTTGTTTTTTTCTTTTTCCGAACCCAGTATTTAGGCTAGACAGGGAGCTGCCTAGGCCTTCATTGTTATTCAGTGTTATACTTACACCATATACACCATTCAGTAATTCTAACTTCTACAAAGTATGTAGGCCTGTAACAACATTAATTTGCAGTTTAACATTTAATTTCTTTTTGTTGTTTTTTGTCAGTTGTTCATGCTCGCAGGATGACAAACATCCCCCCAAAACGATAGTACTTTCTACGTATGCTAGTATTACTTCATAGACTTTGACACTATTTTGTACGGAGGGTAAGTATAAATACCCCAAGTGGCGCAAGTTTCGTCTTACCACACGTCGGCCACGGTGCAGACCAATTCCCGTTTTGGCAAGTTGTTGTGCGAAGTTGCTGACTACGGTAACCCACATTACATGCGACTTGAACCCTGAGACGACTTCCGTCAGTGTATCCTTCTTCATCCGGGGCAGTCGAAATTTGGTCAGACCGCCGTCTCACCGTCACGGTGTACCATCCTACCGTCGTACTCTGTGGCATGCACTTTGGAATGGGACCTGAAAAGAAAATGGAAATACAAAACGCATTATGCAGGATAGAGATTGCTGAGATTTCGTCAGCATCAAAGTCATTATAATCGTTGATTACAACCTATGGTAAAGCATTCTCTGCACGCCTCTCATACAGAATATTTGTTTGGCTACGAAACTTCAACAAAAGTTTGGTTGAATCTCATGCAGTACGAGTCAGTAGACCGGAACTCAAATTACCTGGGGATGCAGCTAAAAGGAATGAAATGTCACAGTCTCAATGAATGTTTTTCAATTCCCCACAACTCTCACGGCTAGTTTTAGTAAATAAAGCTATACTCCCTGCTGGTAAAAATACAGTGTCCCACAGTGTAAAAACACTGCTAAATCTCTTTGCACTTAATTTTGTGCGTTTTAACATTGAGAACATATTGTGAATCATCAATTCACAGTGTAAAACAGAACATATTAAACTTTGTGAATTTCCCGTGAAGGAAAAACCACACCACAGTATGAAATCATCTTCACGCAGTTGAAATTCGAACCTTTTCACATTGTCGATTATGTGAACACATTGTGGAGCATGTGTTCTTTCCCGCAGGACTGTTATCTCACTTCAGCAGCCACAGAAGGATCGTTAGATTTGATTTTGAAATTGAGTGTCTATCAAGTGCTTTTTCACGCTCTGTGCTATGAAAACGACCCTATAAAAAGAACACTTATCGGTTGTTTTGGGTTGGTGCTGTTATTCCTTCTTTTTGAAACTTAAAACATGGCACTTGCGTCCAATCACGGCGTTGTGCTTAAAAAAAACCCAAAACAGATCTTGGGACAAATTTTACCTAATTATTCGGTATTCATGATAACATCTTAGTACATCTTATTATCATCATTCATTTATTTATTTACTTATTTGTCATTTTAACACAAAGTACAAACATAAAATCACATTACATGACACAAAGATTGCGATGCATTTTATGCTGCTTGTTGCCAGGGGAGGAAAACGGAAACTTAATCACCGAGGCTCGAGGCCTTCCTACAAACATAAAATCACATTACATGACACAAAGATTGCGATGCATTTTATGCTGCTTGTTGCCAGGGGAGGAAACCGGAAACTTAATCACCGAGGCTCGAGGCCTTCCTCCCGGACTAGTGCATGCACCCAGAATCATCTATCAAGGTAAAACTGTTACAAGCAATAGCAAACAATGCATTATTACACAAAAGAACTGTGCACTTTAAATGCCATAAATACAAAGGTAATTAAAACTATAAGTATGATTGATACCCCCACCTAAACCTGAGGGTATTAGCCCATAAGCAAAACTGGAACTTGATGTTTCTTCACACAAAAAAAAAACAGTTAACATGGAAATACATTGTCATGTTTGATTAAAATGTGTTCTGCTCATTCAAAATTGATCCATTTGCCAAAGCTTTATTTAGATGCCCAAAGACTAATGGAGTGAGCAAAATACACAGATAATTGGTATTTTTTTTCCTTTTAAGAATACAGTTACCGTGGTTACACATATTTTGACAATGACAAAAGATGAAGTTTGCGCATATTCATAGCAAAGCAGTCACATGTATCAACTTTCAAAGCATATGCTGAAAAACTGCGGAAGTTGCTCAATCCACATTTATCTGCATGTTTTTGATGTTAAGAAATATGATGACCTTGGCAACGCATTGTTTAACACTGAAGAGTGAAAAAGTTCACACACCTATACATTGTAAATTGTTCTGGTCATACATACCAAACCTCAAGCCAACTGTATAAAGCTGAGCTAACTCAATCCACAATAACTGTACTTCGTTAGGCTCTACATAAAAAAAAAAGATATAGTTATCCTGACACATGTTGTTCAGCGTTGATGTTACCGCATTATGAATAATGCCGGAGAGAGTAGGAGAAAAAAAAATAGAGGGAAATAGAAGATAAAAAGTATATAAGATATTGATAATATCAATATCTTGTATACTTTTTTTCTTCTCTTTATATTATCATTATTATGATATAATTATGTTATAATCTCAAAATATTTGTGTTTCAGCATGTGCAGGGAAAGGAATCTCTTTCCCATCTTCCTGACGATATCTTCCCTCCCTACTCGCCTGGGAGAAAGTAAACTTACGACATGTTGGCCACTGTACGGACCAAGCCTCATTCACACACGTGGCATATCGCTCACTCTCAGGGCGGAAACCGGTACCACAGTACACTCGGATGGCAATCTCGCTTCCATTGGTGTAGCCCATTGTTGACGTATTCCAGAAATCCCCTTCCTTTGGGAAAGCTACCTGGTAATAACCATTTGTCGTAGAGTTTGGCATGCAGCCACCTGTAGAGATCATGTTTCATTGAACCAGCATTTTAACATGGTCGTATTGATATCATTACTAAAATATTGAAAAAAACATGACTTACGTAAAACGTGTGTGTGTATATATATATCACATACATACATGTATTATAAAGAAACAAACTATAAAAAATACACTTCCAGTTTGTTTTTTCTTCGTGGAGTCAATGCATGATACCACTCGACAAAAAAGTAAGTTCCCCCTAGCAATTTTTGATAATTGTATTATATCTCAAGAAGTATTTTACCGATTATCATAATTCAAACGGAAATGGATAAGGAATTTTATTACTCACAACATGAGTGGCAAATCATTGCCACCAGATATCATTGTTGGTGTGAAAAAAAAAAATTCATTTTATGTCAAAATGCATGGAAACAAAAGTTGCACTTTAGTGATTTGCAATGACTTTTACACAAATAATCAAACAATCACTCATGATTCTGAACATTTAAGCATGGTTTATTGCATATTTCTCTATCGCTCTCTTTTCATGAGCATACATTGAAGTAGTTGATAATTGATATGTCCACCATCCGCTCCAATGACCAGTCGACATCTCTTCCTCATACTGTTAACTAAAGTTTGTACTTGACGCTGCTCAATGTTGACCCATGATGTCTGCAAGATGCGCTGAAATTCTTGCAGTGAAGTGTCATCTTTCACCTTTTTGTTCGCTTTCCTCTTAATGATATCCCAAAGATTATCTACTGGATTACAGTCAGGGGATCTTGCAGGCCACTCCATTTATGTTCGATCTACAACTTGAGCGCATGATGCAAAATGGCCATAGGCACATTAATGTGATCAACCCAAATTGGAATTACAAATCACATGGCTTCTACAATGTACCATTTTTTATATTGAAAAGGCCTATTGTCTAAAAAGTATGCATAACATCTGTTTAATAGGGAAGCACATTGTACCTGAAGAAATTCCTGAGAATTACACCATTCAAAAAGGTCATTTGCTACCTTACATATGAAATGTATACAATATGCTTCATTGTAGCCTGAAGTGCAACTTTTTTCCCATGCATTTTGACATAAATGCGTTTTTTTACACCAATAATGATATCTCGTGGCAATGATATGCCATTCATATTATGAGTAATGAGATCCCCTATCCATTCCCGTTTGAATTATGATAATCCGTAAAATACTTTTTGAGATACATCCAAAAATGTTAGGGGGAGCTTACTTTTATATGCTGTGCCTTCTTTTCTCATTTCCCGCACACTCGTAGTAAAGTTATTCGTCTATTTTTTTTTCCTATGAGGTGCCCACATAGTACAAGCACATTCTTTTGAGTGGGTACCTCCACTTTTTTTCTCTCTCACGGAATGTATAAATATATGTTTGTATGAAAAATGTATCTCACTTCGTAATGACTACGGACAAATGTTATTTTTTGCTATCCATGTATCATTCCTTCAAACGCATGTCGAACTTATACTTTTCTTACATTCTATTGGAAGAAGTGAAAGTGAAACCTTTGAATTGAATAATTTTCTTTTTATCTAACTTCTACCCACATTTTATCGCAGATTAAAACTTTAAGAAATCATGAATGTCAAATTGTCCACGGCTAATCGCATTCTCTGCTTGATTTGCAAAGAAGACCGATCATTTGGGGAGTGATTAAACGTGAAAACACATGAACCAGTACCGACTTGCCACACGTAAACGAGCATTACACATGTAGCTGGCACTCACAGCTGCACAGACAGACAGGAGTTGAACACACTTTCACTCCTCCCTTGCTCTGCAACAACATTCACAGAACGAGAAGTTTGCAACGAAAATCAGACCATTCACCAGCTCCATAATTTTCTTTTCCCCAGTCACTTCTCGGAAAGTAACCCGAGGTTCTACCTGACGAGCGCACGCAAAGAGACGTGTTCATTTCGGAAAACGCCTGCGTGTTGGAATAGCGAGGAATCTATAGTCAAACGACAAAGTTTTCTGAAGACATATTTGTCCATAATATTGCTCGAGACTGAGCAAGTGTAAGGTTTAATGTAAAATGTGCATTATTATAAAATGGGTTCAAGAATGTAGCCAATAGGAAGCGCTGAAATGAGTCACATGTGCTTTGGTTACTCAGTCCCATTGCACTGCGTGTTAAATCCTATTGCCGATCGTCTGTGCGCGCGGCGGCTCCTTTGAATTGCATGCATACGCGCTGTCAATCCTGTAAACAACTTCTAGTTCGGACTGCCGGCCGGCCGGCCTTTCTTCCCTTCGCCTTGTGCATAACATGTGTGATGTGGCGTACGTATCATACGTACAGTGTACAGTAGACCAAACGTTGTGGGACCGGACGCGTACATGGAGTCACTTTGAAGGGCAAATCCAACGATTTAGCAGGTTAATTCTCACGCCGTTTTCAGAGTATGTTGTCTAGTAGGCCTATATGAGGAGTCTATATCAAGTCTTTAAGGTAAAGGGTGTATATTCTATGTAAAATAAGTAAGTTTTCATGCGGGAACTTCAGTGTCCGGAAACCCAACCCCCCATCATACTTATACTGTATGTGCGGGATTTCCGAGTGCGACGTGCGTAAATGTTTGGGACGAACATCTTCGGACGTCTTGACCCACAAAGGTACGTGAAAAAAGCTGCAAAATGCTGTTAGTTTTCGAATTTTCGACCCATTTTATAAAACAAATGATGCACAGGATTATTTCGTGGCGTTAGTGGAGGCGTAGCTCACTCTCGGGTATTTACAATTGAATTGAATTGAATTTATTTATTCAGCATAAAAACAGCAGAGAAAGACAATAATGAGCAATCATGACAGACACAGAGAAAAAAACATAACTTTGGAATACATAAAGCTGAAGGGAAGCAGCCACGAGGAATTAAGTTTCCTTAAAATCTGGCCGACCCAGAAAATCCATTAAAAAAAATGCATTGGTGGTAAATTTTTCATAATGTAGTGCATGTTTCACAATTGTAAATACCCTCGAGTGCACTATACGCCTACACTAACGCACTCTATCCTGTGCTTCATTTGTATACAAGCACGCGTGTTAAGCATGTATACAAAGCATGTACGTACATACACATTGTGTGTGTCAATTGTGAATGAGATGTGTTCTTCTGTTTAATCGGGTATTCCGCTTAATCGGGTAAGAAACGCTCTGCCCGAGCCTACCCGATTATGCGGATAGTACTGTATATACACATAATATATTTATAAAATGTCCAATAATGTAAAGTCCTGAAGAATAAAAAAATATTGTACATGTAAACATGTTGACTGTCAGTACTTCATAAGACATACTAGTCGATGTATATTGGTGTACTCCCTGTACTATATTCGTCTGTGCCGATGACAGTCCTGTTCAGGCCATTAAGATTTCGTTATACTTTATAGCACTGAAAAATGGGTCACCTCAACCACATGCAATAAAAACGTCTTCTTGTTTGCTTTATTCAGCAAAAACAGGTTTCCACGGTTTATATCGCAAAACTGAGGAAAGCTTTGTCTGTGAAAGTGAATCAAATGATATGATATCAACCGAAATAGATATTAATATTGCAGGAGGTCATTTCCCTTGATCTTATCTCTATTCAACAAAAGAAGTAGATACATGTATTTCTCTCCTCCCTATTCGTTTCAGGCGGAAAGAGGCGTGGTTAACATCGGGGCAGGGTTAAAGGGATCGTATAGTAAGGATGGAGATGAGAATTGGGCTTTTAATTTTTTTGTGACATACCAAGAAACCAATTATGAAACAGTACGGAGCATACCATGTCAAAGTTTTTCAGATGAAAAGCGGCTTTGGAATCGCTGAGACATCCAAAAACAAAGTAAAACAAAACATTGCTAATGAAAAGTGGGTCCCGCGTTTCATTAGGATTTTTTTTTGATATCTCAGCCATTTTAAAACCGATTTTCATCAAAAATGTTGAATCCCTCTTGAAATAAGATGCTCGTTCATATTTTATTAGAGATTTCTCATTATCTTTTTAAAGACATTAGAAACCTGAAGTTAGGTCTCAATCAAAACTATACGCTCCCTTTGATGGGGAGAAGACGGTTCGTTACACTATGCGTTAGATAACAATAATCATGCACTAATATTTTAACATTTTTAAATATTTGATTAAATTTGCATGTTATGTAAGCAGTGTTGCTGAGGATACTTTTGTATATGTGCGTGTGTGTGTTTGTGTGTGTGTAATCGGTTCATTCTGAGTCTCATTTGCACAATTATCATTGAATAAAATTAGAATAACAGAGTTAAGAAGTTTATAAACAAAAATACGTGTGCGTTTGTGTGTTCCAGTAATGTTTTACCCAAGCCCCCAACTTTGCCTTCATGGAGTAAATTCCACATCTTACATGTCTTAACTATATCACCATAAAGACACCATAGAAATAAAAATGATGCTCCTGATGTAGTAAGTTAACATGATATCTCCCTACAACTGCAAATAGGGAACCAGATGCTCACGTTCACATCGAGGGATCTCATCCGACCACCGTCCCAGGACACAAGACGTGTAGATCTGAGGTGGTGTTAAGCGGTGTTCGTCGTCACACTCGAACGTGATTTCCTGCAAGATAGGGTACCGACCAGGATTCCAGTTGAATAATGGCACTACACTTCCATGATCAATAACTGGTTTCGGACAGTACAGCTCTGTAGGAACAAATGCAGTGATAAAGGAAGGTGACATGTAATTATGTTAAGTATAATTAATTATGTTAAGTATAATTATGTCGAGTTTCATCTCATGACATTGTTTCAGCATAATCTATCGTTAACGTTTTCAGATAAGATCAGATTATTTTGATAACATTTTACGTATATACAAGAAGTATCACAAAGGTTATTGCCAGTTCTTTTTTTGCCAAAACTGTACTTCAACTATTGATGTTGACGATGTTTGGTAAATTTCATGTCATTTCAAGATCTTGAAGTAGAAAAAAAATCACAAAGTAAAAAAAGAAAACAGTTCTCCTGATCATCTTTCATAAAGGTTTCCATAATCAATCAAATGAAATTATGAAATTCATAGAAAGATTACATTGTCAGTTACTTTATTTAAAATATAACTGACTGCATGAAAAAGTATCAAATTTTCATTTGGAAGTTAGAATTGAACAAACATAGTAAGCTATAATATAAAGTTTATCCCAATTTGAAGATTATTATATCCTTTTTGAAACGCCCTAGATTTAGTTACATTGCCGCAATGACGTAATGAAAATATCTGTGGATATATGTTATACATTCTTTAACAATATATACCATATAAAAAATGTACATCTGGGAAAAAAGTGACAAAAACTTTGCAGTCCTCACAAGGTATGTTTGAAAAGTGTATACACGAACAGTTGTATAAGCAGTGGATCAAAATCATAGAATTTAAGAATCCATACCCCAACAGTTTTACACTCCTCTCACTGGAATGCCAGGATAAAAAAAAATGATGATAATTAGGACTTCAATCAACTGAAGTATAAAACCAAGCACGCGAGACGATACTACACAACTACGCATACTCTCACACCTCGCCTCGGTTCTCACAAGAAAGGTGAAAGTTACTATGAAAGATGCATACCATTGAAGATTACTTCAACTGTATGGGAACTGCCATCAAGCGTACATGTGAAGTTTCCAGAATCGCTCCAAGTTGGCCAAGACAGATGATGCCTCGTTGATTCTACACGTGGAGGATATTGGACAATAACTGGCAAATCATATATATTACGGGATGAATAACATTCAATTACGAAGATTTAGAAGTGAAAACGGACACGAGAGCTTCATTCTCTTAAACTACGCAATGACTACACAAAATTCATAGTACTTGTTTTAAAAAAATAAACTGCTGAAAACGGTATCTAAAATACTTTCAGAATATTGTGCAAACCTGTTTATAGCATAAGCCCTAAACGTGTCTAGACTTACCTGCAATGAGAGTGGTCTGCAAGTTATTTGAAAGATCGTTGTGACTCTTGATAAAACAAACATGTTTTGAAGCACATGGATATGACACTATGCCTGACAACTCTATATTACTCATGACATGATGCTAGGGCATAACAAGATGCTGTACAGGATTATGAAAGAAAATCGTACAATCAAATCCATAGTTTCAGTAATGAGGATACACAGGTAGGTAAAAATAGAAATCCTTCCTTTGTATATAGAAATAAACGTTTACATGTTGATCATGAATTTCTTCCCCCAAAATGTGATTTTACCACACGCCGTTTGTGTTCTTATTGGCATGGAAGTCTCTTCCCGTCATTCGTGGTATGGTAATTTAATGGCCATTAATACCCCCCCCCCCCCCCCCCACACACACACACACCCTCATCCACTGAGTTATCACTAGAACTGTTCAATAGAGACGAAGATTACTGCCACAATTCTTTTAAACTTTACCTGAGAAGTAGTAACACTTGATGCTGTGATAACTGATCGTGACCAGGACCGTATCTGATTCCTGCAATGGACGTAGAGTTTGATACCCCAACTACTGCCAGGCTTGTTGATAGGGAACACTACCACAGTCCCGTTTGATGCCACCTGGCGACGCAAACCATTGAATAGGACGGCAGCCGCAACTTTCTCTGACAAGATTAACAGGTTGAGAAAACGAAAATTGCCAAAACCCCTGTTTTCAATAATCAGGATGTGGTATACAATGTAGTAGAGACCCACTGAGGGCCACATTGCTTGCAGACTTTTCTTATTGTTGGTTTCATGGCCGGCGGAGCCGTAGGGGCCGTGGGGGCTCGGGCCCCCACACTTTTTTTGCATCATACAAAGTAATACATAAGGTGTCATCACTTTGGCCCCCCACACTTTTTTTTTTAAACCTGGAAGTACGTAAGTGGCACTAAATAGAAATAGATAGAGATCTTGAAGTGTGAGCGCGGTAAGGTTATGTTTTTACACTTAAGACTTTTTCAGCTGAAGAAACCCGGAAGCTTGTCAGCTGGAAGTGGAAGGGGAGAGATTAGCTGAGGACCTTTTTATTTTATTTTTTTTTTTTTGCTTGTCAGCTGAAGAAACCCGGAAGTGGAAGGGGAGAGAATGATGACTTTTTTTTTTCTTTTGCTTGTTAGCTCATGAAACCCGGAAGCGGGCCCCACACTTTTGAAAACGCTCCGCCGGCCCTGGGTTCGGCGCCATGTATCATTATTACAACTTTTGCCAAATGATATCAGTGACGTAATTTTTCACTGTTCTAACAATCAGAATACAATAATCAAGCAGTTAAAGTAGAACTCTATCTAACTGAAATTCTTAACGGCAAGAAGTAACCCGAGATTATGTTCTTTAAACGAATACGACAGTTCACTTTATAAGACCTCTTTACATTTGATAAGTAATGATCTATTCTTCACGAACTTTTAAATCGTATTATGGTCTATGTAGGCTACAACGGTTATACCACCAAAGACAGAACATCAGGCCTCAGCCATTACAGGATGTTTACATAATTATGATGCCAAGAGACATTTTAAGCAATGACTTATCAGACAGTAATGAACCATTCACCTTTCCATTCATTTTAGTCTTATCGACTGAAGGGCTAAGTAGATAGGTGCCTGCTACTTGCATTGCTATAATGTGTGGCAATCGGTTTAATATTTTGAAGGAGAGCCTCCGTTTGAACAAAACTTTCATCATAATCATCATTTATATACACTGAAAAATATGTTATTGAATGATAGGACTCAAATAAGTAAAGAAAGTAGGGCCTGCATAGCAATTCAACAGCTAATATAAAGAGTTTCAAATGAAAAAAAAGGAGAAACAGAACTAAATTTTGACTGTTGAGGGATGAGCAGAATCCCTTTGAATAGTTTATGAATAAAGCACAAGCGTATAAAAGCAGTAAACGTGAAATGGAAAGAGGTGAGTTAAATGCTCTCAAAGGATATGCACGAAAGGTATCCCTGAACATTGTTCCGCAATTTATTTGGATGTAATGATGTACCATTACGTATCTTTGCGTGATTTCTTTTTTTCTTTTACTCATCATTTTAGTTACGACAATGTCTTGTATACGCAGCAACTCGCATAAAATATTTCCTGCTGTTAAGTTACCACATCTCGGTGCTTCCCCGAGCCACTCTCCAAAGTCGCACTGTCTGCGGGAGTCGCCGAGCAGCCGATGTTTTCCTGGATCACTGCACCGGGCCACAAGGAAGGATCCACCGGGGACCAAATCACGTGGGTGGAGCTCTCTTGTCTCTTCACCATTCAGGAAAAATCTCATTGAGATATCGCCTTCACTCTCCGGCACCGAGCAGGGTATCTGTTGTCTCACTGTTGATGGAAAGGAAGAGTCTATACCATCAGTCCTGTTATCACTTTGTTTACTTGCAATATAGCCGTATCAAGTAGCTAACTATCATTGCTATCTGTAAAGGCTCCTAGAACCCTTACTAAATTATTTGATATATCATCTAGTAATGATATTGTTATTACACTTCCAAGACGAAAATTTGAAAATATCAGTAGTCACATCTACAAATTGATGAATTCATTGTTCCGACTCCTGTTTAGCAGTGTCTGCCATTGGCTTTTTTACTCATGAAATAATTCCTTTTCTCTTTTTTATTCAAATTACAAACAACACTGCCGTATGCATCGACGCTCTTTGACATTATTTACTAAAAATTGATGTT
Organism: Diadema antillarum; assembly: GCF_040938485.1. Lineage (NCBI taxonomy): Eukaryota > Metazoa > Echinodermata > Echinoidea > Diadematoida > Diadematidae > Diadema > Diadema antillarum. The sequence goes on along the minus strand of NW_027271527.1, from coordinate 274,298 downwards.
GTTTATTCTTAGGCTGTTAAATATTCAAAGAATAAACAGAGCTAACGATCATGACATGAGAAATTATTTCTCAATGAGATATTGAGTGGGAAAGAAATAGGAGAGGAAGGTTGAGAAAGCGCACCCTTTACTGAAAATAAGCAAAAGAAAAAAAAATTCCGCTAATGATGAAGAAGGCGGATGATGGAAAATTGTTAAAGGGATCTTATATTTTAGGGTTGAGACCAAACTTCAGGTTTCTAACTTCTTTTTTTTTTGGAGATAATAAGAAAACCTTTGTAGAATGTGAAAGAGCATGTTATTCCCAGAGGAATTCAACATTTATTTGACGGAAATTGGTTTTGAAATGGCTGAGATACCCAAAACAGAGCAATCCTAATAAAAGATGGGACCTATCTTTTATTACGATTGCTTTGTTTTACCATGGACCATTAGCGTCCATGGTTTTACTTTGGTTCAGTTATTCAACAAAAAAAGAGAGATTTTTCATCGAATAAATTTTGAGTTCCTGTAAGAATGATATGCTAAATAGTATTTCATAGGAGGTTTCTTGGTATCTCACAAAAATTTAAAAACCCAATCTTATCTTTATTCAGTGCTATACCATCCTTTTAATGTAGTTTTAGATGTGTCATAAATACCTTCAGCAGTAAGTGGGAAGAGACTGCTTCCTTATTAAATCAAATGTACTACCTTATTTATATTACATATGTAAATACAATGTTATGCATGTAGCATAAACTGCACTATTGTGTTTTGCTGAAGTTTGTCACAGTGATGTAACTTTTTGATTCGATTTAATTTGATGTGAGAAGCAAAATAGATACGAACGAACGAGCACAGGCCCTGGTCCCCTTTGAATGTGTGAGGATGGTCATTATCAAACAAGTTAAATATTTTTTCAAGCTTATAACATAATACTTTGATAAGTATTTAATGACCTTGTTTCATTTTTGTGGGGTTTGAGGTGGGAAGCCAGATTTAAAGCGAACTAAACTATGCACCATGTATGCAATGTAATGGCAACTATATTAACATGATTAAAAATCCCTCAAATGAAAATGACTTCTGAAAAGAATGCAAAACCCCCCAAAGTTTACTCGGAGCGGAGAGTGCTTCCTCCTTTTTCCTAGTTACTGTTGGCAAAATATCCACTGCCTTCTGGCTTACTTCCTTCATTTGGGACTGGGAAATGCTGATATTTACCTTTTACTAATCAGTGGAAGAGGGTTTGGCTTTGAAAAGTTAAAAATTTAGCTCATTATTGTCTGAATGAATTTAGATAATCTTCTATATTCCATCACATCCTGCAACACGTCATTTACTGTCATGAAGTGACACCCTTCTGTCTGAAGTACTTCCCGGATGCTCCTCTCAATATTGTGTTTTTTTTTCTGGCTTTCTGTTACTCAATAAATCAAAATTAGTATGCAGTGTAGGTGTGGGTACGGAAGCTTATGGGTGAGAATTTTGAACGATGTACAATTGCCAATTTTCGCACCTTATGACATTCTTTCCCTTAGAACACGCCAGGATGATCTAAGAAACCAGATTTTTTCATGTCATCTCAAAGATTGGTAAATTTCCTTTCAGGAAATATATGGTTTGGTTAACTTTTGCCTGATATTTTTCATTTGACAAGGACTTAAAGCGTAAAAATACGGTAAAAACGCTATTTTCACAATAATTTTTGTTTTTCAAACTAATGATGTGCATTTTTAATGGTACGTGGCATCTAATATCTGACCACGTTCTGGATCTGACACATCATGAGTATGAACCACAAAATTATAAGAACTTTATGAGCACGTATAAAATCACAGAGAACAATTGGAATATCAAAGTCCTAAACAGACGAACGTCCGTGGTGCTTTTATTTCTATCGCTGCTGCAAATTCTACTTTGTTGTCCCAACTGTAATGTATACGAAAATTTGGTGTTCCACCTAATGAACATATCCTGCAAAAATTGTACGTCTGCTGGCTGTACATGGGACGTAATATTCTTTTATGCAAAATTATACTCAGTTACGTCACGGACGTGCTTCCGCTGTTTTCTAATATAGATCGTATCCCATTAAACGCTATTGGTGATATTGTTCTGAGTCGTAATCAACTAAGATCTAGCCACACGATAATATGTTTGTTTTGAGTTTCTGTCCATCCTTTGTCAAATAGGAACCGAAATTATATTTTTAGACGAACCTCCGAGAAAAAAAGAACGTCCGTGATGATTAAAACGTTTTCGAGTGGGACACCATCTTGCTTTGATGACGAAGGTGCATTTTACCTTTGGCTCTCTAGCCGAGGAGCTGTATGTTATTTTTGGAGCGGACTGAGGCTTGTCCGCAGTTTTTGGACCATGCAATTCACCGAAAACCAAACAAATAATTAATATTTTCTCTGAAAATTCACCTCCTGATCCCCCTCTGAGCAATACATATGTTTTAAGGATGTCAAATTTCTTATAATTTGCATTGACAATACCTTTTCAAATTTTTGAAAGAGTAAGGAAGGCTAGGTACTCTCTGCCGATTAGTTATCCGTCCGGGAACATGACCCTATCAGTAGAACGAACGTCCGTGACAATTCCAGCGAACGTCCGTGACGTATGCAATCCCTTCGATAGGGATAACTTGTCCCAAAAGTGTCCTGTATTCTTTAAAACTTTTAGCTCCAATAGCCACAAATAAAGTTTTACAAAGAAAACAATGAGTTTAGGGCAGTAGTTTCAGAATTTTTAAGGCGTTATGTGATCATGATGAAGAAACAGTTGAAAATTTACTCACAATTTTACTCTTGTCTTCCCTCTAATTATACAAAAACAGCTAGACACTGAAAACAAAGTTATAGGAAAATGGAATTTTGCGTAATCTGTAATTTCTGTGCATTTAAATTTCTTTCTAATGAGGACCTGGAGACAATTTGTACTGTTACAGGTTCTGAAAGTTTCGCTCACGGACGTTCTGTCCGAGAAAGGAAATTGCTGATAATTACAAATATATCACTGCACATAAAGTTAATGTTAGTTGAAAATATTACCAAATCACCGAGCCGCTCATACCCAAAAGTGAATAATGTTCAGCACTCAATTTACTTGTAATAACAACAGGAAAACGTTTTAGTCACGGATGTTCGTTGGTAGAATAAGTCCATGGATTACATAGTAGGAGAAAGAGGACCAGTGCCACTTTTTAGTGACAGGTGCGCCAAGTGTTTATCTTTTGAGTATGGTAGCTGCCGTCTCAAACAGAACACATCCAGTTTTGGCCTCCATAACGGACGTTCGCTGTAATTGTCATGATATTAAATGCCTTAATTCATTCTTATTTTTCTCTTCATGACGATTTTTCTCTCATTCCCTCAATAGCCTGGACATGCTGCGACCAAACAGAAAACAGAAACAAAACAAAACAAACCAAAACAAATCCAAAAAGTGCTACGTAATCACATGCAGGATAATGACGGAAGAAGTCTGTAATGGGCATGTGTTGAATAAAAAATGGAAAAGTTTCAAAAGGACGTGGAAGCAGTTGAATAAAAATGACTGAGAAACAGAGAAGGGATCGAGCTCCAACACACAGAGAAAAGAATTGCCAGTGCACTCCCGTTGTACCAAATTCCTCTGGAGAAGTTTTTGTTTGTTTGTTTATGTTTTTTTATTCATCGAAATACCGTCACAAGCGAACAAAAATAATGCAGTATACAATTATTGTCTGATGAAAACAAACAAATCCTCCGCTTATCATCACATGGTGTTGTTTTATACTCATCAATGAAAAGCAATGTTCATTTGTAATTCTTTCCAAGATTTTTTTTTTTTCATTTTACATTTAAGAGACAGAGAGATCGTCATTTTGTTTGTGCTTTTGTGCTTACTTTGAAAACACATGTTAAAAAAAGTAATGATTAAGAATAGGTTTAAGGTTGCACTTTGATACGTTCGCTCTTCCTAAGATTCGTTACTCCGATGTCCAAAGGTTTGTTATTCCGAAAATAAAAAAAAAAGTTTGTAGTTAATTAAGGAGGTTTGTTATTAAAGATTTTTTTATTCCGAAAGTTTGTTAGTCCGAAAAATAAATATTAAGGATCATTATTTTAGGTCCGTTCTTCTAAAAGTGGAAAGGGCCTGATATTCGTTTAGGTGAAAACGGTTATTATGAGGTTTTGAAATTTGGAGGATTTTAGTTGCTTGTTTCTCCACATTTGGATAAGCGAACATGATTTTTCATGTTCCCATTAATAAACCTTTCGATTAACCTTCGGAGATTCCTATCATTTACCGAATAAAAAAGCTTCATAATTATACGAACTCTATCAATTTTCGTATTGACAAACTGTATGAATAACGAGCCTCCGAAATGACGCGCTACAAAATGTTTGTTATAACAAACCATATTGTATAATATCGAAGTCACAAACATCCATCCAAGTAATATGGACTTATTGTGTCTTGTTATGAAGAAACTTCGCAGTATCGAACCTATTATCATTTCTGACTAATATAATAATACAAACTCTCCTCGGTAACTGTGTGTAACACAAGGAGCAAACATAGAGGGATTTCTTCCCAACGTATTCGTTTGCCCTCCCCAGCTAAACTTCGTATTTCTATAACGCAGCACATTCCTGTTGTCTTTCTCTGTTAATTATTTGTCATAATTTTAGCTGTGACCATGTTCGTTATAAGCAAATTTTGCATTGTAGACTTTAGATAACAAATTTAGGACCTGAATCTTTACTTCATGATAACGAAATTTTGATATATATTCGTTCTCAAGGATGGACTACGTCACTGAGATTACACGTACGTTTGTACGTTCATTTACGAGAGATGGAAAAAATTGTTTCCTTTGATTCCTCAGTATGAGAAGATAAACAAGCTTATATAATAAAGAATTGGTAATATCTGTTCAGGATTTTGCAGAGGAGTTTGTTCTCGACATGAATTGCTGTTTGTTGTGAGTAGAATGCGTTTCCAACTCAAGAGAGCTGCATCTTGTTTGTTCCGAACGTCCGTGAGCTACATGCGAACCTCCGTGATGAAAACTATGCTATGTTCGTTGGGTTATAGAGACTGCATAGATCAGATACATCTTAAAAAGGTAAGTTATTATTTGGGAGTGGGGATTGAAGTATGGGATAGTGAAATAAGAGGTCAAAATATTGAGTTTCTGTAAAATGCGCGTAAAGTGGAGGAAGTGTTTAGCGGAAGAGCAATATTTCAACAGAAACGACGAATTTAGTTAAATCATCAGTTGTCTACCATTACGTACAGGTTAAGAGTACAAGCTTAATATTCTGCAAGCACGTACACATGTCCCTTAAGATATTTTGTTAGGATTTTGAACTGAATCAGATCTTTGCAAACTATGTTAAATGGTATTCAAGTGTATGTGCTGTACTATTCCTCACGGATGTTCGCTGCTCTGGACATGGTAAACTTCAGCGGTGAATAAAAACTTGTTCCTCTGGGAAAATCCTAGTATAATTGGGTTCATATTAAAGCTTGAGTTATACTCTTTCAGGTAAGATGAATAATTTGGAGAATTTCCTACTTTTTAAATTTTGCCTTGTTTTGGCTCAATTGTACATCGTTCAAAATTCTGACCCTTATACGTGCAGCGCCATGGCGAGTTGTGCATCGATGACGTATGACTCTCCGCCAAGACTTGCTCATTAGCATATTCACCATGCAGAGTCACACTTTTTCAACCAAAATGTACGAGCTTATTTGGTGATTTGAAAGTTTGTTTTTGGTGAAAGTAGTTCATTGGAAGTACCAACAACAACATATATATATATTTTTAATTTTGTGAGGACTGCGTCCCTTTAAGGTGACTTGCACAAAAGTCGCCAAGGTGCTATGTTTAAGACGACAAGGCGTGAAGACTCTCTGTTTTGGCCAAAAAAGGCAACGCGGCGACTTTTACAAATCGCCAAGGCGTCTTGCTCAAGGCAAGAAAGTCAACAAGAAATTCAGTTGGAGATAGCTGCATAACAATTCAACACGCTATAAGTATAAGTGACAGACACGTACAATTAAATAAACATAGTTACATAAATATATACTATATGTTAAATCTAAATTCTTGTTCTTTTGATCAATTTAATTTGGCGTCACTTTGGAGCTCCCTAAACTATAACTACCATCATTCACAGCTTGTATTTATGAAATTTTCTTTTTTTTTTCTCCACCCTGTTTTCTTAACCCTCTGTTTTCTTTAGTTTCTTTAGTTTCTTTTCTTTGGTTAGCAAAATCAATCCTAAAGCGTTATCCTAAGTCCCCGACAAAGAAATCATCAAGCTGACTTACCACATGTTGGCCAGGACTCAGACCAATGCCCATCGTTACACTCTGTCCTCACAGGTTCCTCGGGAAGAAAGCCCGATGGGCAGGTGACTTCGATCTCGCTGCCGTGCCGATAGTCCTCATCGGTACCAGACAGAGAAGAAGCGATGTTATTCAGTTGCTGCACAGTGAAGCCATTCTGTCGCGAACATCGTGCCAGCTCAACTGAAAGAAAGAAAGATAACACTAGTGTGAATCAGAGGTGATGATTAATATTTGTAATATCGTTACATAAAGATGTGTCGTAGTTTTAAACACTCCTTTCATAATTGCTGGACAGACTCTGTGTTCCTGAAAACTGCGATGGCTCCTGTACCATGATTCCTACCCTTAAGATTCAGACACTTAACGTCTAAGCTCGAAAATCTCTAGAAAAAGAGGATAAACCTGGCCTTCAGCAAAGAAATATAGACTGAGTAAGGGGTCTGGTACAAGAATTTGGTCGACCCTGACATCATAATCCTTAGTCAAATTTTATCATATAGGCCGTATATCGATGTTACTTCTCTGTGAAGACCAAACGGGCTCATGTTTTCTTACAAGGAAAAAAAATGGGCACGACAATGAATCCTTTATTACAGTAACAGATTAAAAAAAAATGATCACCACTCTCTCTTCTATTAGAGTGATGCAATTCATCCTGAAAAATGACAACTTCTCTTCCTGCCAAACACAAGTTGTTTTATCATTTTACATAGAACAAAAAAAAATCAGTTAAAGAAATAGAGAGAGTGTTGCTTTCATTTATTGCCTTCCTGAGCAATCAATTAAAAGGCATTATAATTTAGCTTTTCAACAGCTGTTCAAAATGTCTCAAAGTCCCATTCGTATCCATCACCTTGGAATTTAATCTTCTCTTAATAAAGTTGAGAGGAATCGAGCGTATTCCTCTTTCCACACATGTATTTTCTCCTCCAGTGCAACTAACAAGAGCGCGCAAGATTTATATGTCTTCGAAACAAACATGTTATAATTATTCTGTTCGACACTTTGTAAGACATAGGCATCTCTCTTACCGCACGTCGGCCACGGTCGCGACCAATCACCGTCTTGACAAGACATCCACATGTACTGACTTTGGGTGGATTGAGCGCGATAACCTGCGTTGCACTCGATGTTGACCCAGAAGCGCTCACCATGTGTGTACCCTTGAGCCGAAGGTGTACCTCGGTATGGATATGTCGAGGATGGAACGCTGTACAGTCCAGTAGGTGTTGTGGGAGGCCAGCATTTCAAAATCTCTGCAAAACATACAGAAACAAAAAGTATGATACAGAGAACCACAAAATAATATTGAAATGAACATGAAAGGAATCCTTCCACTGTTCCATAACACCAAACCTGGATATTTTGGAATCGATTTTGTTGTTGTTTGTTTGCTTGTTTGTTTTGGAGGCGTGGGTAACTTGTTTGTTTGTTTGTTTGTTTGTTTTGCCAAACATTTTCGTTTAAGTGCTTGAAGGACAGAGTAGGAAAAAACAGAGGAGAGGTTTGTTGTGAGAACCCATCCTTTTACCGGAAATTAGCTAAATGCAATGTAAATGCAATTGATGAAGAAGGTGGCGAGAGAGAGAGAGAGATTCTAACCAGCATTCTCATAAATCATTGTGTGTTCGAAAACTTTGTTTTCTATTACAGTAACATCTTGTCGCTATAAAGAGCTATAAATTCTCAAACGCAGTAAGCTTTAGAATTTATCATAGCACATCAGAAGCATTGGTGATGATGATATTATGTTAAAGTGATCTTATAGTTTAGGGTTGATACCTACCTTTAGGTTTCTAACATTTTTTTTTGGGGGGGGGGGGCGGGATTGAGATGATGAGAAAGAACAGCATGTAATTCCCACAGGAATCCAATGTTTATTAGCTGAAAATTGGTTTTGAAATAGCTGAGAGATCCAGAGCAGAGCAATCCTAATGAAAGGGGGACCTACTTTTTATTACGATCGCTTTGTTTTACCATGGACCCTAAGGATCCATGGTTTAACTTTGTTTCTGGATTTTTCAGTCATTAGAAAAAAACACACCTTAAAAAAAACCCGGATTTTTATCGAAAAAATCTTTGATTTCCTCTAAGAATGGTAGTATTTTATCATGAGATTTCTTGGTATCTCACAAAAAGTTAAAATCCCAATCATCATCTTAATTTGATCTATACCATGCTGTTAACGTCGTTTTAGATCATCTTGTATCATCACACAACCATTTCCTAATTTCTAGCGCATGCAAGAGCCACGTCATTCGCCACTGCCAGGTCCCTCTCGGTACAAGGTTGTAACATTGTATTGCAGCTCAGAAGATGAGGCATAGTCTGGCTGCCCTGCCCACACTCACACTCTGCAGAGCTATCAGTGTACCCCCACTTCAGCATATTTGCCTTGCACTTCCCCATGCGCGATCTTAATCTGTTCAAACTACGCCAGGTGATCCATGGCTGTTTGGAACCTACAGGGAGTGACTCAGTTGGATTGATTTGCGTGTGATTGTCGTATCCGGATTCCCTTAATCTGTCATCCCACAGTTTCATACGTTCTGTTGATACTGTAATGAAATGAGTTTAGAGCACTAGAAGTAGGTGTCTCTGGTACGTCTAGTAGGACGTTGGTGGCGTGCGGTGACCCCGTGACCTTAAGAGTTACGTGACCTTAAGAGTTACGCACCGTGGCAGACGAACTCTCCGAATTGGCGAGTACGGTAATAAAGTTTCTTCTTTGCACGCACTTTTCTTGTTGCTTGTGAATTAATGATGTCGACTCGGCGTGATATGGAGATGTGGTCTGATCGCTGTGAGCGTGAGTGAAGTGTCCGCGAATATATACCCAGTAAAGATCCCACAGTAACTGGAGAAATCCGGTTATATTACATTGGTGGCAGCGTCGGGATGGGTTTCGTGGACCAGGTGACTGCTAAATCATGTTAATGTAAAATTGTCTTTGAATTAATAAATTAGAGGAGAGAGGATTTATCCTGCAGTGCTATAGTAGTGCCCTCGTTACGAATGCCTACTATACTTTTCATTGCCTGCAGGGTGAGGCTGGATCAGTAAATACATCTTGCGTATATTTCGTCCTGCAGTGAAGGGCGCCTGCAGGGAAGGGCGCCTGCAGTGAAGGGCGCCTGCAGGTGAAAGGCGCCTGCAGGCGGAAGGCGCCTGCATTGTTTTAATAGACTCTGCGCCTGAAGAAAATGAAGAAATAGTATCGCCCGCCAAGAGAAGTAGTAGCGCCTTGCTAAGAGAAATAGTAGCGCATGCAGTGCCAGTGGTGCCTTCATATTGAATGCCTACTATGCCTGCAGTGCCAGTGGTGCCTTCATATTGAATGCCTACTATGCCTGCAGTGCCAGTGGTGCCTTCATATTGAATGCCTGCTATGCCTGCAGTGCCAGTGGTGCTATCGCATTGAATACCTGCTATTCCTGCACATGCATATTCTCACAGCAGACTGATAGATTGAACTACGCTGTTCCGGGTGAATTTTAATTCAATTCAACATTCTTATACATCATGGCGGCAGAGAAATTACATCCCGATGTTGAATTAGATGTCTTAGTGGCGGAGGTCCAAAAAGGGGAGGAGGCATTGCTCAGTTCAAGGGCAGAAAATGAGACACTTCTGGAGGAGAATCGTGCACTGAGAGAACAGTTGCAACAGCTTGGATTGGGCCAGAAATCGCCAGTGAGCTTTCCAAAAACAACAGCTGCAACTATGACACCAGCAAAGTACACAGCCGACAGCACGTACACAGTCCCAGTAGCGCCTGAAGATGTGCTGAATTCCCCTCTCAACTTCAACAGGCCAGGGACTTCGCTAAATGTGGAAGGACCTACACCCGGAATCACAAGAGAAATCGGTACCACGGAAAATTGGATACCACAGAAGTCTTCAACTAGTCGGAAATCTTGGCTTCAAGCAAAAAGTCCAGAGTCCGTGGAGGAGCACAACATGGATGAGTGGCAGGAGTTACATGCACCAAGAGTAGTTCCTACTCAGCATCGAAAGCAGGTGGAAATGCAACCCTGTGGTCGCCAGTTTCAAGAACACCAATTCGAATCAAGACAGTCCCAGTCGGTGTACACAAATGCTACTGGCTCAAGGCCGAACATCATTCCAGACAGATTTGACGGAAAGATTCCATGGACGGAATATCGTAGTCACTTTGAAGCCTGCAGGATGGCTAATGGTTGGGATGATGAGCAAGCCAGGATCTTCCTAGCGGCAAGCCTGAGGGGGCCTGCCCTGAAGGCCTGTGGGGTTGAAGTCGGCGAATCTTCACGGCTGTCCTATAAGGAACTCGTACAGCTCTTGGAGAAACGTTTTGGACCAGGGCATATGGCAGAAAACTACCTCCTTGAATTACGCTATCGCCGGCAAGGCCCCAAGGAGAGCATCCAAGAGCTAGGTCAAGGAATTTGGGAACTCACCAGGCTAGCGTATCCAGAACATCCTGGGGAGTCACAAGACCGCTTGGCAAGGACACACTTTGTTGAAGCAATAGAAGACCAATCAGTGCGAGAGGGCATATTCCGCTCAAAGCCCACTACTCTAGATGAGGCTATACAGGCAGCACTTACAACAGACAATTTCTACCGGCTCGAGGAACAACGAACGGGAAGAAGATACAAGCAAGCACGGGTCTTGAATGACGATGTCATTCACAGCAAAAAGTTGTGGGAAGAGATAAAGAAGATCAATGAAAGGCTGGACAAGGCAGATCGAGGCAGCCAGGAGCGACGTGGTCAGTGGAAACGGAGGTTTGCTTCAGCAACAGATGAATGCTACTTCTGTCACGAGAAAGGACATTTCCAAAGGGAATGTCCTAAGAGAAAGAAGAAGACAAGTGACGAGCAATCCCGGGGAAACGACAACCAGCCACCCACACGGCCCGAGGGAAGGCTGGACACACAGGAGGGCCAGGCGGGAGCGCCAAAACAGTAGATGAAAGCCCATCGGAACCACAACTGGAAATCAGACCCAACCTCCTTCAAGCTCGCAGTGGCTTGTTTGTAGATGTAGAGATCAGAGGCATTAATGCAAGGTTGCTAGTAGACACTGGAGCAACAGACACGATTTTGTCAGCAACTTTGTATTACCGCATCTCACCAGAAAACAGGCCCCGTTTGCAGACCAGTGGTCTAGGAGTACGGACTGCAGATGGTAGCCCCTTGAAGACACTTGGGAGGACAGTCATCGAGTTGAAAATTGGGAGAAGGATAACATCATTGCAAGTAGTGTTCGGAGACACAAATCAGTTGGATGGAATCCTTGGAATGGATTTCCTACTACAAAATGGGGCAAGCCTTGACCTCAAGAAGATGGAAGTGAAGCTAGACGGGGAGAGAATCGAGTGTAGTGATAGACAAGGAACACCGCTCTGTTCGAGAGTAATGGTCGGTGAGACAGCAAGAATCCCAGCTGGACATGAAGTACTGGTGCCTGGTACTGTAAGACAGAAGGGAGCTGTTCATGGTGTTGGAATCATTGAGCCAGTAAACAATGGTGAACTGGCCATGAAGGGAATATTAGTTGCCCGGGTGCTGGTGGATGCCTCGGAGGATTTCCCAATCAGGATTTTCAATCCAGGACAAGCAGACTGTGTTGTCAAGCGAGGAACTCTTGCAGGCTACATTTCACCAGTATGTGAGACGGACCTGATGGAAGAGCAAAACAGCTCAGCAGAGAACAAGGAGAGTAGTCCCTTCCTAACCATCTCAGAGACCTATACGAAAGGAGCACACATGAGGTAGACAAAGCTCACCATGCCAAAATTGCTCAACTACTCTGCGATTATCAAGATGTGTTTTCTACCTCAGACACAGACATTGGCCGCACTGACAAAGTTCGCCACAGAATCAATACAGGAGACCATGCACCAATCAAGGAGAGACCTAGACGTTTCCCCCCTGGGGAACAGGCAGAGATAGACCGTCAGATCAAGCAGCTGCTCGATACAGGCATGATTGAACCATCAACCCTTGGGCTTCCAATGTTGTTCTCGTCAAGAAAAAAGATGGGTCAAAAAGGTTCTGTGTTGACTACAGACGACTTAACCATCTTACCACCAAGGACGCCTACCCAATCCCCCGGATTGATGATTCCCTGGATGCCCTAGGAGGCTCAAAGTGGTTTTCCACTTTGGATCTCGCTTCAGGATATTGGCAGGTAGAACTGGATGAAGACGCCCAGCAGAAAAGCGCTTTTGTGGTTAGAGGAGGCTTGTACAGCTGGAAAGTCATGCCTACTGGCGAATGTGGGAGCAACTTGAAGTCAAGGAAGATATCCTGTACCGGCGATGGGAGTCGGATGAAGGGGATGAGACTACATGGCGCATTGTCCTGCCGGAAAAACGCCGGAAGGAGGTCATCGAGGAATTGCATGGTGGAAAGTCCAGTGGTCACTTTGGGATGAAGAAGACTCGAGCTAAGGTTAGAAGGAGGTTCTACTGGGTTGGAATGGACGCAGATATCCGATCAGTGGTTAGAGGGTGCAGCACTTGTGCCCAAAAGAAAAACCCTCTGAACAAGAAAAAGGCTCCTTTGATTCAAGAAGTAGTAGGTGCTCCCATGGAGTGAGTGGCCATGGACATCGTGGGTCCTCTACCCGAAACAGATAGAGGAAACAAGTACATCTTGGTTGTAGGGGATTATTTCAGCAAATGGATGGAAGCTTACCCCATACCGGACCAGACTGCTGAAACAGTCGCACACAAGTTTGTCAGTGAGTTTGTAGCACGGTTTGGAGTTCCTAAGGTGTTACATTCCGACCAAGGGCGTAACTTCGAATCCCAGGTCTTCAAGGAGATGTGTGACATTCTCGGAATTGACAAGACAAGAACTACCCCATACAACCCGAAGTCCGACGGAATGATCGAGAAGTTCAATCACACGCTGATCACCACTGTGTCAATGCTGATAGATCCCTACAATCGACAGAGGGACTGGGACATCAAGGTGCCACTGGCCCTCTTCGCATACCGCACATCTCCGCAAGAGTCTACTGGGGAGACCCCCAGTATGATGATGTTAGGGAAGGAGCTCTCATTGCCGATCGACCTCACTATGGAAACAGCCAGGCAGGAAGAAGAAGTTACCCCGTCCCCGGTAACAGATTATGCCTACCAGTTGAGGAGGCGCATGCGAGAAGCGCATCAGAGGGCCCGGAAGAAGTTAGCAGCAAGTGCCCGACGGCAAAAGGAAACATATGACCGGAAGGCAGAGGGAAGCAACTTCAAGGTTGGAGACTTCACATGGCTCCACAACACAGCAAAGACTAAGGGCTTATCTCCAAAACTGCAGCAAAGATGGCAAGGTCCGTTTCTTGTTGTGGGAAAGTTGTCGGACGTTACGTGCCGAATACAGGAGAAACACAACGGAAAGAAACGGGTGGTCCACGTGGACAAAATGAAACCCTACCTTGGAGAGCCGTTGGAGTCATGGATCGAGGTTGGTGGAGGAAGTGATGCTCCTTTGCAGGAGCCGGATCCTCATGTCCTCCAAGCACCACCTCACGAGAGACCCAACGAGGTTGCCGAAGTTCGACCAGAATCTAACCCTCCCACTACACAGGCTGGCGAAGATGAGCCCAATACCCCAGATTCTTCTAGTAGGCCTACTCCTCCGCGACGCTATCCACCTAGGAGGCAAAATCCGCCTCAGCGATACGGAGACTCCTAACAGGAATGTGGGACAGAGTGTGGAGTGATTGCAGTTTATTGATGTACAGTGTAATGTAAATACGTAGGAAGTTGCAGGATACCGTCAACACCATGTGATAAAGTGGTGACCGTCTAACCAATGTACATATTGTCATATTTGTTGTCTTTTTACAACAGAGTTTCATCATGTCGAGATCACCGGAAAAAGGACTCTACAAGTGCTACACTTGCCATAGATACTTCTCCCACCATCGGAGTTTAACCCGGCACATCGAAAGCGAGCATCGAAGTCGGCGCAGCCACGAGTGCAAGCAGTGCGGGAAGTTATTCTCCCGGAGAGATAACCTCTTGGCTCACTGCAGGAGGCTGCACCGCGGTCATAGAGGAGATTCTCCAACAGCTGGAAGGGACAACCACTCTCGCGAAGTCCACAGCCGCAACGATGAACCTGGGAGACGACATAGATCCCGCTCGCCTGTTGCGAAGCAGGTGAAGAGCAGTGTTTCAGTTCCTGAGACTATAACCCCCTGTGCGGAGATTGAGGTGACGGTCTCACCGGGGACGCGGCAAGAGGTGGAGTCTGTCCCAGGTCCCCTAGCTCCACCAGCAAGGGGGAAGCCACGAGGCATGCTAGCGATGATGGGGACGCCGGATCCCGGATCCGGGACATCAGACTCGGAGCCGGACAACCAATTATCTGAGCCGGAGGGCATCTTGGAACCCCAAATCCGGCGGGTCACGGTAAACGAGCCGGTCGGAGAACTACCCGTCCCAGATCTCCTGCAGAACCAGCGGGTGAACGTCGGTGAAGAATCCTCTCGGTCCATATATCGGGAAGGCGAGAAGATATGGGAGGAGAGCCGAGACAGGCAGTATGAAGTGGTGTTTCTCCAAGCGGGGAGCAAGAAAGCACCTCATCGCCTGACAAAGCTGCATCATGTGGAGGCTGGGGCACCAGGCCACCCGATGACAGAGGGGGAATTGACCAAAATTCTCGTTGGCAAAGTACACAAGATAACAGAAACCGTCTGCGAGATGACATACAAGGATGGGGTCTTGTGCACCAAACTAGAACGTCGCAAGGAATTCCTTGTTGACGCAGTAGTGGGAGTGCAGACTTAGCGAAGAGATGCACAGACCATAACGCTCCAGTGTTTTTCGTGTCTTATATGTGTTTAAGATAATGTGGACTGCTATCAAGAAAGCTTTGTTTATTTTGTTTATTCATATAATTAAGTGTAAATATAACTCGAATCACTGGAAGAGTTACCACTGGAAAAGCGCAAATAACCTCAACGACAGAAACTTTAATCAATGTACATACACAAGGTGCTCTGTAAGATTTACGTCATGACAAAGACGGAAAACCAAACTCTCATGACCTTTAAATAACACAAACGCAGGTAATGATTCAGCTTTATCTCCAGTGTTGACTTAAGTTATGTAAATACATGTTCATGCAAAGGTTGGCAGAAAGTGTTTCATGTTGTTTTCATGTGAGATACTTGTTGTTTTAATGTGCTTAGAGAGAAGGGTAAAGGTTGCTCTACGTGCTAATTGGAGAGATTCAAATAAGCAGGTCGATATTGCGTTATTTTTGTGTTTATAATTAAGAGAGATACGGAATTTAAATATCCGATTTTTGTCATTTCATTATGTGTGAGAAGCCATGCTCTAGTCAAGGGACTGACTAGTCTTAGGGAGGGGCTTTGTAATGAAATGAGTTTAGAGCACTAGAAGTAGGTGTCTCTGGTACGTCTAGTAGGACGTTGGTGGCGTGCGGTGACCCCGTGACCTTAAGAGTTGTAGTGGGGGCACGGGTCGCACGTGGGTAAAGTCTCGCTCGAGCGAGCAGTGTGAGCGAGCAGTTATTAGCTGACTCTCCACAGAGGCGGACGTGGTCCGTGGTGTGTCTCCCTGTGCTTTGTTGTACTGTATATTGTATACAAGACGCTCTGTATCGACTCTTCGTGCGGTGATCAGTTACGCACCGTGGCAGACGAACTCTCCGAATTGGCGAGTACGGTAATAAAGTTTCTTCTTTGCACGCACTTTTCTTGTTGCTTGTGAATTAATGATGTCGACTCGGCGTGATATGGAGATGTGGTCTGATCGCTGTGAGCGTGAGTGAAGTGTCCGCGAATATATACCCAGTAAAGATCCCACAGTAACTGGAGAAATCCGGTTATATTACAATACGTTGCTTTCTAAGGGGGAGACAGTGGCCAGGAAGCTTCTGCGTGATTTCAGGCGTTGTGGTATCACAGCATGGCCAAAAAGGGGATGTCTTTCGTCTTCTATCTGCCTGAGGCGTTCCTTTTTGCTTGCAACCGCCATTCTTACATCAGGGGGAGCGATGCCGGAGAGAATGTAGATGTCGTCAGTCTTGGTAGGCTTCATGCAGCCAGTGATACAGCGACAGCTTGTGTTCAGCACTGGGTCGATCTTCTTCGCATGAGCTGAACGCTCCCACACTGCGCAAGCATACTCAGCAGCAGAGAAGCAGAGAGCCAAAGCTGTTGACCTGATGGTAGTTGGATTTGCTCCCCAGCATGATGTGCTCAGCTTGCGAAGTAGGGTATTCCTGGCGCTCACCTTCCCTTTCAACTTGATGACATACGTTTTGAAGGTTTAACAATAGGGAACGATCAATGGTGACGCCAAGATACACTGGGTTGTCACAGTGCTCTAGGACTGTACCATTCCATGAGATCTTTAGTTTCCGGTTTGAGTGCATGTTCTTCAGTTGGAAGGCGCCTACTTGTGTCTTAGATGGATTTGCTCTCAGGTGATTTGCGTTATAATAGGAGGATAGGTTGTCAAGTGCCTCAGTCAAAGTAGTTTCCGCTTCAGGAAAGTCCACAGTCTGGGTGGTGATACACAAATCGTCTGCGTAGATAAATCTCCTGGTGTTGTGGTGAATAGGGTGGTCATTCACGTTGATGTTGAACAAGATGGGTGCCAAGACACTCCCTTGAGGTAGCCCATTCTTCTGCTTACGCCAGCGATTTCTCTTTCCTGACAGCTCAACATGACAGCGTCGGTTTTGGATCAAACACTCCACCATTCTGGTTAGGTGTGAGTTCCGAGTCATGGCAAGTACTTGTAGTAGTCCACAGTGGTTTACAGTGTCGTAAGTTGTTAACAGATCAACAAATACAGCTCCTGTAATGATGCCTTTTTGGAAGCCATCCTCAATGTGTTGGGTAAGATTCAGGAGTTGTCCCACACACGACCTTCCAGGTCTAAACCCTGCCTGCTCCTTGATGAGAGATGGATCTACTACATCCACGAGGCGGGTCAAGATGAGGCGCTCAAATAGCTTGTATGTGTGGCAAAGAAGTGATATCGGCCAGTAGCTCTTTGCTGCAGCGGCATCTTTCCCAGGCTTCAGAAGGGCGATGACACGGGCACGGCGCCAAATCTTTGATATATAGCACCTCTCCATGCAGTTTTTATACATAGACAGCAACCAATGTTTCGAGGCTGGACCCAGGTTGTTGATCTGCTCGGTCATGATATCATCCAGGCCAGCAGCTTTCCCAGCTTTGGCTGTGCAGATAGCAGCATCAAGTTCTCCCGTCGTAAATGGTCTACAGAGCTCCTCATTGGCTTCAGGATATTCAGCAGATTTGTGTCGCTTCTCTCTTGTTCCTGTCTTGCCATTGAGAAGGAGGTGGTGGGCTACTTGATCAGCTGTCGGTTGCGTTGTATGAAGTGTTGCGGCTCTCTTTGGAATCTTGTTGATACGTTTGAGAGTGGACCAGGCCTTCTTGCTGTTTTGCGTCATGTCAACAGGTCTTGCCATGACTTTCGCCGGTCCGCTGATATGCAGCAGAAAGGTCTTCCCCCGCAGCGATGGTTTCAGCTGAGAAAGGGTCCGTTTCGAACTTCTCCCTGTATGACGCATAGAGGGCAGCAGAATCTTGGGAAAGACCAGGGACGTATTCTGTGTGGCATCCACGAGGAATGTGTCTTCTCGACGACGCGACGCCTTTACCTTAACAACAAACTGTTCGTACATCTCAGGTATGGGCTCCAAATCCCCGATGGACTTGTCGAGGTCCTCAGCAAAGCCTTTCCAATCAGCTTTCTTGAAGTTGAAGCGCCTTCTCATGGGTGTTATCTCGGGTTGAACTACTGCTTGGAGTAGCAGCCCTACTGCTGAGACTTGGGAATTGAGTCTAGGACTAGTTTGGTGCTCATAGGTGCAAGGTTGGAGCTGACAAGGATGAGATCTGGGTTGTATCCTCTTCTCCATCGGCCGCTGTTAAAGGAGGAAGGGATCTTGGAATCATGGATAAGATGGGGGTTGTTCAGGTCCATCCAGTCTTCCAAGAGTTCACCATTCTCATCTGTGTCTTGGTAGCCCCAACGTGAGCTATGGCAGTTAAAGTCTCCGATGAAGATATCATTTCTGTGTTGGCCAACCAATCCAGGGAGAAGCTGGAACACCTGCATGGGAGGTTTATACACTGAAGTTACAGAAACATCATCAAGGATGAGTGTAATGACTTCGATATTGTTCTCTGGATATACAGCAGTAGAGCGGACATGGGTGCCTGTCTTAACGAAGATAGCACTCCCATATTTATCATGGGGCCTTTCAGCAACCAGTTTCATCCCAGGAACTCGAGGCCGGTTGTCATCATGGCCGCCGTGGGTCTCTTGTAAACAGAGTACTTGGCACTGCTTCTGGACACATATATCACTAAGAAGTTCCTGCTTGGCTGTTGAAGTTCCCTCAACGTTGAAGGACAGGACTGACATCACGGGTCCTGAAAAGGACCTCCTGTCTTGCATTTCTATAGAGTCTTCGTTTAATGACATGACTTCTGATTGAAAGTCAAGTAGCAATTGTTAATGAAATGGTGTGTAATGTGGTAGCAGGATTCGCAGGGACTTAGAAGAACCTGACAGGGACCGCGACGTGAGCGCTGCTACTATGGCCCCCTCGTTTTAGATGTGTTATACACACTTTCAGTAGTATTAGTGGGAAGAGACTGAAGTGAATTCGTTTGCCTGAGATCCATTCTAATCGAAAGACGATATCTTGGATAACCTTTTCTCTATGGATATCGGAAACATTCCTCGTGCTATGTATTGTGGGTTTTTTTTATATCTTCAAGCCAAGAACCAAAATTAACTTACTTCTTACGATTGTTGTTTCAGTCCTTGTGGACATGAATGATCTTATTGTGCAGGATCCATTAGGTGACCGTTTGCAGTGAACTCATGTAAAGGACTATAAGATATGAGTATAGTATACTCAGGTATTTTTGTAAAGGCACCTCCTCTTTAATGACTTCCTGGATCCGCCCCTGCCCCCAACAACCCCAAAGCGTTGTCCAAAGCCCCTGGCACAGAAAGGGTCAAACTGACTCACCACATGTTGGCCAGGACTCAGACCACTGCCCGTCGTCACAGACTATCCTGACCTGTTCTTTGGGAGTATAGCCCAATGAGCACGTGACTTCGATCACGCTGCCGTGATAATATTCCTCGCTGGTACTAGGCAAAGAAGTAGCGATGACGTTGAGCGGAAGCACAGTGAAGCCACTTGTTTGCTCACTTTGTCGCGAACATCGTGCCAGCTCAACTAAAAGAGAGAAAACAAAGCAGAGCGCAGTCAATATTTGTAATATCGTGTATAAAGATACAGAACTCTCCGCGTAATTGGGTATCGCTTAAACGGGTACTCCGTTTAATTGGGTAGTAAAGTCAAAATCAGTTCCAATGCACATTAAAATTACCTGATAATCGGGTTGCTTCTCCGCATAAATGGGTAAATAATTTTCTTCTAATGTAATTGTTACCCACATTTTATTACAGATATAAAACTTTAAGAAAACATGAATGTCAAGTTTTTCACGGCTAATCGCATTCTCTGCTTAATTTGCAAAGAAGAGTGATTAAACATGAAAACACATGTACCAGTAGGCCTACCGACTTGCAACACGTAAGCGAACATTACACATGTAGCTGGCATTTACAATTGCATAGACAGACAGGAGTTGAACACACTTGCGCTCCTCCCTTGCTCCGCAACAACATTCACAATATGAGAAGTTTGCAACGAAAATCATGCCATGCACCAGCCCCATATAATTTTTCTTTTCCTCAGTCACTTCCCGAAGAGTAACCCGATGTTCCATGTGTCTTGGCTTAAAAGGGATCATCCCACGAGTCATGCGAAGCATGAGCTAGAAACCAATGAATCATATGGTCCATGACCTAGACATTGGAAAAAAAGTCCATGAGTCATATGTCCACGAGTCATTGGCCCGTATTCTACTGTAGACCAAGGTTTAAACCCATTTTAGACTCACCTATGGCTTAGCTAGATCCGAGGTTTAATTTTGTATTCTGCTAGCGAGGTTTAGATAAACCCAAGTCTATTTCGGGTTTAGATTAAACCCGAAATAGTCTTGGGTCAAGCCACCATGGTGCCCTCAGTGGAAGAAGAAACTCTCCCTCTCTGAGTACTTTTCGTTCCACAAATCCACTTAAATTCATTATTGGCAGTGTATCAGGCACATGAGTGTGACTTTCTTGGACTGTAAATAATTTTTACGGGTATTTATGTCGAATAAGGGCATGCTGTACTTTTGCTTGCGACGACTCGTAAAGCACTGTACATTACTAGTGTAGTAGTATACTGTACGGTACCTCCCCTTGTTTGTGTACGTGTGCGGCGCACATCACAGGATACATGGTAAGCGTAGCGCTATTTTCCTGGCTAGATACTGCTAGCTAGCTAGCTTTGAATGCTCTCAGTCGCCAGCAGAGCCATCGCGCCGCGCCGGCCGGCGGCACGGTTGCTGTGTGCGCTGGATGGGACATGGCTGTTTATGTCGATCGAATTGTGAATTCGGAATGGATAGGCGATTGATCAAACCTGGACCTTGAGGTAGGAAATTGAATAAAAGCTTTTCTCCGAAGGCGTGCACTTATAAGCACCCGAAAGATTTTCAGTTAATAAAAATGGAAACCATTCTAAAAATGAATTCAGAAATAGGCCTAACGTTACGTCGTTAGTTTAGGGGCCTATATCAACCCTGTCTCGATATTAGCATTAGAAGTAGATTTTACCTACCACATAACCTAACTTTAAGATCTAACGTTAGTCCTAACGTTACAATTGTAGTCTAGCTATTCGAATAGGTCCTACGATGTAGGTAATAGGTTCTCTAGTCTATGCCTAGATCGACCTCAGGCTCTACTCTCCAGACCCCCTAACCTGTTACAGAGTCCTTGGTCTAGTCTTGATCGCAAGGTCCAGACTAACGCTATACGCTATACTACAAATCATATTTTCATCGTAAGGTCTAGACTAACGCTATACCAGTATTAGTACAGGTAGTACTAGGTACAATTTTGTAGTAGTATTTCTAGATATCGAGTCTCTTCTAAGCAAAGAGTAGGGCTTGTCTATAGAACTTAGAAGCTTGCAGATACTCTTTGCTTCTAGTAAGTGTAGGCTCCTACAAGTAGGCGTATCTCGTGTGTACACGCGTGTGGCCGGCAAGCTAGCTGCTGTATCCAGCCAGCCACTCGTTTTGTGCCATTGGCATTGATCTGTGTGCTGGTACCCTTACCAGTCATCGTTAGACTCGATTTAAACTCGAAATAAACCTTCTCCTGGGTAGGCTTAATTTAAACCCGATTTAGACCACAGGTGGACTTAGTAGAATACAAATTAAACCTGGGTTTAAACCTGGGTCTAAACTGGTGGTTTAAACCCAGGTTTAAACCCAAAAATCCACTTTAGACCCAGGCGTGGGTTTAAACTCGGGTCTAAGTTTTTAGCAGAATACGGGCCATACAGTCCACGAGCTAGCCACCAAGTAGGCCTACAACAGACCTGCTCTGAGAGAGCTTACTCTCCTGGTTTTACACGTAAACGAGAGTAGGATATTACGCTCCCGATCACAACGGCGGCAGTAAGCCCCTCTCCGCTCTCGCCACGTTTGGGCAATTTTCGCGATCGGGAAGGATCGGGTGAAATATTAGCCGATCTGGACACTGCATGATGTTAGGACGCTCTAGAACGGTGCGTTTATTTGAACAAGACGGGCTTATATTTATACGTCCTTACTACGATGATAGGGAAGGAAACAATACAAGCTCTGAAGCTACACTTACGCTCTCATAGAACGATGTAACTACGCTGTGAGTGCGATACTTCCGATGTTATCCGATCTACAGCACTCTGTACAATGTGCTCTGAACGATCTATACGATCTTGTCACGCTGTTCTCCCGTCCAGAGAGCTAAAGAGTGCCCAATGTACACCGATTCGACTGACGATCCTCAGTAAGTCAAAGAGATATACTGTGGATCTTGGAGAGGATCCTCAACTCACGGGTCTTTTACTCGACAATTCTTTGTTGTCAAAGACGTTCTGATCTTTAAAAGGCCTTTTCTTGATGTCCGTCTTCTTCCTGTTGTACATGTAGATCATTTCATTTATTCTTATATATTCTACCATGACCTCTTCTCCCTTCTCTGCTAGCATAACTTGCAGTTTCTTTCTTCGCCTTCGCAGGGAGCTGCTTCGCTGCTTTCTTCTCTTCTTTCTCTTCATTTTCTTCTTCTTTGAAAATTTGCATTCCTCCTTCATATTCAGTCTCGACAGGTGCAGAACAACGTCCTCCTCCTCAGTTTTGCCTCTCGATCTCTTACCGTACCATGCCAGTTTTGGAGCGTTCGAGCGCTCTGTTGAGAAAGAGTACCTCATGAGCTATTTTTCGAAGCGGTAAATCATTAATTTGAAGAAAGAACGTCATTCACGTGGCGCTTGAACTACTTGCAGCTGTCCCGAAGAAAGACAATGAAGTCTTATCATTGTGACGTATGATACGCGCATGCTTTACAGCGAACTTCTGGTACACTTTTGGTACGGTTTTGGATCACATCGGGAAGTGATCCATTTTTGGCTCGGTACAGTTCGGTACAGTACACTTTAGGAACGTTCGTGCGCCCCTCTGGCGCGTACGGTACGGCACGGTTCGCTTTAGGAGAGCGCTCAAACGCACCTATATAGTTTATTATATCCCTCATGTAAAGCTTCTTGCCATAGGATTGTACAGAGCACGAACATGGTGTAGTTTTACTAGCCAACTACGAGCAGCTGGATGCGGTGCAATTGGTTACTAGCCAGCGGGATATAGTACTTTTGGGAATCCACGATTTGCACCCAATCGTGATCGTGTGATCGATATCTACATTTCTCACTTAAGAATGTACGCAGTGCGCGTAGTAGCGATACTTTTGAGCGACAGTCCTGTGGCTTAATAGCTAGCTAGCTCGTAAGCATGCGAGCGCTAAGAGAGAGCGCGGAGCGCTCGGTGTGCGACAGCATTACAGAAATCTGTGGTGCGATGGCGCAATGGCGTGGTGTGTACTTATAGTGGACGTGTGATCAATGCATTCAGCTCAATTGACAAAGTGACTGCTTCAAGTAACGGAAGAATGATCGCAGGAGGACACCATATCAGGTACGAATTAGGAATAAACTAAAACCGATTTTGAGGATGATCTGGGTAACGAAGCCGCTTTATAGGCCTACTTCTAACGTACCGCTAGTCCTGGACCTCCTCGATCTTTCGGAGTTTTGCACGCTGTAGAGGTGTAGTGTAGCTCAGTGTAGGAATCAACAACAGCGCAGCGGTGTCGTTCGCTACGCGCTGCACGCACTGCTGCTGCATGCACTGCTACGGCCTAACGTTAGATTTATCGTTCACAAAACCTGCATACTTTTCCAAAAGGGAACCGTCATTACTCTAGTAAAATGCTCGAGAGGGATATAAAGCAAATATCGACTGCTTTCTTTCGGGCCATGGTAAAACTATTTGACCTCGGTGATGTCTCAACAGTGCCATGTCCCTCGACTTCGTCTCGGGACATAGCACTGCAGGGGCGTCACCAGCTTTTTTTCAAGGGGGGTGCGTTTTGACACTAAATGTTTACGAGATTTTTTGGACAGACATTTGGAATATAGGAAGCTCTCAATCCCTAGACTTTTACTGTTTTTTGAGGGAAACCAAGCGGGGAAAGGGTTAGGGTATACCCCCTATAAATGGATTATGGAATGACGGTGTGAAACGACAAATTACTGGCAGCGATATCAGGAGAATGGCATGACGACTACATGCGAGCGAGGGGAGCGAGCGAGCTTGAAAATTTTGACATTTTACAGTCCAAAAACTGCCGTTTGTAGCCATATTTTTTTGCTTTGTAAATTAAGGGGGGCGCACCGGGCGCAACTGCTGGCAATTACTGGCAGCAACATCAGGTAAACTGCATAGTAATTAAATGCGAGCGAGCAAAGAGAGCGAGTTTGGAAATTTTGACATTTTACAGTCCCAAAACTGCCATTTGGAGCCATATTTTTTCGCTTTGGAAATAAAGGAGGCGTGGGGGGGGGGCGCAACGGGCGCAACTGCCGGTAATTACTGGTAGCAACATCAGGAGAATTGCATAATAATTAAATGCGATCGAGGGGAGCGAGCGAGCTTGAAAATTTTGACATTACAGTCCAAAAACTGCCGTTTGTAGCCATGCTATTTGCTTTGGAAATTAAGGGGGGCGCACCGGGCGCAACTGCTGGCAATTACTGGCAGCAACATCAGGTGAATGGCATAGCAATTAAATGCGAGCGAGCGAAGAGAGCGAGCTTGAAAATTTTTGACATTTTACAGTCCAAAAACTGCCGTTTGGAGCCATATTTCTTCGCTTTGGAAATAAAGGAGGGGTGGGGGCGCACCGGGCGCAACTGCTGGCAATTTTACTGGCAGCAACATCAGGTGAATGGCATAACAATTAAATGCGAGCGAGCGAAGAGAGCGAGCTTGAAAATTTTGACATTTTACAATCTAAAAACTGCCTTTTGGAGCCATATTTTTTCGCTTTGGAAATAAAGGAGGGGGGGGGGGGCGCACCGGGCGCAACTGCCGGCAATTACTGGCAGCAACATCAGGAGAATTGCGTAACAATTAAATGCGAGCGAGCGAGCGAGCGAGCTTGAAAATGTTGACATTTTACAGTAGAAAACAAACAAACTGCCGTTTGAAGCTATATTTCTTCGCTTTAGAATTTAAGGGGGCGCATCGGGCGCAATTGCTGGCAAATACTGGCAGCAATATCAAGAGAGCATAATGATTACATTCGAGCGAGTGGAATGAGCGAGCTTGAAAATTTTGCATTTTACAGTCCAAAAACTGCCGTTCTTAGCCATATTTTTCGCTTTGGAAATTAAGGGGGGAGGCGCAACGGGCGCAACTGCAGGCAAGTACTGGCAGCAACATCAGAAGAATGGCATAAAGATTAAATGCGAGCGAGCGAAGAGAGCGAGCTTGAAAATTTTACATTTTACAGTCTAAAAACTGCCGTTCTTAGCCATATTTTTTCGCTTTGGAAATTAAGGGGGGGGGCGCACCGGGCGCAACTGCAGGCAATTACTGGCAGCAACATCAGAAGAATGGCATAAAGATTAAATGCGAGCGAACGGAGCGAGCGAGCTTGAAAATTTTGACAGTTTACATTCCCCAAACTGCCGTTTGTAGCTTTATTTTTTCGCTTTGGAAATTAAGGGGGGGGGCGCACCAGGCGCAACTGCCGGCAATTACTGGCAGCAACATCAGAAGAATGGCATAAAGATTGAATGCGAGTGAGTGAAGAGAGCGAGTTTGAAAATTTTACATTTTACAGTCTAAAAACTGCCGTTCTTAGCCATATTTTTTCGCTTTGGAAATTAAGGGGGGGGGGCGCACCGGGCGCAACTGCAGGCAATTACTGGCAGCAACATCAGAAGAATGGCATACAGATTAAATGCGAGCGAACGGAGCGAGCGAGCTTGAAAATTTTGACATTTTACAGTCCCCAAACTGCCGTTTGGAGCTTCAAGTATATTTTTTCGCTTTGGAAATTAAGGGGGGCGCACCAGGCGCAACTGCCGGCAATTACTGGCAGCAACTCCAGGAGAATGGCATTACGACTAAATGCAAGCGAGAGGAGCGAGCAAGCTTGAAAATTTGACATTATTTACTGTCCACAAACTGCCGTTTGCAGCTATTTTTTTTTCGCTTTGAAAATTAAAGGGGGGGGGGGGACGCCCGGTGCGCCCCACCCCCTGGATCCGCCACTGGTAGTCAAGGGTGTGGGTTTATGTTCATGACTGGGGGAGGTATGACCAGCGAGGTGGTGTCGAAGTGACCAAGCGTTGAAAGGATGTCCAAAATCTGCACTTTAGAGCATCCCCTAAACTAATTGTGCGTGTTTGTTTGTGTGTGTGTATATTATATACATGGAAAAGTTAGGAATTAACCCAGGTCAAGTCTTTTTATTGGCAATGCAAGACATTTTTATATATATATATATATAGACTAGTATGTAAAGCAACACTGCAAAATCAATGATCTAGCTTTGATATAACGAAGCGTAAGGTACAAAGGTGTACATTCTACATCACATTGCGCAACATTGTAGCAGGGAGGTGGAGCCCCTGATTGTAGCGACTCTTCGTTCGGATGTACTGAGTACACTGCGCACATCCTGCTTATATGCAGAATGCCAACCAGGAATCACAATCTTTTGTCGGGTCCGGGCTTTTTGAACAATGTTTCACACTATATACCTATTTAATTATGGTTAAAAGAAATCATAGAAAGATATCTTATTTCTGGATCACCCTTTTATTCAAAAGCAGTTTACTAACACTTGAACTACTATTTCGGGAAATCCTTTTTTTTTTACCAGCGGATTGGGAGGGGCCGCACCCCCCCCCCCCCTCTCCGTAGTTACGCCATTGCTTTTGGGTGAAATAATTGGCCAGATTTCTTGAATTCTAACAAAAAAGCAAGAAAATCTTTTCATCGCGGGAATTATGATTATGTGGGGTGGGGCAAATGGTGCGCTTGCCTTCCAATATTTTCATGGGGGCAACATTTTTGTTTTCTTTCAAAAGCAAGAAAATCTTCTCATTTCGGGAATTATTGATTACGGGGGGGGGGGCAATTAATATGCTTGCCCCTCCATTTCTTTTTATTTTTTTTTTAATGAGGCTAAGGCTCGCTCTTGGGCTGGCAATATGGATTGGTCAGAAGTAACGTACATAGACCCTACATACTTGTAAGTATGGTCGATAAATAGTAAACACTGTAGAATACTAATAGATAAGTATAAAATCAGTGCTGCCAGAACCAGGGGTGCGAATTGTTTTTTTTTTTGTGTGTGTGTGTGTGTGTGTGTGTGTGTGTGTCCCTGGTGCAAAATATCAAAAAAAAAGTAGAAAAGAATAATTATTTAGCGTCCGGCGTTGAGGTCGCTCGCAGACTAATTTTTTTTTTTTAAGGATCTGAAGGGGGGTGCGTTCGCACCCAACGCACCCCCCCTGGTGACGCCCATGCACTGTTGAGACATCACCTCGGTGCAAATAGTTTTACCATCTCCCTCTGCAGCAGTCGATATTTGTATACTACCCCATCTTGTAACGATGCCACTACGCTCAGAACAAATATTACGCTCATTCCGAAGTGTTATGTCAATGCGATCTCCACGCTTGCTTCACGGTTCAAAATGAGACAATTTTGGCAGGGAAATCGAGAAGAAATTTTGCACACGTTCAACAAAATGGGATGATAAAGTACTGGGTGACATGAGGATTCAGCATTTTTTTTTTTTTTTTTTGCAAGATACTTATAGATCACGGAATGAAAAGTTAAAGAGCATTCAATACTATGAGGAATTCAAATTTTATAGATGAACATTGGTTTTGAAATGACTGAGATATCCAAAAATAAAATAAAACAAAGTGACTCTAATAAAAGATGGGTCTCGAATTTTATTACAATCATTTCGTTTAAAATTTCTCAGCCACTTTTAAACCGATTATTACCAAATAGATTTTGAATTCCTTTTACATTTATGTACTCTTCCACATTTCGTAAGATGTCTTTCATTATCTCAAAAAATGATCTTCAAAAAGCGCTTGAAAGCTGACGTCTCATCCCATCCGAAATCATCTCTTGAAGCTACGAAATGGTTTATTGGAAACACATTTCGATCAATTTCAAAGATTATGAATGGCTTCGGGTCTGTCTTACCACATGTTGGCCATTGTTCCGACCAACGACCGTCTCGACAAGTCGATGACACCATAGACTCCCTGGGTTGACTGCGGTAACCTACGTCACAATCAACGCGGACCTCAAGGGTAACATCGTGTATGTACCCGTCATCTGAAGGGGTCTGAAATGTGCTGGTCTCATCAAGTGAAACACTATAGCGTCCAAATGATGCGACAGGTGGCGAGCATTTTAGAACCTCTGCAGAGAATAAGAATTAAAGGGAAGAAAGGTTTCTTGTAAATATGAAACTAGTTAGTATCGTTGTGTAAAACAATGAAGTTCATAGCCCAGAAACTCGGGAAGGAATATCGTTTTCTACTCCAGTTTTCCAGTATGTTGAATTTAATATTGTTAGTGTTGTTTGATAATCAAGTGACTGTACAATTCTGGTTGAGGTGAGGATTTAGCTTTCAACGTTTTGCGAGATATTCAGAAATCACTCTGTATGAAATCAAACAGTATGCAATTCTGGTAATTCTGGTATCAAAAGTTTATTTGCTGAAAATCGGATTTGAAATGGCTGAGATATCCAAAAACAAGGTGAAACAAAGAGATCCTTATAAAAAGCGTGGCCTGTAGCCTTTTTATTATTATCATTTTTTGGATATTTCAGCCATTTGAAAACCAATTTCCATCAAATAAAAGTTGAATCCGTTTTAAAATCACATGCTCTTTCATATTTCATAAGAGGTTTCTCATTATCTCATTTAGGAATGTTATGAACCTGAATCCCAACCTCAACCAGTACTGTACAGTCCCTTTAAGGTTTATGTTGTTCACTTCATTTTTAGTTGTAACCGAAATTGCCAGAATGTAAATGTTTAGTGCAATTATATTTCATTTTGTGCATGACAACAAAATTGAATCTGAATCTGAAAGGCGCCGACATCTGTCTTACCACATGTCGGCCACTGTCCCGACCATTCACCGTTGTCACATGACGACCACACACTGGACTGACTTGAGTGAATTCGGTAACCTGGATTACACTCGATCGATACGACGTATGTGATCCCGTGTATGTATTCGTTAGTAACCTGTTCGTTGGAGCCACGCCGAGAAACACTGTAGAGTCCTGATGGTGTGGTCGGTGGGATGCACTTACGAATATCTGAAAAAAAAAAGAGACGAACGCTATAATGAAATCATGTTTATTTAGTTCAACTCCATTTTAACTTAGTTCATTCTCATTCTAAGTCAAAACAATCAATGCAAGTCATTTCAATTCAAATGTGTTTTTCAACTCAACAAATGGTTATTTACGTACAAGGTGTACATTTCACATTATTGTTAATGATTTGAAGTTTGAAATTTGGAAAAAAAAGATAACTCAACGAGAAGCAAAAAGTGAACATCAAACTCTTCACAGTATAGACATTATGTCTTATTAGTAGATTGTATTGTAAGTTTATTGTAAAATTGATATCAATCAACATAAATTAACGTATTAACAGCACAGGTAATTAAAAGTAAATGATAGAAAACAAAACAGTACCAAATAACACTTCAAACAAGATAATACATCAATCAAAGATTAACAACAGGAAGTCAAAACAAAAATGCTAAAACAAATAATTGCCAAAGGGGGTGATTGTATCGAAGATGTATGTTTTACCACATGTTGGCCAAGGGACAGTCCAGCTACCATCTTGACAAGACGTTGAAACCGTGGACTGACTGAATTGAATGCGATAACCGTCGTTACACACGATGCTGACGTTGAGGGCGTCCCTATGTCTGTACCCTTCAGTCGAAGGGTTCCGCGTGTTGGTACCATTGGTTGAAACACCATAGCTTCCTGACAGGTTAGCAGGTGGCAAGCATTTCAGAACCTCTGCAAATATAAAATGTGAGTATGCCTGAGAAGGTTGAAAATATAGAGGGAAATTTGTTAATTGGAGGAATCGACGCAATAAAGTGTGTTACCGTTGTACTAGCGTATTCTGCTGCCATGCATTTTTAGATTCTTCTCGTGAAAAACATCTTTTCTGATCCCTCCAACCTAAAACCTCGTATTATGCAGTACTCAGAAAACGAGATTGCGTGATTTGTCTTTATATTATGAGATATTGTCTTCTCGTAACAGAAATTGTAAATGCAAGAAATATTATTTGTTTTTTTCTTACACCTTCAAACTTTTGTAGTCAAGCTGGGTGCAAAATCAGTTAATCTTCTTGATGATTTGAATTGTTCGCCTACTTGACTTGTTTAGGTAATGTGTGTATTTTGTTGTTTATTGCTGCTTTGTTTTTGTTTTTTATATTTTCTTACCTTTTCCAAACCAAAATCTTACTTCATGAGATGTTTCTCATTATCTAAAAAATGATTTTCAAAAAGCGCTGGAAAGCTGACGTCTCATCCCATCCGAAACCATCTCCTGAAGCTACGAAATGGTTTATTGGAAACACATTTCGATCAATTTCAAAGATTATGAAAAGGCTACGGGTCTGTCTTACCACATGTTGGCCATTGTTCCGACCAACGACCGTCTCGACAAGTCGATGACACCGTAGACTCCCTGGGCTGACTGCGGTAACCTATGTCACAATCAACGCGGACCTCAAGGGTAACATTCTGTATGTACCCGTCACCTGAAGGGGTCTGAAATGCACTGATCTCATCGAGTGAAACACTATAGCGTCCAGATGATGCGACAGGTGGCGAGCATTTTAGAATCTCTGCAGAGAATAAGAATTTGGGGAAGGAGGTTTTCTTGTAAATATGAAACGCAATAAGTATCGATGAGTAGACCAATGGAATATTGATATTCCAGAAATTTGAGAAAGAATATCGATTGCTACACCAGCGTTGAAAAATTTTGACTTTAATATCACTGCTAAAGTAACAGTTTAGAATTTTGATTCTGTGAGAACAGCTGGAGAATGAAGGTATAAAAAACAATGAATACATGTGTATCAAGGAATTGAATGAACATGCCATGAACATCTAATCACGTGCATCAAGAAGAACAGTTAAACAAAGAAACTTCCCCTCCATCCCCCTCCATTCCTCCGCGACGTGAAAAAAATAACAAACGCAAAAGAACAACATAATTAACAGTGTTTCTAAAAAAGTAACCTCAAGTTTTCTGCCTCTATGTTTTTGTGAAGAATTCTCCTCCCATACTACAAAGTTTTTCGAGAGTTCGTTATAGTTTGAAAGACGCCAATGTCTTGTCTTACTACATGTTGGCCACTGTCGCGACCATATTCCGTATTGACAAGACGTCAGGCGATAGGGTTGGTAGGTCATTGTGCGATAGTGCTTGTAATTATGTGATTGGTTTCATTATGACTGATTATTTTGTAATCACTGATCCTTTATATTGGAATAAACAAACGAAACGAACGATCTTTTTACTTTCAAATAACGCCCCTTTGGGGGAAAGACCAACCACAAGAAACCCAAAACATTCTACTTGAGACGTTTAAACATCGGTCTCACCTGGCGAACAGGTGGGGACTTCCGGGAGGAGGTTGCCACGCCTACATTCCACGCGGCCTGATGGGACGCCCTCGTAACCATCATCGCAACCATATTCTACAACGCTTCCATGAGGAATGATGTCACCGACTTCGTAATGCAACAAGTGTCCATTTTTAATAGTCAGGGCCGTACAGTTCTCTGAAAAAGGGAAATAAGAATGACATTTTTAGGTCTTGACGTACGCTTATGGAGAGCAAAATCCTCTCTTTGTGTGATTAATCTGCGTCACATATTGTTCTTGAGGAACATTTTGTCATAATATGACATTTTATATTCCTCTACATGTCATACAGAATTTTGCTAAGGAATAGAAATACACCTAATTAAGAGGGAAATAAAAATCGCATCAGAAATAGGATTTTATTCAGGAATAAACTTTGAATATTAATTTTTAGTTTTCATTCAAAATATTCCAAACATATTTACAAAAGTGCTTACCATATCGTTTGATTTCAATTCTAAAAATGCAAATGTCAAACTCACAAGTTAATTAAAAATTGAAAAAGTATTAAAACATTTTTCTCATAATATGAATCACGATAGAATGACATTAATCAGGCATGCTGTCGGCCACTAAATCTAAAAAAAAAAAATATGTTAAATTGTTCATTTTCAGCCCCTCCTATGCTCGTTACATCTACTTGTACACTCCCTATGCCACAAATTGGTCTTGCGTCTCTCAATGACGTCAGATCCAGTAAGGACAGCACGGTTGATTCTTGGAATTGAAAAGGGACGTTCTGAAGGAAGTTATAAAGTTATTAATTACTCAAATTGGTTGTCAACTTCTTTTTTTTCTCCCCCCCCCCCCCCTCAAAAAATGCCTAAAAACAGTTGGATAGTGAAAATATAAAAACTCTAGACGCTAGAAATAAGGGGTGATTTTTCCCCTTTAAAGTTAAATATACAAAAGAGTAAGTGTTGGGAACTGTTGGATGGGAAAAACTTCTTTCGATCTCAATATCATGTGTGTGTGTGTGTGTCTGTTTGCGTGTGTTTGTGCGTGTGTGTATGTGTTTAGGGGTGATTTACATCCATCTTACCATTGGCTAGGCAGCTCCATCCGCAAACACCATCACATATACAGCTTTCGTCCCGAGGACACGCCCTTCCAGGTCTATTCAAGCACGCCGTGCTGCAGGTCCTTCCGTAGAATTCGACGAGAAAATTGTTCCTTCGACACAGTCTGCCTACACAAAGGGAATGAAAAAATGGGGCGGTTAGGTGGAGAGATTTTAAGTACCACTTTAGCCGAGAAAAATTATTGTCTTTCCTCTTTTTTCCAAGCAGGGGCAGGCCGCTAGGCACCTTTTCTTTTCTTTGAGATTTCACAATTTTCCCATTTTTAAAATGAAAATTTTACTATTCTCTCCTTTTGGCTCCATATGTACATTTAGCTCAAATATTTCTCCTCTGGAAGGCGCATATATATAGTTCACACACACACACACACACACACACACACTCTCTCTCTCTCTCTCTCTCTTTCTCTTAGTCATTTGATGATTTTTTTTTCTTCACACAAATACTTAAAACCTCTCGGTACATGTCTGCTCTATTGTTGCGAGCCTCTTATTGCCTAGGTGAATTGTTCAAAAAGGAGATAGCTTGTACTAGAATAAACATGAACTCGCTGTTAATATCCTTTATTTATTGAATGAAATGATTAACAATAATTTACAATGCATGCTGAATCAACTGTTTCGTATTAAGTCTACGTTTAACTCCTATTGACCTTCGGATTAGATTCTTTGTAATATTAAAAGAAAGTAAGTTTTGATTCATCTCGACCGGATTCTCACAGCCTAGGCATTACTGCGCAGAGAAGGCTGCGAAGCCGGGCTGGCCAAAATACGTAACAAACCTCACGACGAGAACTCGATCGACCGATTGTTGTTATGTTTCTTGAAAGCCGAGAAAAGGCGAAGATAGTGTTATAAAGATACGGCTTTCGTTGAAACATATTTAGCTAGCAAGTTGAATATTTTTCAACGCTTTGGCCCACATATATTCAGGCTAAATGGATACGGTCATAAACGTTTAGGCCACCGGCAAACTTATAAAGAATCAGGTTTTTGTTATGGAATTGTTGTTTGAACGTGCTTGAAACATCGCATTCCTATTATTGTACAAGATATTGAAAATCATTGTGGACTTTCGAGGCAATGGGTTACTGCCTTTGATGCACAGACGCCAAAGTGACATATTCTAACAATATTGATTTCCCATTCATACCCAGTTGAGTATTTTTGTTGAATCCTCACAATGATTTACCACTCCCAGAACAGTGAAATAGACAATGAACGGAAATCAATATGACATTGCGTGGTTGGCTTTACTTATGTGTCGACAAGAGCTCCTTGGCCCACTCCATGAACCGTCAACGCATGTTCTCTCGGCCGAGGCGCGCGGGAACACAGCATACTTGTCGTCGCAC
Organism: Diadema antillarum; assembly: GCF_040938485.1. Classification (NCBI taxonomy): domain Eukaryota; kingdom Metazoa; phylum Echinodermata; class Echinoidea; order Diadematoida; family Diadematidae; genus Diadema; species Diadema antillarum. The sequence continues at coordinate 240,241 of NW_027271527.1, read as the reverse complement.
TGTGTCCTTGCTACAGTTCCTTCAGGATAGGTGTCGGCCCCAGCTGAAGCCGGAGGGTCGTATATGATGTTTGCGAAAGTTACCCACTCAAGGGAGTTGCAATTTTCAGACGACACTCCTAAAACGAAGAAAGAAGCAAAAGAGTGTTAAGAGCTTAAACAAAACGAAACCAGTACGTTTTCGTAGACAGTGTTTCAATGAGGTACATTGTACTAGGTGTATATTGGCTATTGAAGATGTCAATTAACTCTTTTGGGTTGATCACTTCCTGGTATTAAATGTAAATTATGGGTAAGCAATCAGTATTTATTATTAAAAAAAAATACTCAGACACATATTTACAGCAAACAGCAAAATTAGTGTTTAGTGTGTTTGGAAGACTTCAGCAAATTTTGGACATCTTTGCTTTTCAGCAAGTTCTACATGTAGCTGATTAGTATTTTCCCATACATGTTAACCAAAAATAGTCTAGAGAACCATTCTCTGAAACAAGAAATGCCTCTGTTAAGGTTCATGATGTTAGTGGAAACTCAGCTCACTCGAGGGTATGCATAATATGCATTATGCACAAGAGTGTGCATCATTGGTATACCAATAAAAATATACTGTATCATATTTCGGACGATATCTCCGAACTTAGTATGAACGAATTAGAGAAGGGTGTAATACCTGAATAGCAGCACAGCCAAACACATAACTGTAGGACAGCAAATACAGGCGACCACTGTTTGCCCTTCATGATAGCTGGATAATCGATGCATGCAGTCCCCAACGTTCAATCTTGGATGTGTGCAATACACAACACAACATTGTCAAACTCAATTCATGAAGTCATAATCGGCATCAAAAGTTAAGACCTCCGGAGTCGCAAAACCACGTAGATTGCATGTGCAAGTCTGACTTTGAGACGACGTACAGTTCATTGATTGGTTGGCTTGCCTCAACTTGACAGCCAATCAAATGAAGACAAGGCCGTCGATCGCACAAATAGTACATTGACACGGCAAGCCAAGGGTATGCATTTTACTCTTTTTTCCTTTCTTTATGTCTCTCTCTCTCTCTCTCTCTTTTCTCCCCAAACTTTTTGCACTTTCTAGATACTCTGACGTCAAAGCAGGAAAACAGATGTGGGTAGATCTAGACTATTTAATGTTTCATAATGATTCCTCCCAAAATCATGAGACGGAAATCAGTTTTTGTTACAAAAAATATGTTTTCCTTTTAACTTGCTGGCAAATGTTTATCGTGGATGTTAAATCTAAGGGTCAAAAGTAGGGTGCTTTAAATTGTAGATAACAAATTTAGTGTGCGTGTCATTAGAATGTCAAGTATTCCTTTGCTTATCTGCTATTCTTCGATGATTTTCGAGCATGAGAACGAAACAATTATTCTAGTGTGCCCTCACTTAATACTTAAAACATTTTTTCCATGTCGTCTCGCCAATCTCTCACAACATCTTTGATGAACTACAGCTAGACGTTAAAAAGGAAATACGCCATAATTGCTTATTTTCCCTTTTCACTCTTTCATTCTTTGTGACCGCAGTTTACTTGACGAAACTTTTTTGTTGTTGTTGAGGTTATTGTTGGCATGGGGTTATCATGGTGATTTACAAAATGCATATATCTTGAATTATTTAGTCAATTATCATTTTGGTAGAAAAGGCAGTAGGTAGAAGACAAACATTCAAGTTGCCTTCATCTACAGTTTTATTATTTTTGTTCGTTATTCTTATTCAATTTTGTGTCAGAAAATGATTCTTATGAAGATTTGTAAGGCCACTGGAAGACTTGTGAGCCCTTGATATGATATCCTCATCCTTCGTGTTGTCTAGTATCGCTGTTTCAACATCACTGTTTCAATGAAGTTGTGAAAGTATGTAAGATCTGAAAATTAAAAACCTAATTGATTAAGGTGTAATTTTAATGAAACCTCGTTTTGAATTACTCCCTATATGAATATCAACATGGGAACAATGTGGAATTGCTTAGCACTTACAAACAAAACAACTTATACCCAAGATGCGAATGAGACAGTACTATCGCGCGCTTTGACCTTCCGTACGGGATAAACTGTTGTCTGCGTATATTTGCGATTATTGTTGTGAAAATCCCGATGGACAAGATTTGAACAAGATTACAGGTAAATATGTCGTAATAAGGTATATATGTATATACATTTATATCATTATATACACATATAATTTCGTGTATTGAAATACATAAGGTTTATAAAATATGTACAAAATGAGTCTTTCACGCTTCGATTCAGACATTGAAGAGATTAGTTTGAAAAGATAAATTGAGGTAAGGTGTTGCAACAGTGCGGGCTCGTTTGATTATGCACCCGCGACAAAGTGATTTGGAAATAGACATTTTAATGAGCTTAAAAAATACGAAGAGAGAAAATTTCAAACAGAGAGACGTAAAGAGTGAGGGAGGATAGAGAGAAAGAGACATAGACGGAAACAAAAAAAGGAAAATGAGAATATCGGAGAAAGCCAAAATTTGGAGGTACAGTGTTAAATTATTCACCAGCACCCAATAGGTTTGCGAAATTTGGATTACATGATTTCCGGGTGAAAGGAATCTGGGATGAGGACAAAACAACAAGAGACATAGCGGTAACATAAAACCTACTTCCTGTATTTTCTCTGGCATGGTGTTGTTTTGTAGTTTCTTAATCAAAGTGCTGAGGTCAATCCAGGGACTCGGGACTCGAGAACTTTGCAGGACTGTTCAGGGAAAACCCCGATCTGTTTTCATTAAACTCACTTCGGAAACTTGGTGCCCAGATGTGTTATGATAATCATCAGTTAGGAATAGCGGTAAGCTTCCGTGTAGGATATTAATTGTATATTCAATTCATTTTAAAGTTGTTTTTTCCGACGGAATATACAAAACATACAGATTAATGAGGGAAATTGGACATGTATTTGAATTATTTAAGCAGGAAACACAGAATAACAGCTCGTTCATGTCTATGATCAGTACTAAAAGAGGCATGTAATATATGTGAACTAGAAATGTCGCTATGGCGACTGGTATGCCTCCGCCTTAATGCACGGTTCTCGTAATTATTCCAAGTCTATACTACAATGTCTTGACAATGTGTCATGAGTTTCACATAATTGGCAAAATATTAAGATGACAGGTTTGTCACAAATGTGTTGAATGTTCACTTTCCTTGAACAAGGTTTAATTGGATGTATGCCTATACTACCTACGAAGAGCCCAGGTATTTGGGGATTTAAGGATTTTTACTTTAACTTTTGCCTTTTGTATATTAAAGTCTATGCATTTATTAACTTTCAAGGTATGGAGAAAAAGTGTAATTTTACTATCAAATGGTAAAAGTTGTGCATTTTCAGTTGGCCTTTGACCCTGGACCTTTGATACCCTATGACTCTAAAATTCCCAACAGAATCACTGTCAGGTCGAACATGCGTCTGTATAGATATATGTACTAAGTTTCATGATGATACCTTAAGTAACTTTCGAGATAAGGACAAAGAAATGAAATTTAGCACTTTCACTTGACTTTTGACCATAGGAAAGAAACTTCGCAGAGAATTCTTATCGGGTTATACAGGTATATATCAAGTTCAAGAAAAATCCGGCAAGTATTGCATGTAGATACGAGGAAAAACGTGAAATTATGAGGAGTTGACCTTGACCTTTGACCCATGACCCTCACATTCCCTAGATAATCACTGCTAGTCAGTGAATGCTTATGGACTTCGTTCCATGAAGATAGCTTGAACCATTTTCAAGATATGGAAAAAAAGTGAAATTGTAACATTTTCACTTGACCTCTGACCTTTGACTTTGACCTCATGACTCGAAACTCGAAATTTTGATTTGGTATTACATGTATACACCAAGTTTCAAGAAGAAACCCCCAGGCATTGCGTAGATATGGGGGAAATAGTGAAACTTTGAGCATTTTGACCTCTGGACCTTTTGACCTTTGACCTCGAGTATGTGTGCCCAAAAAAAAAACTTCGCCCACTCATGCATATAGATACCAAGTCTCATATGGATACCTTAAACAGTTTTTTAGTTACGCTGTCCACAAAATTCATTACGGACGAACGGACGGACGGACGGAAGGACGGACAACCCGAAAACATAATGCCTCCGGCACCACTTCGTGGCGGAGTCATAAGAATAAGGAGGTACCCACTGAAGAAACTATGCTTGACTTATCTGGACACCTAAGAGGACGAAGAGCTGTCATTGAAAGCACCATGCTTTATATACCCATCTACTGTTTTAAAGGGGAATGAAAGCTAATTTTTCGATACATGTGGCTCGAATAGATGCAGAGATATCTAATAGTAAGACACAGTAGTTAAAGTGTGTGGAAATTCGGGCTACTCGTCCAAAAGTTAATGATATGATGCACAATGATATAATCGTATTATGATAGAATATAATACATAATGTAATGAAAGAGCATTTGCTCTAACTCATTCAGAGAGAAGGGGGAACGGCATTTATATGTCAGTAACAATTAGATGTTATGTGCATTTTTCATTAAAAGATTTGTTGAATTTTCTATTACTATGATTACTGTTTTTATATCGTTTGTCATTATGCGTCTTTACAAACTGTTGTAAGCGTATGATATTAATGCCATGACATGTAATGCCATGTTGTTGTATTGGTTCGAGGACAAAATCAAAAAGATTTCCCTCACACGAATCGTGGTGTTTCATTGAAGAAATCTCAATTCAAATGTCTAGGGGTCTTTTCCCCTAAAATTAGGTCTTATTTACAGCTGTATGATTGAGATCACAGGTTTCAAGTTCAATGACATTCATTTCCAACAAATGCTGAAATATGAAGTACAAGTAACATGCGGTTAATTTGAAAATGCGGGGGGCGCATCTTTAGACGTACAAAAACTTGTGACGAGTTTCCTCATAACAAAAACGAATATTACATCCCATGATATGCAGTATCACTGTTAGTATACATAGAAATACAAAACCAAGGTAAGGAGAAGGAAAAAGAGGGAGACAGAGACATAAAGAATAAGAGAAACAAAGACAAGGAAATAAGGACACTGACATTGACAGGGACATTAAGTTCGACTTATTTTATAACAACAATCATAATTATGGACATGGGACCCAACAAACGTGTAATACTGGGGGATTGTCGAGGGTACATATTCCATGTATACAGAATCAAAGATGAGGCACATACAGGCATCAGGCAGTAAAGCTATACATGCAGCTGGAGTGACAGCAAATTAAAAAGAAAATGGCATACATTCATAGCGCCATGCGCTTAGTCGCACAAAAAAAAAAGTATCATAGAACTAAACATCATGAAATAAGAGGGAAAAACAAACGAGCGTAGAACTTTGTTGGCATGATGCCATCAGTAATATTGTACACAGTGGTGTCAGGATCACAACGACCAATCAACTCTTGACAACGAGCTTGGCCCTGGGAGGGAAACTTCCAACAGACATCCTTTTATTGTACTTTGGGAGAGAGTTAAATACATTCGTTGTAAGCTGGAGAGCAAAAAAAAAAAAGACACCAAAATTAACAATTCAAATCTACCTTGTGGTGAATGGCAATGACATCAAAATATTGACAACGATTTTCAATGATAATCAGTTTTTCCCATGAAATTTCGTTAATGTCCAAAGTGCATTTAGTGACCCTTATCCCTTATCGGGTTTAAAAACTTGATTACAGTAAAGGAGAAAAGGCTCTCTCTAGAACAAAGTCTAGCTTTGTCCGTCATTCTTATTAGGTCTTATAGAGGTTATGATCACGTTGGTTTGAAATGACCAATAATGACAAATAATTATAGGTGACTATGATGGGCAAGAATATCCTTTCTTCTACTTTAACCCACTTTGTGCTCACAAAAACGTATTGCTTTTCTGTACTTAATCTTTGGCTTAAGGCTTGTTTCTTAGATTGATAAGTCGTCCTCTGCAACTATTTTGTTTACTTTTGCTCTTGAGGCCTTCAAAGGAGGAAATAATCTTCATTCTTAAAGTATTTTGATATTGCATTTATACATACATACATATAATGTCGTCAGAATGCAACAAGAAAAAAACATAAAACAATGTAGTTATTCTATAATAATTATGTAAGCTGACGCTCCAACGCATTGCCTGACTACAAGAGCACCTACATGGCAGTTGTTATTCACAAAGAATGGCAGCTTTCAGTTGCCTTTTTTATTTTTTGCGTTATGTCTTCTGTTGCCTGTCTTGGAAGGCATCACATAAGTAATGAATAGGACGAGCATGGTGCATCCTAACTCACAGTAGTGATCTGTGATGGAGTTCCTGAGACGCTTTCGACGGTCAACAGACGTCAAGTGTTCTTACTAAGTGCGCAAAGTGTACACGATAACTTTAGTAAGTGCATTAAAGTTCATTCAGGCCATCGGAGATTAGCTTTGTGTGTGTATGTGTGTGTGCGTGTGTGTTTGCGTGCGTGTTTTTGCGTGTGAATGACTCAACTGCGAAACCAAAAGTCCTACATCATATACCATGGACCCTACATAGGGTCCATACATGTCGCAAGGAGATGCTTGCCAATTTATTACCACCTTGGTGTTACTGGGAAGGTGCAGGGTTTTCCTGGAGTGCGTTTGAGGATTGTCGAATAAACCGGGTTTTTATCTCCAATTACAATTACATAAAATCTTATTCGTGTTATAATTTTTATCATTTCCCACATCCAAATTGTTAAATCATATAGCCGGGTATAATAGGGGCTTGTATATCTAAAAGAACTTCATCTCATACTAAGATCTTTGTAAAATGAAGCTGTTCGTAAAACTGTGCTAATAACCCTCCACTTGGACAATATCATATTATTGCAAAATCAAGTCTTTTGTGAGCTTTTCAAGAGATCTAGTATAACTTCCGATTTGCAAAGCATTGCAGAGAAATTAAATTAAATCAAATTAAATTAAATCAAATTCATTTATTTCATTCTCTTTTTTCTTCAACAGAACGAAACACAAGCTTAATCAGAAAATCCATCAGATGTATATTAGATACATTACAAATTGCGAAGGATTAACGATAGTCGACAACCTAATAGAAATAAATCACGCATACATACGGGAAAATACAAAGTTATGTTTTGAGGAGGAAAAACAAGAGAACTGAGAGGTCCACTATTAAAAAAAGCAGTGCTTATTAATTGTGGACCACTCAAAAAAATTTCTTCAAGAAAATCATCCAATTACAAATACATTTCACAAAAATAATTCTGAAAAAATTGAAAAAACAACATAGACTCAACAACGTAACATCACTAAACTGAAGGGGATACGATTAACCAGAATGGGACAAAAACAATATGAAAGGAAGGAAAGGAAAGAAAAAAAAAGAAAGAAAGAAAGAAAGAAGGAAGGAAAGAAAGAGAGAAAAGAGAGAGAATGCTTACCCGCTGAAATACACATGTATACTGCAATGCTTTGTCGGAATCAATTAAGTTATAACATGTACAGAGTAAAATCACTCTATCTATAAAAGATGTAGTTATTTGATTTTTTGCCTTTTGAATATGACTCAGAACTTACATCAATTTGTTTGGCGGAGGTCACTGAAGATAAGCATTTAAATCCGAGTATGTCGTTGACGAAAGTGTTCCTTATGGACATGTTGCAACTCAAAATCAGATTGAACTCTCTTATAATGAGAAGCGTGGAAATTTATGTTTGATAAAGACATAGAAGTGCACATCTGATGATTTGTATTTGAGTACATTTGCTGTTAACTCTTACATTTTCACTTTCCCAATGATGGATTTCATGGCATGTAACAGTGTCTTTTTCTCGATTTGGCAGAGGGAGAAAATGAACGTACACTTTGAGTATTCGTGAATAAACTGGGCATTTATCTCCAATTATATTTACATAAATATCTTATTCGAGTTATGATGTATATAATTTCCTAACATCCAAATTGTTAGATTACAGAGCTTGGTATTATAGGGGCGGGTAATATCTAAAACGACTACATTCCATACTCAGATCTTTGTAAAATGAAGCTGTTCATAAAACAAGATCGTATTATTGCAAAACCAAGGCTTTTGTGAGCTGTTCAAGAGATCTAGCATAACTTCAGTTTTGCAAAAGCGTTGCAAAGAAATACACATGTATACTTCTCCGCTTTGTCGGAATAAATTAAGTTATAACATGTATTGAGTTAAATCACTCTATCAAAAGATGTACTGATTTGATTTTTTACCTTTTGATTATGAGTCCAAACATCCATCAATAAGTTTGGTGGATGTGACTGAAGAGAAGTACCTAAATCTGAGAATGTCGTTGACGAAAGTGTTCCTTATGGACATGTTGCAACTCAAAATTAGATTGAACTTTCTTGTAATGAGAACCATATAAATTTCTGTAGAGTTTGATAAAGACATAGAACTGTATATCTGATGATTTGTATTTGAGTACATTTCCTGTTTACTTTTATATTTCCACTTTCCTAACGATGGGATTAATGACAGAAGTGTTTTGCTCCAAGATTTGGCAGAGGGAGAATATGAACGTACAATTTGAACGTTCAGTTGTTTGTTGTTGTCTTTTACACTGTTAACCTCTAAAATAAGTAGGTAGATAGGTACATGAATGAATAACAAACATGAAACTTTCACTTTCTTTAAAGAACCCGATAAATATTCAAAGCGGAAGCCCTTCAGAAAAAAAAATCGGAAAGAATAATGAATTCACATCACAAAATGTCCAATGTCCTACGTACACGAGAGGAAAAAGCGAATATGTTTTGGGAATATATGAATATATCGCACACGTTCATGCGACGAATGTTAAAGGCCTTCCATCCTTGCTGTCTTTTCTTTCCTTTGAAAAGTGCTGACGCAGATTTCGTGACTGTCGTATCATGTTTGACACGATGTTATGTAAAAGATTTGTTAAATGCCACAAGACACCTTGATCTGTTTTGGTACGGATCGAGTACTGAGGTTGCCTCTAATGGATTTGATTATCAAGGTTGAAGGAATATCTCTCTTTCGGCCGTGTAAAAGACAACATGTATTATGTCTCATGCATTCTACATAACTTACGAGGTTTGATAATCGACAGTATTTCCGCTCTTTTTCTGTCTGTCTGTCTGCCTTTAACTCTCTCTCTCTCTCTCTCCCTCTCTGCTTGCGTAAATCAAATCACTTACGTATATAATCTTTGATTTGATTTAATTTGATTCATTTCTGCTTGGCGGAGGTTTCGGTAGAAATACAAGATCCTGTCGCAATCAAGGTTTGTCAGAAAATTCCCGTGGAGACTAAGATTGAAAACATTTGGCGCAAAGATAGGCGGGATATTCTTTAGTCTACTTAATGAATATTCTAGTGTTGTGAGGTTTGTCGCATGAAAAACTTTGTCCTCGTTTGGAAACGAGAAGGCCGAAGTTAATGTGATTTTCTTCAAAGTGACGAATGGGACAACTCCTTCGGCAATTACTTGTTTAATCATGCTGTCCGCGACAATCACTTCTGTCAACGAAAGATCGATCAAGTGAGGTATCTTAGAGTGAGTCTTATTGAATTCTGTGACAGATCCTCTAGTAATTCTTAGGGACATTCTTGGCGCTAAGGCACCGAAATTATTACAGGTGAGCTCCATAGATGACGGCAGTAGATCTACGGGATCTGCTCGTTTTGAACAGAACTTGATTTTTTTTTTTTTTTGGATGAAAGGCTTCCTACTCCGTTACTATCGAGGCATACCTTCTTTAGAGGCAGTGCTTCTACAAGGTCTAAATCAATGTTACCAATGTGGCTACCGCTTAGATTGAAATCATGAAGACTGGACAAATTCGGGCAAGATTTCGTGGGATCTCCCGGAGTTTGCTACCACTCAGGTCAAGTGCCGTCAGTACAGGAAGTCTAAACTCAAATTCTGAAATACGGGTGTTCTTGAGGTTCAGCTCAGCAACTTGTACAGTAATTAGAAAAGCCGAGGGATCGATAGGGGATTGTTGCTGAGATCTATAAGTCCTAGTCGAGGTGAGAAGGGTTGCGCAAATACGGCTGCAATACGGTTGTAAGCAAGAACCAATACTTCAAGGCTATACACTATACCAAAGGTGTCCCAATCAACAAATGTCAATTTATTCTGAATAGCATACAGTCTCAGGGGAAACCGTGTATCGGTTAAGGGGAACCAACGCTCTAAATTATTGTTCGGAAGATGAAGGACCTCTAGCCTGGGAGGAAAAATTATTTCTTGGTCAGTGGACGATATTCTGTTATGCCGTAAGTTCAGAGTACGGAGATTCGAAGTCTGGAATTGTAAGATAAGATATTTCATTTTCTGCCAGACTGATTATACTCAAGACTTGGGAAATTTTCAAACATCGAGGCTTGTACTGAAGTAATTTCATTTCCTACCAGATCGATGTTTCTGAGCATTTTCAGTCCGGCGACAAAAGGCACAGTGCGAAGTTTGCCGTCCGCTATCCTAAGAACTGACAACGCTGACAACTGTGTGACATTTCGGAGACTTTCCACCTGCGACGAGAAGATAGTTATCACACGAAGAAATGAGTGATTGGTAAAAGAAATCATTTTTCTACACTTCCTGTAACGACAAGCGCTCTAAGAGTGATGACGCTATCCAGAGTTGACACAATTTTGAAACCATTGTTTTCCCCTATAACAAAAAGAAAATCGAGACTTCTAAGGCCAGACAAGATGAAGTGAATGCTCGGTAGATACAAAGTTTTCAAGTTAGGAAATCCATCGACAGAGCGGAGTTCAGACAATCGATTTCCTCTGAGAGATAAGTATGTCATGTTGCTTGGAAAGGTATCAGGGGAAACCCACGAAATTTGATTATTGAACAGCACTATACGAAGGGACGGTAGTGAAAACGTTCCAGAAACTATGCCTTTAAGTCTGTTCTCACCAAGATCGATCCTTTGCAGTTGAAGCAGACCACTGAAAGACGTTTTGTCAACCTTTTCAATCAAATTTGCACTTAAACTTATAGAACGAAGACTGGTTGGTAACTGATCTGCTGTAAAACACTTGATCCGGTTAAATGAAAGAACAATTTGCTCAAGTCTTGGGGCATCTCGTCTTACGTGATTCCCAACATCCAAAATAGCGTTTCTTGACAATTTGAGAGATCTTATTGAGGTATTGTTGATGAACAAAGGAATCGATGTCAACAGGTTCCTGGTAAGCACTACAATTTGTAGCTCTCTCATATCAATAAACATGTTTGCTGGGACATTCCGTACATGATTTCGGTTCAGCACAAGCAACTGGGTTGTTGTTAATCCTTCAAACAGACCGGGAGAAAGTCTCTCCTGTATTTGATCGATATTGACAAATGTACTTGAAGCCTCATTTTTAAAACAAGATGAGCACTTTGGGATATTGAATACATCCTCGCACAACACACTCTGCCAACCGGAATGGCAAATACATTTGTGACAGATGCTCCGCTGTGCAGGTACCACGGACAAGAGACCACTTAGCACAAACAGAGTCAAAAGAAATGTTGTAGAATACGGCCAGCCTTGCATTCTGTTCTCACAAGTTATCTGCATTTTCATTCCTTGAAAAGAATACAGAAATATATGTCATTTCATTTGTCAGTGAAAGGAAAATGATAGCATGTTAAATAGGATATTGCAGGTCACTAAATTTTGGACACATGAGTGCAGAGTATCACGTATTTTTGTTTGGAGTATATTGCTATGCTCTTGTTGGTTCGAGGGGGTATAGATATATTGAATCACAATGTCATATTTCCTTCGAATCTATGTTTGCTATCTTTACTGAAAACACATTTGAAGTATGTGACAAACTGTATATCTGCCAAACAGACCGGAAGACAATCGATACTTGTCCCTTTACATCATAACCAGCCACATTCTGAAAGGAAAGTACATGTATTTCGTTATTATACCAATTACTTTTCGCCGTCCGTTTTCATAAAAGATGCAAGTAGTACACGTGGGTAAGACACGATGATGCGCAAACATTGCTTTAAAAAATCAAAGTTACTCACTGACGTACTGGTCTGTAAAGAAATGTTGAAACAATATCAGTGTCATTGCTGTAAGAATTCGGGAAAGTGATAAAGTCGGGTTTCAAGCAGGGTACATTTTCAAACACTTTTGTAAGACATTGCTCAGATTTACACTTTTGCGCAAATTTCTGGACTTGATCGACTTTTGTTTGAAGTGCTTTACCATTTAGTGAAATTTCATATCATTTGAGAAATGAGATTAACAATGATAATAATAATTATTATTATATCCGACATTTATGGTGGAGTGCAAAATGAGTCTTCAGATTGCACGGAATTATTTCTGCATGATTCCCCAATCATAGAAGACAGTAATGCACCTTTAGAATTCCTTTGTGCATCCATTGGATACCGACAGCTCTCTGAACAATCAGAGGAAGTTGGAAGTCCACCTCAAGCCTAGTGGTATAGGAGGTTTGACAAAGAGTTCTAACACCTGTAACTTTGACTGAAGATTCATGCCATTTTATATTTACGTCGATCGTAATTGATTCAAAGAAATCAATCCGTTCATAATTATCCAACACGGCGATCAAATGATTTCCATTTGCCACTTCTGAGAACTTTGTTGGCTCAAAACACATTTATTTACGATGGGCCAAAGTACTGGAATTCACTTCCCAGTAACATTACAACAGCTCAATCTCTGAATTCCTTCAAGAATAAATTAAAATCATTTTTATTGAAATTTTACAACATCCAACAGAGTTAGTTTCCCTTTATCATCGCAGTCAAGTCATCATTCTTTTTTACATAAGTCCTCCTAAGTATGTCCCTGTCTGTGTTCTAAATATAACGATGTGTTTTTCTCTTTCTCCTGCATTCTACCAACATAACTAAGTATAAAAAATGTTTTGCATTACATTCAATCCAGCTTGTATTTTATCACTTATTTTACATTATGAAATCTAGATTGCTTGCGTCCACGATGGCACATGATGTAGTTCCCTCTTTTTTCTCCCTTTTTTCCTCTCTTTTTTCCTCTTTTTTTTTCTTTCCTTTTCTGTCTTTCTCCTCTTCCCAATCATTTTGATGTCAGTTGACATCCGTTCGTTTATTGTGTTTTATATTGATGTTTTGTGTATTTTCTGAGGGTCCCATATCGTACAAGCTTTGCTTCTTAGTGGGACCCCCCACTTCCATCCTCATCCTTAGTTGACTTGCGTTATACGCTTTATATTTAACAAAGATGTAATCGCATCTACTTTTCATTTTCATAATTTTCTTATGTACCTTTTCAAATTTTGTTCTGTATCACAAATATCCCGTGTATATGCAAATGTACATAATTTCTTTGTTCATTTTGATGGAGGTGAAAATAAAAGTTGAAAGTTGAAAGTTGAAAGTAATGTTTTCTTGACAGTCGTTGCTTGAAGAAGCAAAGAGCCAAATGATCTTCCACCCCTTCCTCCTAAATAGTAAAAAAAAATAGTAATGGGATCATGATTTACCTAATTGACTTTCGTATAAGGTTATATATCATAGAATTGTTTATTCGCCAAAATGTGAATTAAATGAAAAATTGTAGCACAGTAAATCATAAATTTATACTTTCAAACAAAAACAAAATTGTGAAGGGGAGCGTCGAAAATTGCATAAATGTACATACCTCGACAAAAACGTCATACAGTGACTTCAGGAAGGACTTGGAAACGCTACTTCTTTGGGTTGTCTCCGAAGAAAAAAAAAAACCCGAGTTTCCTTTCAGCAGTTCTCCGATTCCTAGTGCAAGACGCAGGGCAGCAAATAACACATTTGACAGCAAGGGAAATATAGCAAATGCTGCCGGCTATTAAGAAGACAGTTTGCATACATAAGTGTATGATATACAGTATACACACACATCCCACCATCAAGGGTTTGTATATGTGACCCTGCACCTCAAAACAAACAAAAAGTCGCCAGACATGAATTTTTAGTTAAGACCATATTCTGAAAGAACAGACTTTAAGCTTTAAAATGATGCATAACTCAAATCAAATGGACTCTCCTAACCTCTCTAGATATTGGAAAGAAGGCACAAACTCAGGAAAGTGTGAACTGAGAAAAGAGGCTCTGAAGTACAGTGTCTATTCAAGCGCTTAATCTTTACCAAACCGTGCTGGCTGAGCGATGAATGGGACAAAAAACAGGAAGTAAACCACCAGAGTAACAACAATGAAGGGATTATTAAATTAAACTGAAATTAAGCATGCCTGATTAACACATTCTGTCCATGATTTATGCCAACTTTCAAAGCAGTAGCACTATCTTTTCGAAAGTTATAAGAGTTGAAAGTGAAGAGTGTGGACAAGGTTTTTCAGAAATGAAAAAGGGATTCTAAAGACACACCTAATCACACTATTCTACTAAAAATGTTCGAGATAAACTGCTAAAAAACACACTTTCCTGCCCGTTTTATGATACCAAATTTTAGCATAATGTAAAAGAAGACCCGCTCTTTCAGAAAATATGAAAAAGTCAAGTTCGGCTAGGTTGACCCATATCACTTATTTTCAGTCCTCACGCAAAATCAGTGTGTGCGACTTTATGTTCGTTTTGAGGTGCACGGTCACATATGATCCTAAGGACTTACCATGTTTTGCTGCTGAATGCAAATAGTGTGACTGATGGAATGCAGATTTGACACAGGCGAAATGTCGTCATTAGGAAATTCTCCTAATCATCATCAACGATGCATCTTGCCGCGGTATTCGAGGTCATTCACAGATCCTAGTCGTATCTATAAAAACACTCCGTAAACCACTCCAGATCTTCTTTCCATCCCATTTATGATCACTGCGAGGATATACTTTCCTTGTCCCTTTAAACCAAACAGAACAATAAATCAAACACGCAGTTTTCCTTCAGCCGAAGTATCTACAGAGGGGTACTAAAGAACGTAAAAGCTTCAAGAAATCCCTATCAATTCTCCCTTCGAGGCAGACTCGCTGATTCATGTGTGACTGTTTGCTGTAATATTTCAGAGATGAAATATTCCCCTCCATTTCTAACAACTCTGATTCGGTATTCGTCATAAATGTTTAAGCATTTATCGTATTTCAATTCACAGTGTTTTTCTTGATTGCATTGTGGTATTGATTCTGGGTGATTTATATGTTTCACTTTCATTTTTTAAAGATGAAAATAACAAAATGAAATTTGAGAACAAAACCCTTTACAAAAAAAGTGAAAATGTTACTGTCTAGATATCTGAGGGGAACAAAAGCAGAATCGGAATAATTTGTCAATCGAGATCAAGGGCAGTAGTACAGAGATGTTAACAACAATAGCGCATACCACATAGTGCAGATGTCCCCGCGCGCTCAAGAAAAAAGAAAACAAACAGTTACAATTACAACTATTATGTTTCATGTCTGTTTACCGCTTTAAAAACACCCCCCCTCAAAAAAAAAATGGATGATCACTTTTTGTCAAAAGTACTGCGTATAAGTCTCTATACCTCTGTAAGGTACTATCTATAAAATGGCGATACGTCAATGACGGCTGCTTGGAGGAGGTCTGCTCTTAGAGCTCTCCTCTGATTTTGTTTTATTCTTACTGCATGCTTTCTATCTATTATGCTCATGGCTGCTCTGTTATACTACTCGGTTGTTGCCATGTGAACAGACTCATGCATATACATTTTCGTTGCATTCTCTCTCAAACTCCTGCCCATCTGTGTTTTTCCTTCCACTTCCTGTAAGACCTTGGTCGTGTCGCATAGTTTCCCCTTCTTTCTTTCTTTCCTTTTTTTGTGCGTCATTGCAGCTGGCTGGTATATCACATATAGGAATTGCAATTGATTCATGTTTTTCATTTTTCGAATCTGTCCCCATATCTATGGAAGCCGGAATGTTTAAACCCTAAAATTATGTACTACTTAGTATTCACGTAATTATCACTCCCATGTCAAAATTGCTATTAGAGCAACTGCCATAGTGTGCAGCATGTGGTTACTTGTTCTCATTTTATCCCACACATGAATATATGTGGAAAGAATCTTCTGTGTCCCGAGTATTAATAGTCATTCTCTTTTGTTTATCTTTACTTTTGGTCTTAATTGTACCCGTGCTTCTCATTCTGTTCCCCACATTAGGCTTTTGTTGGGACCTACACTCAACAAGCTTTGCTTTTTAGTAGGTTCCATCGTATTTCTCTTCGCATCTTTTACTTTGATTGAAAATGACACATCGACCGTTATGTATTACTTTTGTATTCCTATTTCTTCATGTATATATCCAAGCTGAACATTCTGTATTATAGGTTTTCCTATTATTATTAATTATTAATTAATATTACATTTTGTTATATATCATGTATTTTCCATCGAGAAATACGAAAATGAAATTGAAATTGAAATTGAACAAATCTATCACAAAAATTCCAAAGCATAAAATTCATTAATTCTCTTAATATATACCACGTTTATTTTGCATGATCAAAATGGCCAAATGCTGCTATAGTTGTGACAAAGCTGTGACAAAATTTGCCTCGCTTTTTTTAATGAAATGAATACATGGGTCTGACTTTCTTATTTGTATTCATGGGATTTATTGTATTTTTCTGTTTTATCAGAAATACTGTGGTAATTTTCATAATGATAAAGATTATATTTTGGGGTATGTGCAACACAAGAAGCCCTTTTTGGCTTTCTATTCGCATACCATTTTCCAAACATTTACACACATCAAGAACTTTGATGTCAAACTTATGTTCTGTATGTACATTAGAAAAAATGAGTATATGAATATAAGAACGACCCAAGTCCATGGAAGACCATTTCGAGTAAACTAAAAAAAACTTCACATCTTTTTTATTTGTCCAATAATATTCTAATGTATCTAACTATGATGGGAAGGCAACATTGTATATACAAATTAGAACATCTATTATTAAGACAATTAACATTTACATTAATTGTGGAGAGGCCATTTTGTGTGGTGGACTTGGGTCGTTCTTTGATTCATATGGACTTGGGTCGTTCTTTGATTCATATACATGGTATTCTGCTATAGAGATGAGAGAAGGCTGAGAGAGGGCGCTATTATATGAATGTAAGAATGACCCAAGTCCTTCATTCTTACATTAATGCACGATTTAACTTATTCATTTAAGGCACTTCCGGGAGTAATTATAATATATCATTTATACACAAGATGAGTCCATGCATAAGCTACAATTTCCCATGTCAAACTGAATTTGGCCAAAAATTGGACTTGGGTCGTTTTTATATTCACGTCTTCAAATGCTAACCTGCGTCTTTTCCCCTTGCTTTTTTTTTCCATAATCTCGATTTGTTCCTAAGATATTTTTACTCCAAAAATTAGACTTGGGTCGTTCTTATATTCACATCTTCAAATGCTAACCTGCGTCTTTTCCCCTTGATTTTTTCCATAATCTCGATTTGTTCCTAAGATATTTTTACTCCAAAATGCTGATGTCAAGATGGACTTGCTTTAGAGACATGTAAATTACAGCATAAAAGCAATATAAACCTGTATATAATAATACTTGATACCAACGTATCAAGTATTTTATTTCCCGATTATTTGTTTTTCATTTAGTTGTAAACCAGAATTTGTGGCACCTGTCGTCTTCCAAGATTTTAAAGGTCAAACACTTACAAACGTAGAATAATATCGTACACATAGATACACGAATCTAGTCAATACCGTCTCTTTTGTTTTTGCAATGTCTTATAGCATCAAAATAAAAGAATGAAAGTTTCATCCGTAAAGAAAACAGTGACATCCCTACCAAAGAAGAAATTAATCACCATGAAAATGTTATGATAATCAATTTTGTTGTTTTGGACATTTAATGCCAAATGTCTACGAACAATATAGATACACATGTATTCCACACTTTCACCGAAGAATACTTGATAAGCTCTCCCAGCCTTCGGCTTATTCTTTTATTTTTCTCAGATACACATGTAATAATTGTGCAAACTCTAACACACTTGTGATGATAGTGTGCCTTTTGGCGTTATATTTTACATGAGATTACTTGTCTACATACGATTATGTTTAAATGCCACAAGATACCTTTTATTTATTTGTCCTGGTACCGTCGAGTACTGAGGTTGCCTTCAGTGGATTGAGTTATATAGGTTTTCCCGCCCAATTCCATCAAATTTGCATTCGAATTAATGGAAAGGCGTTTAAATTGAAATGAAATGTCTACACTTTGATTTCTTGTTATTCCTTTTAGATTTTATTTCATTCAATATAGAGAGAAATTCATTCAATTCAAAGTCTCAAAGTTGACATTCAATATTGCGCCAGATGGACAGACGTTCAAATTCGTGCGAAATACCAGTTTCAATTTCATTTATAGGAACACAACTTCGTAGTCTGGACGTTCGAATTCAATCAACATACACAAATTTTATGTACGGGCCTTTTTTTTTTTTTCGGGTGCACGTCACGAGACCGACACTCACGAGTCATACATCCCACAAGTTATACAGCTCACAAGTCATACAGCCGACGAGTCATACAGCTCACAAGTCATACAGCCCACCAGTTATACAGCCCACGAGTACGTTCGACACTGAGTAAATAAAGCCCACGAGTTCGACATCAAGGAAAATATGCCCAGGAGTTGTACGGCTCACGAGACCGACACTACGCACAAAAGACCGACTCTAAGTAAACACAGCCCACGAGACCGACACTAAGCAATAAAGGCTCATGAGACCGACAGGATGAACAGCGCCACCTATAGACCAATAAATTGTATAGGGTGTGCAGATAATGGCGTAAGGACGATATGAGAGATGGAAAAAAAGAGTTGCCAGTGTGTTAACCCGTCAGTTGCCCCACCCCCTGAAATGATCAGGATCTTTAAGTGTGTTTGCGTGGGTGTGTGTTTGTGAAAAAGTGAACACAATTCAGTAAAAGTGTGCATCAGATCTTTCCACATTAACTTAAAGATGCCAAGACACCCTCGTTTGCGTGTTAACCCTTTGATCTACTTTATATATTCCTACCCCCCCCCCCAAAAAGAGAGAGAGAGAGAGAGAGAGAGAGAGAGAGAGAGAGAGATCTTCCTTCGGTGATCGCTATTATATTCTTGTGGGATCATCGAGAGGCATTTTATAGAGTGAGATTCGGCGTGACTCGAGTATGCTTATGGGTTTAATTGAGAAAAAAAAACGGCTTGTAAGGAAAATTCTTAGTGCAATTCCATTTATTCTGCATAAACAAAGTGGCTACCAAAATCATTACGTTTTTATTCTTGTAGGCGGTTGCTAGTGGAAAAATCGTCACAGAACTGGCAAATTAATATCACTTAAATTATATGATGAGAAGGTGGGGCTGCCGACAAAAAATTAATACAAGTGAGCGAATTAGGATGAAAATGAAGCTTATACATTGTTTTCTATGCAAATACAACACAGTGAATGGATGAGAGATAAGTGGTTCTAGCTACTTCGCGGATTTTGGGATCTTATGAGAAACTATTGTAATATGATGTCCATCTGGCTTAACGAATCAGATTATTAAGGAAAAAATATCACGAAATGTAATGGCAGTAAATGATTAAAAATGACAATTTCTCATATAGGTGCTATATAATATATACAAAAACAATAAATCATTTTGCTTGTTTTGCATGTATTCTTTTATTTAAGACTTAACTCTTAAGAGGTAGAGGAATTCATCCCCCGATGCCATCCCGTTCCCTTTCCGCAAAACACAGATATATGTACTTAAAAAATAAAACAAAACAAACAAACATTGCCGTCCCTGTCCCTTTCCGCCAAAAAATTACTAGGGGGGAAGTGAAATGATTTCGACATTCAGATCAATCAACTAGAAAAAATGTCCAGCAGAGATATAAAGTTTACAAGGAATTATATCTTACAAAATGGTCAATGTTGCAGTGCGCTCCTGCTCTACTACATGATCTGGATAGGGGGTAGTCACCTGCGAGGGTGTTGATTTGGGTGCACGTCACGAGACCGACACCCACGAGTCATACAGCCCACAAGTTATACAGCTCACAAGTCATACAGCCGACGAGTCATACAGCTCACAAGTCATACAGCCCACCAGGTATACAGCCCACGAGTTCGACACTGAGTAAATAAAGCCCACGAGTTCGACATCAAGTAAAATAAGCCCAGGAGTTATACGGCTCACGAGACCGACACTACGCACAAAAGGCTCATGAGACCGACAGTAAGCAAACAAAGCCCACGAGACCGACACTACACTTAAAAGGTCCACGAGACCGACGCTACGCATACAAGGCTCACGAGACCGACATTACACCAAAGAGGTTCACGAGACCGACACTAAGCAAAGAAGGCCCACGAGACCGACAGGATGAACAGCGCCACCTATAGACCAATAAATTGTATAGGGTGTCCTGATAATGGCATAAGGGAGATATGAGAGATGGAAAAAGAAGAGTTGCCAGGGTGTTACCCCATCAGTTGCCCCCACCCACAGAAATGATCAGGATCTTTAAAGGACAAGTTCACCTTCATAAACATAAGGATTGAGAGAATGTAGCAATATTAGTAGAACACATCATTGAAAGTTTGAGGAAAATCAGACAATCCGTTCAAAAGTTATGAATTTTTGAAGTTTTTGTGCAGTACCCGCTGGATGAGAAGACTACTGCAGTGTATGAATAACTTAGATGTCACATACGTACAACAATATAAGGAAAATATAAAGAGAATTTCACAAAATTCCATCTGTTGAAAAAAGTATACATTCCCCTGACTCGTTACCGACAAATGTTATGGGTAATATTATTCCCCCTGCCTTTAGAAAGAGGCAAGTCAAGTGCTCTTTTATTATGCGAAAAAAGTGAAAATATGTTGAATTTTCTTTTACATTTTCTTTATACTGTTGTACGCATATGACTCACAAGCTGTAGTAGTCTCCTCATCCAGCGGTTCCAACACAAAAATTAAAAAAATTCATAACTTTTGCATCGATTGTCCAATTTTCCTCAAACTTTCACTGATGTGTTCTACTAATATTGTTGCATTTTCTCAATCCTTATGTTTATGAAAGTGAACTTGTCCTTTAATCGTGTTTGCGTGGTTGTGTGTTTGTGAAAAACAAAAAGGAACAAAAATCAGTGAAAGTGTGCAACAAATCAAAGGTTCGCCTTAGTACAAATACATATGAAGGGTTTGTTTGCAAAAACCGATAAGTCCATATTTGCCAAATGGAGATATTTGCAATTAAATGTCAAGAAAAATAAAGAAAATAATAAGAAAATGTTTGCTTCTTTTGACCATAACTTCAAAATGTACCTTTATTATGTAGTAACCAATATATCATTTAAAAGGTATTATTTTGTACTTTATCACAGAGACCGTCCTTCACAATCTTCAAAAATGGACTTATCGGTTTTTGCAAACAAACTCTTCATATAATTTTATGTGCTTGTTTATAACAGTTCTTTATGAAATAGACATTTTGTACCTTCACCATCCCTTTTTAATTTTTTTGAGGTAGAGGAATTCATCCCATCAATTCATGCCATCCCTGTCCCTTTCCGCAAAACACAAATATGTGTACTTAAAAAACAAACAAACAAACAAACACTGCTTGTCCCTTTCAACTTAAAGTAAGTACACGTACTAGGGGAAAATGCAATGCTTTCGACATTCAGATAAATCACCTAGAAAAAAAATCCAGCAGAGAAATAAAGTTTACAAGGGATTATATTTCACAAAATGGTCAATGTTCCAGTGCACTGCTCTCCTGCTATACATGATCTGGATAGGGGGTAGTCACCTGCAAGGGTGTTGATTTAGTATAAATAAAATATATATATATATATATAACGTAATCGTCTATTAAGGTAGCGTAAGGGATTCGGAAAAAACAAAATGCATCCATGAGAACAGCTATTGTATTTCACGAAAAATGTACTGTTTGGAGGAAAATAACACAAGCCACAAATCGAGGTGAATCCCTGCGATATAAAACGTTTTAATCAGTTGAATTACATACATTATAGTTACAGAGAAAATTACATATAGATCTTACTCCAAAACGTCTAAACAGGAGGGTAGGATATCTAATATAGCCTAAGTAACTAGTGAATCGAGAAAGAGAAGAGGTAAAAAGTACATCCATCTTCTAGTTAAAATCTGGGAAAGCCTATCAAAAATAGCACGATTGCGTTGTCAAAGCTCTAAGATTAATCCATACATCGTTCTTGTCCTCTTGTATTATTTCATTTGTGTTTTTGTCTTTTTTTGTGGGGGGGGGGGGCATGAAGAATACAATTCTATTTTTCTAATTCCCCTAGAAGTATGTAGAAATACATGATGTCGTTCATATTTAGATGGTTACCATCTTTCACTGGATAGCATGACGAAATTGCACCCGCCAGTATGTTATTTTCCGTTCATGGAATACCCTGTACAGGTAATTGACATGTAGATGGCGCTGTACATCCTGTCGGTCTAGTGGGCCTTCTTTGCCTACTGTCGGTCTCGTGGGCTTCCTTTACTTAGTGTCGGTCTCGTGAGCATTTTTTGCTTAGTGTCGGTCTCGTGAGCCTTCTTTGCCTACTGTCGGTCTCGTGGGCTTTCTTTGCTTAGTGTCGATCTCGTGAGCATGTATTTTAATAGTGTCGGTCTCGTGGGCTGTGTTTGCTTAGCGTCGGTCTCATGAGCCTTTTGTGCGTAGTGTCGAACTCATGGGCTGTATGACTCCTGAGCCGTATAACTCGTGGGCTGTATGACTCATGAACCTATTATTGATGTCGGTCTCGTGGACCGTATGACTCGTGGGTGTCGGTCTCGTGGGATGACCCCGTTGATTTAGTATAAATAAAAACAAAATTACGTGATCGTCTATTAAGGTAGCGTTAGGGATTCGGAAAAAAACAAGATGCATCCATGAAAAAAGCTGCTGTATTTCACGAAAAATGTACTGTTTGGAGGAAAATAACACAAGCCACAAATCGAGGTGAATCCCTGCGATATAAAACGTTTTAATAAGTTGAATTACATAATTATAGTTACAGAGAAAATTACAAATAGATCTTACTCCAAAACGTCTTTATAGCAGGAGGGTAGGATATCTAATATAGCCTATAAGTAACTAGTGAATCGAGAGGTAAAAGATGTAAAAAGTACATCCTGTCCATCTTCTAGCTAAAAACTGGGATAGCCTATTAAAAATAGCACGATGGCATTATCAAAGCTCTAAAATTAATCAATACATCGTTTTTGTCCTCTTTTATTAATTCATTTGTGGGTTGTTGTTTTTTGGGTCTTCTTTTTTTTTGGGTGGGAGGGGGGGGGGGCATGAAGAATACAATTCCATTTTTGTAATTGATAACAATGTCGCTCCCTGACAGATCTGCCCGCAGAAGTATGTAGAAATACATATGTGATGTGGTTCATACGTAGATGGTTACCATCTTTCACTTGATAGCGTGACGAAATTGCACCCGCCAGTATGTTATTTTTCCGTTCATGGAACACCCTGTACAGGTAATTGACATGTAGATGGCGCTGTTTATCCTGTCGGTCTCGTGGACCTTCTTTGCCTACTGTCGGTCTCGTGGGCTTTCTTTGCTTAGTGTCGGTCTCGTGAGCCTTTTTTTTTTTTTTTTTTTTTTTTTTTGCTTAGTGTCGGTCTGGTGGGCCTTCTTTGCCTACTGTCGGTTTCGTACACATGGGCTTTCTTTGCTTAGTGTCGGTCTCATGAGCCTTTTGTGCGTAGTGTCGAACTCATGGGCCGCCATATTGAAAACTTTCGGTCATTTGCGAAGCAGCGCTTCCGCGCGAACGCTACATTCCACAACACGTAAAACGGGTCAAAAATCGACGCATTTTCCCACAAAATCTGCCATAACTTTTAAACTATTTAAGAAGCAAACTTGGGGCGCCCGGATTCTGAAAGTGGACACTTTAGGGATTATCTATGTGTATATCATTATTGTAACATTTGTAGCAGTGATGCAAATTTGATCGGAAAAGTACCTTATGAGTAGAATTGTCTATGGCGAACAGTTCAAATTTGACGAATTTGAGCATATTTTGCCGTCTTGCAATTCTTCCAGACGGGATATCTCGAGAACGAAAGGTCGCACAAACTTGGGGCGCACGGTTTCAGAAAGTAGAGATTCTGCTCATTTTTGTGATATAAGAATATTGTTCATTGGTTGAGCAGTCCTGACGCAAATTTGCAGTAAAGCTAGACTACCCAGTCACAATTGCTGTCATAGGGAACGTGTACAATCCATACAGAACTATCACGTAACGAGACTACCAACGAAAATTTGAGCCGTTGACCTTCACTGTCTGCCGTCGTCAGCAGTGTGAATTCCTGTGATTTCAAGCTCTTATTTCTCGCCAAATATCATTTTCAACGCAATATCCAGATACAGCTGTATGTGAGACATTATCTACATACGTAGCAGCCTTATTAACAACATAACTGTTAAGTTTGGGAGCAAAAAACAACCAAATATATTCCACATTCCGTCTCATTTTTCAATGATGGCTCTAGTCGGACTGGTGCATTTCCTTCGGAGGAGGTAATGATGTAAGTAGTTGCAACGGTCGCTTGCCACCTGCTGTCTGCAATCGGGCGCTTATATACACGTGTTGTACAAAGGTAATCAACTAAAATAATGTTGTAAAGGAATGATAAGGCCATAGACTATATCATATCAGCTGTAGATTTAACCCGATTTCTGACGCCTACACACACAACACACTACGCGTGAAATTATATGAACATGATGTCCCTCCACGTACGGTGCTGCAGGCCACCCCCCATTAACGTGTCGACTAGCCACGCGCCCCACACGCACTCACTTTCGCCAGCGTCTGCTACCTCGGATTTTCTGCGTGAATTAGGGCGAAAGTTTTCAATATGTATATGACTCCTGAGCCGTATAACTCGTGGGCTGTATGACTCATGAACCTATTATTGATGTCGGTCTCGTGGACCGTATGACTCGTGGGTGTCGGTCTCGTGGGATGACCCCCAGTTTTTCACTGTCAAACGATTGGATGATACAATTTCAAAGTCTCATCTAATCATTTTAATTGTATTGGATGTATTTACTTCCTGTCGACCTTTCTGTCACTTTCAATTCATCCCTAATGAATGTAACATTTAGGAAATAGCCATATCTCAGAATTGTATATCTTTTGCCATACGTCCATTACTTAGTTTCCTGTGTCCATATCATCAGTTGCCGCAATCAGATCAGTTGTAGATAGAGTTTCACCAGCGTTATATCGAAAGTTTTGTTGGTTGTCAAGGTCATGCTACATCCACTAATTCCGTCGGTATTCGATATGTTCACGCAGCTTTACTCTGTAATGTAACAGCGGCTAAAATCGTGTACGAATATAGGATAAATGTATGTGCTTGAAAGTGTGGGTCTACGACTTATTAGCTACATAGTATGAGTAAAAAAAGAAATCAAATTTCAAGGATATTAAATTTGCATATTCAAACAGCTGAGTAACTACAAGGAATAAAAGCAACAACGAAAAAAAGATGGCCAATACTTTGCAGTTGTTTGCATTATCATGAATTTGAATTCCTTAACGCTCTGCACGGCGGTGCTGATGCGAATTTGAATTTGTTGCACTTGCATGTTTAATTTGAATGTCCTTTCTACACCCTTGTGTGAGAAACTCATGAAATCGCATACTGATGAAAATACATTGCACTAGTTACCTTTTTGAATGTCGATGTCGATGATCATTCAAATTCACTCGAACTTGAATGACCGTATCGTTAAATCTAATGCAAATCTGATGAAATTAGGCGGGAGAAACCTATGATATCAAGGTATCATGTCGGTCGGTCTTGTACAATGTAATCAGTGGTAATGAAAATCTATTATGTCTCGTGCATTTATTCTACATGTCTTATGACATACTATGAGGTATGACAACCTGAACGTATCCTCTGTTCTTTGTCTGTCGAACTCACACACATGCACACACACACACACACACACACACACACACACACACACACTCTCTCTCTCTCTCTCTCTCTCTCTATCTATCTATCTATCTAGTAGTTCTGTAAAATGGTTAAATATATGTATATATATGTATTATATATATATATATATATATATATAATGTACATGAGCCTATCGATTGAAAACCATTTATGTATGTATAAACCTTTCATGAATATGCCAACTCCAGTGCAGGTCACCTGTCTATGAGAAAGGAGGACTAACCGGATATATGGCTCAGTGTGGATCGATTGGAAATAAATTCGACGCATGATAATTCACCAATCAGATTCCAAAGATTTATTCTTTTTAGACAAATGCCATAACTGCATATCATAACAAGAAATACCCTTCACATCATGTACATGTTAAAGGTCTATATGGGTTTTGTTTTAATTCTAAAGTAAATCACTCTTTTCTCTTCAAACATTATGAGGGAATCAGCATCTGTTATAAAACATATCAGCAATGGTAAAAAAAAAAAACTAATTAAAATAACTTTTATAAACGGTCAATATCATAGGCACACATGAAAGAACATGTATATTTACTCTTAGATGATTTACTTTCATATAGAATTTTCAAAAAGCTCTCCACATCATTGTTTGGGGTCAACAAATAATGCCGGCTTAATTTTCATCCTTTTACAGAAAGTTTCAAAAATATATTTTCAACTCCCTCAAAGAAAATAATAACTTAAAAGGGTTTATTTTCAAACTGAAGCGTCATATTGGGCAGGAGGCGATAGTGTCTGTGCTGAATAGAGGTACATAAAAGATTTATGGGGAAGAGAATGCGTGTGCATCAGTTCCTGTTGTTAGAAAAAAAATGCATTTTCCCGGGAGTCTGAAGACTTTAACTTGATTTAATCTATTTTGTATAAACTAATCAATTTATTCAATTATGTGTTCATTGATCAATAGGAAAAGTAGAAATGAAGCCTAGAAATGAATGGAAAAAAATGCATATTTGAACGAATTTTTGAAGTTGCCTTGGCTCCTTGTTATCAACAGAAATGTCGTATACTGTAATTTACCAGTTTATAATTCATTTTGTGCATTGATGAGCAACGGAGGAAAAAAAATCGTTTGATATCCTCATAACACACAATGCAATTGACGTCTTGTGTGTTTGTCTTAGACAAGGGCCGCGGAACCGGGGGCAGCCCCCCCCCCCCCCCCCACACTTTTGGATCGTGAAAAAAAAAGGGAAAAAAAAAGAAAGGGGAAAATCGGGGGAAAAATCACACTACCCGAATTTCTCACAAAAAGTGTTCTTCAGATCGCTTTATCTTGATTTTAAAAACGCAAAAGCTCCGTCGAGTGGGAGGGGGCATCCCCCTCCCACACCCAGGATCCCCCTCTACCTCATCAGACTTTGTACATACACATAGATGATGCACACGCGGAATAAGAGCTAAATGCCGGCCCGTGATTTTGCTATTAACACTTTCCTGAAAAAAAAAATCCAAATTATTTCCAGAAATATCTTTTTTTTTGGGGGGGGTGGGGTGGGGGAGCTAGAAAAAAATCCAAGTATTGCACCAAAAGTTTGCACCAGATCGCTGAATTTCAGGTCTGAAAATGTAAAATCACCTTCTTGTGGGAGGAGAAATATCCCTTTTGTATATACACCCTCGTGAGCATGCCTTTTCTGTTTGATTGCTTAAAGATAATAAAAAGTTTTGGTACCTCAAAAGCTTCCCTGAATTTCCTTGTCTTGGTTTGTGTTTCAGGTTAAAGTACGTTGTCTGTGAGAATTACTCGCCCCAAAGTGCTCTCGTGCAGAAATGGTTTCGTACCAGAGCCGTCGCGGTACCGCGTCGATAACTATTGTACGCATAGCTAACTGCGACCAGCAGCCCCATACGCATAGCGTAATGGGGCTTCGCATTGTAGCATTCAGGATCATGACAGCATTAGTATCGCGGGTAAATGTCAACTTAAAATCCAAAAATTTCTTCGATTTGAAGACTTACCAATTAAGTTGAAGTATTGAAAACAGGCTTCGAACAACGTTTTGGTTCTTCCAAGTCCCTTTCTGTTCGAATTGATAACTGAATGTGATTCGGTCGAGAGGACCTTGGGAGAGCTACATACACTGAATACCATGGCCAGCGCATGCGCACACAAACATCTTATCCGTTCATGGATTTGAAATTTTGTGCGCATGTGATGTGTTCGCATGCACTATCTGTAGTATTCAGTGTATGTAGCTCTCCCAAGGTCCTGTCGACCGAGTCGCATTCAGTCATCAATTCGAACAGAAAGGGACTATAGGCAGAACCAAACGTTGCCCGAAGCCTGTTTTCAATACTTCAACTTAATTGTTAAGTCTTCAAATTCAAGAATTTTTGGGATTTTAAGTTCACATTTTACCCTGCGATACTAAATCTGTCATGATCCTGAATGCTACAATGCAAAGCCCGATTACGCTATGCGTATGGGACTGCTGGTCGCTATGCGTATGGGGCTGCTGGTCGCAGTTAATTGCATGATTACTAAGACATGAGAGCACTTTGGGGCGAGTAAGTCTCACAGTGTTAGTTATATGAAAGGTACTTTCACCTGAAACACAAACTAAGACAAGGAAATTCAAGGAAACTTTTGAAGGGTACCAAAATTTTTATTATCTTTAACAGACAACGTTCATGAAATCAATTGTAACAATAGATTAATACAAGAAGTTTATTCAAATGCTACCACTTTATAGACAAATTGTTCAATAATAATCCACATCAAAATATCCTGCTACCTTAAACAAGTGGGGCCGTTTCAAGTCGATAAAAGACGGAAAAACATGCTTCAAATTGCACCATTTACACATAAAGATGCAAAAAGTTCTCACTTCCCTTTTGCTTTTCAGGACGCCAGATCTCACCTTCCCCCAATTTTCATTCACTTCTCATTTTGTGCAGCTCACTTTGTGCTTGGTATGACATGGATATTTTGAGAGCATTAGTTGTGAAGAAGTCTTTGGCTATGCCGCAGACTGTTGTCACAATGTTCCAAATGTATCTTTTTGTTCTTGAAACAGTTTTCTAATTCAGCGAGTAAGGCCAGCAAGTGATATATTGAAAACTTGGATGTAGAGATTCCTGTCCTTTTACACTACTGAAAACCAGTAACTAAAATAATCTAAATGACTCGTAACATGCAGAGAAAAAAAATGAAAAATAAGAAGATTTTTTTTTAGTTGAAAGTTATACAGAACTACAGGGCAACTGCCCGATCATCCAGCGGTCGCAATGCACAAGTAAATCTAGGAAAAAACAAGCATAAAATGTTTCTTTTTTTTCTTCCTTCTAGTACCAAATCTGGGACATATTATGTTGTGTGATGTCATCTATATGTAGTGTCTCCACTGTCAGTAATTACAACCCAGTTGGCTTCAGAGAAAAAAAAGATATCCCAATTAATTATGGTATTCCATAACAATACTTACATATTATATATCTACGTATGCTTATATCATAACATTCATTTTATTTTATCAATTACATATATACTATAAAGTTGTTTGTACAGTCCTGGTCGTGTGAACTGTCGCTATGCCAGATAAGGTTGGTTCGCCATTGTCGTCGTGAGGAGAAGCTTGCTGATTTGAGACAGTAAAGGCGTTCCCGATGTATGTTAATCTTCGGTAACCGATGAATGCTGACCTTCAGTATCCAGGAGTAGTAGGCTGATTTCTCCAACAGATTTTGAATATGAGTTCATCACTGGTGCTTCGTTGCCCTATGGTAAACCTTCGTCCGACAAACACGTATGTTGACAGAAAGCATAAGGAATATTTTGAGTAAAAACGATCGTTATAAATCAAGCAAAGATTCGGAAATAGTAAAGGTGGTTTCTACTTTTGTAAATTTGTATCTAACGTGCAACACGGCTTGCGAAGTCTCTGCAACACAAGACACCTCATGTATTATGCTTGGATCTTGTTGAAACCCTTTGTACATTACGTGCGAATGATTTTGTTTTTTCTTTTTCAATTGATAGTTTTTTTTTTCTAAATGGAGTAAAGTCGAAATTAAAAAAAAAAATTGCACGAAGTTCAACAGATTTGGAAATAACTGTTAAACAAAAATGCTTTTATACCACCCCTCTTCATAACGAGAGCGTATGAAATGATTTTCTTTTCGTGTTGCTATCAGCCATACTTTTCCAATTGATTTGCTTTATTTACATTAGCAAAAAGCAAGTGAAATAATTGTTACTCGGTGCTTTGTTTTAATTGTTTCATCAAATTACTATCTGCATTAGAAGATAATAGGTGAAAAACGACAATAATCAAAATGTTAGTTCTTTTCAAGCCGTTCTCTGTGTTTTCCATCGTTGTTTATGCGCATGCAATGTTTCATCCATAAACCTTGATTTAATGTCGTAAAGATGGTGAATACGGCCACCAGCATTGCATAAAAAAAGTAGAAATGTTGCCAAAAAAATATTGTTTGATATTTCAAAAAAAGAAGAAATGTTTATTTACAGCATGTCTTTCTTGGGATACAAGCAAAATTTCATTAAGATTTTAAAAAAAGAGAGAGAAGACCTTTCTGTTATTAGGGAGTAACAGAGGCTATGGTTAGATTGTGCTTCCACGAGTAAATTTCAACTGACGCTTCTCAGAAGGGCTCAATGTGCAATATGATTAAAAAAAAATGAGACTTGCATATTACATCAAAATAGAATATTCCATTTTTAAACAAAACAGAAAAAAAAGACTTAATCGGATATACAGTTTGCTTTTTTGTTTTCTCCGAGAGGTCATATTCGAAATTGCGTAAGTAAATAAATTGAATAGCCTATATGTGATAAAGATATCAAGTCACAACTCTCGCACTTGTTTGTGCACAAAAAGTGTCCTAAAAATCACGTCGGCCAATTCTTTAGTAATATACATTTTCAAACCTAATAAGTACGAGGTGGTTACGACAAGCAGAAACTTTGATATAAACCGGAATAAGGCAAAAGCTTTATTTTTTCCAAGAAATTTATCTATTTAGTAGCAAAGATATTGTTAAGAGCAATGGAAAAAAAGATGACCTTTTTCTTTCTCCTTCGACAGTTACTTCCGTCTTGTTTTTTTACATCGATTTAGGGTTAGGTTTATATAGCCTTGTTAGAGGGTATTTGGCTGAATGTGATGAGGATTAGAATTACAATTAGGGATAGGGTAATATTTGTGGGTAGGGCGGGGTGATGTGGTACTGTAAAAGATGTTTAAATTTTCTGTGTCAAAGAACTAGTACTGATGAATATAATACGTCTGTGTGTGTGTATGTAAGCGCGCGCGCTTGTGCATGTGTGTGCTCACGCGTATGCGCTTTGTGTGGTTAAAATTGATTCATGATTAGTCTGATACTCTAAATTTACCTGTTTTCGTATGAAATTAGGAAAGCAAATTATAAAAAAAAAAGTGTATGTAGCCCCTACTTGTGTTTACTGTAATATAGAGTAAATTCCACATCTTACCTCATCAATAAACCACCATGCAAATAAAAGTGATATTCCTGATGTAATAGATTAACAGATCCCCCCTCCCCCCCCCCCCCCGCGCAGACACACCTTCACTCTCCTACCACCACCATCACAAAAAAAAAAGATGCTCACGTTCACATCGAGGTATCTCATGCGACCACCGGCCCAGGACACATGTATTATAAGGCGTGTCGACTCGAGATGGTGGTAAGCGATATCCGTCGTCACACTCGAACGTGATTCGCTGCATGATAGGGTAACGACGAGGAATCCAGTCGAATAATTTCACTACACGGCCATGATTAATAATTGGTTCAGGACAGTACAGCTCTGTAGGATGAAATGCAGTGAAAAAAAGTAATGTACATGTAAAAATATTACGAATAGCATAATGATGTCAGGTTTCATGTCATGACATTGTTTCAACACGAATCATTGTTAACTTTTTCAGATGATGTCAAATTTTGATATCCTGCTCAGTTTCGATGAATATTTCAAATTTTTGTGAAATTCCCGTAAAAAAAACAACTGCGCAAGATGATACATACGCGCATAGTCTCACACTTCGCCTCGGTCCTTGCCAAAAAAAAAAACACAAAAAAAAAGGTGAAAGTTATCATAAAAGATGCATACCACTAAAGAGTACTTCGACTGTATGGGAACTGCCATCGAGCGTACATGTGAAGTTTCCAGAATTCCTCCAAGTTGGCGAATTCAGAGTGATGTCTCGTTGACGCTACACGTGGGGAAATTGGAGAAGAGGAAGGAGGATTCCAATTAGTGGTGAAAATAGACAAGAGCTTCATTCTCTCAAACTATGCAGTAAATGGATAGAATTCACACTTGCTCAAAAAAAAAATGCTGAAAATCATAATTCAAATGCATTCAGAATATTGTGCTAAACTGTTAGAGCGTAGGACCTATATACTTATCTGAGCAAACTTGAACTGAGAGCGGTCTGCAAATTACTATGAAGATAGTTATGGCTCTTCTTCAAAACAAACGTGTTGTGAAACACATTATTCGACCCATAACTTTGAGAACTTTATTATAAAAATCATGACTTGAAGCTTACAATAGGGTGCTAAGACCATGTTTCATGAATTCATAAAGGAAAAAAGCATCATCGATTTTACGTTATAGGCCTTATTTGATTTGATAATGAGGTTACACTGGTGGCTGGTAGGTCACACAGAAGCTCCGTGGAGTAAAGGATTAAAATGCACATGTTGTTTATGAGTTCCTTCCTCCAAAATGTATTTTATTACCGCATGCCGTGTGCGTTCTCAATGGTCACTGGTCTTTACCAGTCGGATCTATAGTTGTATTGAAATTGAATGACGGTTTACTAGGTCATCCGTACAGTTATCAATTACCTGAACATTTCGAAGGAGAGAAATGGCTACGTTGCTACTTGATTTGATTTGATTTGATTTGATTTGATTTGATTTGATTTTGATTTATTGGTTCCGGCATTATATCATTGATCATGCAGATACATACACATGTATTATAAACATTGTTGGCGCCATACATATATATATATATATATATATATATGCATAAACATTAATTGTTAACAAAAGTAAGATTCTTCATTGCCTTTACAAAATACAACAAAACATATCAGCGATGCATTAATAATAGAGAAGGGCTACAGCTCAAGCATTGCTTGATTTGCATGCCGCGCTCGTACATAACACATAACATATGAAAATAGAAGGGAGGGATGACTTGCATAGAGATAGGATAGAAGCAAGGATAAAGGAAGGGAGCAGGTCCGTCTGCTTTCACTAATGTTTACACAAAGTTAGATCACCTGGATCACTAAATAGTAAAGCATGGCAAAGTATTTTCTCACCGAGGTATTAAAGGGTGAACAGTTACAGGTCATGGTCGGTTACATACTTTACCTGAGATGTAGTAACACTTGATGCTGTGATAACTGATCGTGACCAGGACCGTATCTGATTCCTGCAATGGACGTAGAGTCTGTTACCTTCCAACTACTGCCAGGCCTGTTGATAGGGAATACTACCACAGTCCCGTTTGATGCCACCTCGCGACGCAAACCTTTGAATAGGACAGCAGCAGCAACTCTGTCTGACAAGATGGACGGGTTAACAAAGAAAAATCGCAACAAACTCCGTTTTCAGTGATCAGGGAACAAAGGAATCGGAGGTGTTGTGGTATACTTGGAATTATATTGTAGTGGAAACCCACAATCGCACATATTTAGTGCCACATCAGTCACAGGCTTCATTTGTTTTTCTTTAGGCACACAGTCAGTTATTAATTATTGCATCATACTGGTATCATAATATGTACTGTTTTTTTCTTCTTCTTTTGTTATTGTAATTTTGGTTTTGCATTGTTCTAGTATTTATTTTTTATTCTTTTTGTGCGCTTAGAAACATCAGTATAAAGCGCCTTGAAAATGCAATTTTTATTATTATTATTATTATTGAAACGTGTGAGGGGAAATTAGGGGGAAATACATGGCAATTCAAAAATTGATATAAAATGTTTTGAGTATAAAACGGAAGAAGCAAAAGTAAGATTTGACTATTGCATGGATGAGGAGAAGACCTAGAGAATAGTTTATGGATAAAGCAAAACATAGTGTAAATGCAATAGACATGATAATGGAAAGAGGTTAGTTAAAGGCCCATAAATGAAATGTACAAAAGGAAGCCCTGTCGGGCATAGTCCACAAAATACGTGAACGTTTTTTTCCAATTCATTTGGATGTATAAGGGGAATTTTGTTTTTTCGTTTCTTTCTTGGTTGGTTGGTTTGTTGCTGTTGTTATTGTTGTTATTTCTTTTTTTTGGGGGGGGGGGGGGAGGGGGCACCAATTTGAGTCACCGCAACTTCTTGTGCTATACAGGAACTTGATCGCGTCAAGTGTTCCTGCTATTAAGTTACCACATCTCGGTGTTTCTCCGAGCCACTCTCCGAAGTCACATCGCCTGCGGGAGTCACCGAGCAGCCGACTTTTTGCTGGGTCATAGCACCGCGCCACAAGGAAGGATCCATCGGGGACCGAATCAAGTGGATGGAGCTCTCTTGTCTCATCACCATTCAGGAAGAATCTCATTCGGATATCGCCTTCACTCTCCGGCACCGAGCAGGGTATCTGTTGTCTCACTGTCGATGGAGAGAGAGAGAGAGAGAGGGGGGGGGGGGGGGTAGACAGAGACTTAGCTTTGATTCAATCAGTCCTGTTACCATTTTGTTTATTTGCAATACAGCCATACCAAGTAGCTCACTATCTTTCTTATTAATCTAGATATACAACACTCTTTCACTTTTGAATATAAAGCTGATGTAGAAAATTGAAATTTGTTCCAAATATTTGGAATACTCTCGTATAAAAAAGAGAGTGGTAAGGAAAACAAGAGAGTGGTATGAAAAACTGTCCACAGTGAAATTATATTTGATCGGAAATGCGGTAAAGCTGTACTATGTCAAATAAAAGAGAAGGACTTGATCTACTGAGTAAAATCAAAACATCATTTGTAGGAGTATGCCTCGGAAAGTGTGAAACCACCATTTAGCACAGCTGCACCACTCTTCAAAATAGGTCTGTCATAATTACCCGTATTGTCTCGTATTTTATTTTCTCGGCCCATATGCATGCGAGTTTATTTGTATCAAAGAAACAAGGTGTAAAATCACAAACATTGCATTCATGGCATTGGACTTTACATCCATTAACAACATGCAGATATCTTTACAGAATGGCCTTTTTCACATTGTGGAGAAAAGTTTTTTCGCCCAATTTGACGTGACTTTTCAACAGGTAATCAATGGAAATGCCCTGAACACGAAATTGGTAACTTTTATATTGTACTTCAAGGCACACACACACACACAAAAAAAAAAAAACAACTAGATGGTTGGATATATCATCTGGTAATAATATAGGAGAACTTATGAAATTGCATGCTGGTGAAATTAAATTGAATAAACTATAGTTATCATCCTAAATGCCGATCTCGGTGATCATTCAAATTCACTTGACAAGAATGACCAGATCGTTAAATCGAATGCAAATCTGAGGAATTTGGGCGGTAAAACCTATAATTATATATATATATATTATTATCATATAATATTATATTATTGTAAATATATGTATATATATATATATATATATATGGGTGAGAATTTTGAACGATGTACAATTGCCCATTTTCGCACCTTATGACATTCTTTCCCTTAGAACACGCCAGGATGATCTAAGAAACCAGATTTTTTCATGTCATCTCAAAGATTGGTAAATTTCCTTTCAGGAAATATATGGTTTGGTTGACTTTTGCCTGATATTTTTCATTTGACAAGGACTTAAAGCGTAAAAATACGGTAAAAACGCTATTTTCACAATAATTTTTGTTTTTCAAAGTAATGATGTGCATATTTAAGCATACGTGGCATCTAATATCTGACCATGTTCTGGATCTGACATATCATGGGTATGAACCACAACATTATAAGAACTATATGAGCACGTATAAAATCACAGAGAACAATTGAAATATCAAAGTCCTAAACAGGCGAACGTCCGTGGTGCTTTTATTTCTATCGCTGCTGCAAATTCTACTTTGTTGTACCAACTGTAACGTGTACGAAAATTTGGTGTTCCACCTAATGAACATATCCTGCAAAAATTGTACGTCTGCTGGCTGTACATGGGACGTAATATTCTTTTATGCAAAATTATACTCAGTTTTCGTCACGGACGTGCTTCCGCTATTTTCTAATAAAGATCGTATCCCATTAAACGCTATTGGTGATATTGTTCTGAGTCGTAATCAACTAAGATCTAGCCAAACGATAATATGTTTGTTTTGAGTTTCTGTCCATCCTTTGTCAAATAGGAGCCGAAATTATATTTTTAGACGAACCTCCGAGAAAAAAAGAACGTCCGTGATGATTAAAACGTTTTCGAGTGGGACACCATCTTACTTTGATGACGAAGGTGCATTTTACCTTTGGCTCTCTAGCCGAGGAGCTGTATGTTATTTTTTGAGCGGACTGAGGCTTGTCCGCAGTTTTTGGACCATGCAATTCACCGAAAACCAAGCAAATAACTAATATTTTCTCTCAAAATTCACCTCCTGATCCCCCTCTGAGCAATACATATGTTGTAAGGATGTCAAATTTCTTATAATTTGCATTGACAATACCTTTTCAAATTTTTGACAGAGTTAGGAAGGCTAGGTACTCTCTGCCGATTAGTTATCCGTCCGGGAACATGACCCTATCAGTAGAACGAACGTCCGTGACAATTTCAGCGAACGTCCGTGACGTATGCAATCCCTTCGATAGGGATAACTTGTCCCAAAAGTGTCCTGTATTCTTTAAAACTTTTAGCTCCAATAGTCACAAATAAAGTTTTACAAAGTAAACAATGAGTTTAGGGCAGTAGTTTCAGAATTTTTAAGGCGTTATGTGATCATGATGAAGAAACAGTTGAAAATTTACTCACAATTTTACGCTTGTTTTCCCTCTAATTATACAAAAACAGCTAATCACTGAAAACAAAGTTGTAGGAAAATGGAATTTTGCGTAATCTGTAATTTCTGTGCATTTAAATTTCTTTCTAATGAGGATCTGGAGACAATTTGTACTGTTACACGTTCTGAAAGTTTCGCTCACGGACGTTCTGTCCGAGAAAGGAAATTGCTGATAATTACAAATATATCACTGCACATAAAGTTAATGTTAGTTGAAAATATTACCAAATCACCGAGCCGCTCATACCCAAAAGTGAATAATGTTCAGCACTCAATTTACTTGTAATAACAAAAGGAAAACGTTTTGGTCACGGATGTTCGTTGGTAGAATAAGTCAATGGATTACATAGTAGGAGAAAGAGGATCAGTGCCACTTTTTAGTGACAGGTGCGCCAAGTGTTTATCTTTTGAGTATGGTAGCTGGCGTCTCAAACAGAACACATCCAGTTTTGGTCTCCATAACGGACGTTCGCTGTAATTGTCATGATATTAAATGCCTTAATTCATTCTTATTTTTCTCTTCATGACGATTTTCTCTCATTCCCTCAATAGCCTGGACATGCTGCGACCAAACAGAAAACAGAAACAAAACAAAACAAACCAAAATAAATCCGAAAAGTGCTACGTAATCACATGCAGGATAATGACGGAAGAAGTCTGTAATGGGCATGTGTTGAATAAAAAATGGAAAAGTTTCAAAAGGACGTGTAAGCAGTTGAATAAAAATGACTGAGAAACAGAGAAGGGATCGAGCTCCAACACACAGAGAAAAGAATTGCCAGTGCACTCCCGTCGTACCAAATTCCTCTGGAGAAGTTTTTGTTTGTTTGTTTACGTTTTTTATTCATCGAAATGCCGTCACAAGCGAACAAAAATAATGCAGTTTACAATTATTGTCGGATGAAAACAAACAAATCCTCCGCTTATCATCACATGGTTTTGTTTTATACTCATCAATGAAAAGCAATGTTCATTTGTAATTCTTTCCAAGACTTTTTTTTTTCATTTTACATTTAAGAGACAGAGAGATCGTCAATTTTTTTGTGCTTTTGTGCTTACTTTGAAAACACATTTTAAAAAAAGTTATGATCAAGAATAGGTTTAAGGTTACACTTTGATACGTTCGCTCTTCCTAAGATTCGTTACTCCGATGTCCAAAGGTTTGTTATTCCGAAAATGAAAAAAAAGTTTGTAGTTAATTAAGGAGGTTTGTTATTAAAAATTTTCTTATTCCGAAAGTTTGTTAGTTCGAAAAATAAATATTAATGATCATTATCTTTAGGTCCGTTCTTCTAAAAGTGGAAAGGGCCTGATATTCGTTAAGGTGAAAACGGTTATTATGAGGTTTTGAAATTTGGAGGATTTTAGTTGTTAACTTGTTTCTCCACATTTGGATAAGCGAACATGATTTTTCATGTTCCGATTAATAAACCTTTCGATTAACCTTCGGAGATTCCTATCATTTACCGAATAAAAAAGCTTCATAATTGTACGAACTCTATCAATTTTCGTATTGACAAACTGTATGAATAACGAGCCTCCGAAATGACGCGCTACAACATGTTTGTTATAACAAACCATAGTGTATAATATCGAAGTCACAAACATCATCCATGTAATATGGACTTACTGTGTCTTGTTATGACGAAACTTCGCAGTATCGAACCTATTAATATCATTTCTGACTAATATAATAATACAAATTCTCCTCGGTAACTGTGTGTAACACAAGGAGCAAACATAGAGGGATTTCTTCACAACGTATTCGTTTGTCCTCCCCAGCTAAACAACGTATTTCTATAACGGAGCACATTTCTGTGTCTTTCTATGTTAATTCTTTGTCATAATTTTAGCTGTGACCATGTTCGTTATAAGCAAATTTTGCCTTGTAGACTTTAGATAACAAATTTAGGACCTGAATCTTTACTTCATGATAAAGAAATTTTGATAAATATATTCGTTCTCAAGGATGGACTACGTCACTGAGATTACACGTACGTTTGTATGTTCATTTACGAGAGATGGAAAATTGTTTTCTTTAATTCCTCAGTATGAGAAGATAAACAAGCTTATGTAATTGAGAATTGGTAATATCTGTTCAGGATTTTGCAGAGGAGTTTGTTCTCGACATGAAATTGCTGTTTGTTGTAAGTAGAATGCGTTTCCAACTCAGGAGAGCTGCATCTTGTTTGTTCCGAACGTCCGTGAGCTACATGCGAACCTCCGTGATGAAAACTATGCTATGTTCGTTGGGTTATAGAGACTGCCTAGATCAGATACATCTTAAAAAGGTATGTTATTATTTGGGAGTGAGGATTGAAGTATGGGATAGTGAAATAAGAGGTCAAAATATTGAGTTTCTGTAAAATGCGCGTAAAGTGGAGAAAGTGTTTAGCGGAAGAGCAATATTTCAACAGAAACGACGAATTTAGTTAAATCATCAGTTGTCTACCATTACGTACAGGTTAAGAGTACAAGCTTAATATTCTGCAAGCACGTACACATGTCCCTTAAGATATTTTGTTAGGATTTTGAACTGAATCAGATCTTTGCAAACTATGTTAAATGGTATTCAAGTGTATGTGCTGTACTATTCCTCACGGACGTTCGCTGCTCTGGACATGGTAAACTTCAGCGGTGAATAAAAACTTGTTCCTCTGGGCAAATCCTAGTATAATTGGGTTCATATTAAAGCTTGAGTTATACTCTTTCAGGTAAGATGAATAATTTGGAGAGTTTCCTACTTTTTAAATTTTACCTTGTTTTGGCTCAATTGTACATCGTTCAAAATTCTGACCCATATATATATACATATATACATTTATATATATATATATATACATATATACATTTATATATATATATATATATATATATATATTATTACACTTTCCAAATGCAAATTTAAAAATATTAGTAGTCACAGTTACAAATTGATGAATTCATTGTTACGACTCTTGTTTAGCAGTGTCTATCATTGGCAGTTTGCTCTATGGAATAAATTCCGTTTCTCTTTTGTGTTAAAATTCACTGCCGTATGCATCGACGCTCTTTGGCATTATTTACTAAAAAAACAATGCTGTTTATTCTTAGGCTGTTTCACACTTAAAGAGTAAACAGGGCTAATGATCATGACATGACAAATTATTTATCAATAAAATATTTGCGAGATGATTTTGATAGTCAAAAGACGGTAACATGTCAAATCTGTTCTTCCTCATCAAGTCAAATGATTTTAAGTATCTTGAGCCGTCAATGACACAGTTTCCACGGAATATTCTTTTCATGAAATGATAAGTGTTTTGTTTGATTGTTTGATTGATTGTTTGTTTATTGTTGTCCAAAGATGCGACTAAAAAACAGGCTAACTATAGTCACGTGGGCAGGCAAATCCACGATTTTAATGCGGCTGTGAGTACTCCAGGTTTGCGTCGGTTCGTCTTAGATCGATGTGCATCATTAACGTTATTTCTTTTATGCATGTTTTTTTTTCTTATGGCTCACAGAAGATTTACACCTATCCTGTACGTTTAGTTCCGACAAAAGTGGACAATAAAACAAATTGTCAACTGTTAATTTCTGATGACGAAAATAAACTAACATGCTCAATAATATTGTCGGTGTAGTCTGTGATTGTCTGAACGGAAATAGCAAAGTATGACAAACACAATAGCGAAATTTTGTCAAACTAGAAGTTTTCGAAATAGTTCACAAACAGTTGAATTGAATTGAATAATTAAATGTGTTAAAGATTAAGTAGGTGATGACATCACTTCCCAACTTTCAGTTGATCGTTCAAAAGACTAAGGCGAAAATTTCATTTTTTTTCCTGCTGTTTAACAAAAGTGTCAAACATAATTTCGATATATATATATATATATATATATATATATATATATATATATTATTGATGTCTAAATGATATTGCTCACGTAGTAGACATGTCAGGCTTTCAAGCATAATTGTGCTTAAAACTGAACGGAAATTTCAGGTTTTTATGCACAAACTGTACGGGTTTCTTAAGTTTCTTAATTTTCATAAAATTTTGATCAAATTGAACTGGTTGTACTCAGAAAAATGTACTCTTTATTTACACACTAATATTGAACTGTTCAGGAATTGCCCTTTAAGATAATTGGATGCAATATTTCGCCTTCCCCCCCCCCCCCCCGGCACAAACTGTGGAGGAGATAGCCCTCATACCAGAATTATCAAGATTAATGTAACGACTTGTTCACTACGGGGGCGGGGGACAATATGTTTTCTAACATTTACAATATCTATAGCTATCTTGAAGATGTTATCTAGTGGTTTATTCTTGTTTGGATTATTTCTAGAGTCAAAGTCAAACAGGAAATGATGTAAGCTTGATTATAATCAGAGCATGGAGCTTCTTGTCGGAGCATCATTATTAAATTTTCCCTGACCCCCTACCCCCTCCCACCCAAAGAGGTTTCTTTGTTTTTCAAATGCTCTGCCACTGTCGGGGGGGGGGGAACCTACATCGAAAATCCCTTTCGTTGTTACCTATATCTATTCCAAGCATTTGTGAGTGATAATAATTATATCCATTAAAATCTTTAAGTTGCTGTCACACTCTATACCGCCAGCTTTAAATAAGTTCTTCGAATAAAAGCTTGCAATCTAATTTCATTTGCACATGTTTCTATTTTTTTTTTAGCAAAGGTTTGATTTTTCCTGAGCTATATCATACTGAAACTATTATCTTTTCTTTATTTTTTGTCGTGCCGTCTATACCATTTTCATACCACACGTCAAGAAACGCTTATGATATTAGAATAGATCTATGATTGAAAATATATTTCACATGGCATGACTTCCACAAATCATCCCTATCGGACTAAAGATATAAAAGAAATCGACAATTAGATATTTGTTCAGTTCTGTGTGTTGATATAATCACCACATTGGGGCCAGGAAACAGACAAGTGGCTATTTCTGCGAACTATGTTCAACCAGGGAGGTGAGTCTCACCTCCCTGGTTCAACGGCCGAGTAGGGTGTGCGCGATATTCATCATCACATGTCACTAAAACACTGACATTCATTCCATGGGGGTAACTGTACTCCGATACCGGGATTATCGTCTAGGTACCCCAATGAGTGACACGTGATGAATATGATCTAGCCTCAACTGTTGCAGGAGGTCAAGAAGAAATTTAGCTGGAGACAGCTGCATAACAGCTTAGCACGCTGTGTATAGTGAAAGACACGCACAGGTAAGTAGCTAAAGTTCCCATGGTTCCATAGTTATCTGTTTAAACCCAAATTCCTGTTCTTTTGATGAATTATATTTGACGTCACTTTGGAGCTCTTTCAGCTTCAACCTACTACCATCATTTAAAGTCTTATATTTATGAAATAACCTTTTATTTTCTCCACCCTGTTTTCTTAACCCTTTTTTTTTTCCTTTTTAGTTTTGGTTAGCAATATCAACCCCACTCTGTCGCGAACATCGTGCCAGCTCAACTGAAAGAAATAAAGATAAGACTAATGTGAATCAGAGATTATGATCAATATTATCGATCGTTACATAAAGATCTGTCGTAGTTTTAAACACCTCTTTAATAATTGCTGGACAAACTCTGTGTTCCTAGGAACTTTGATGGCATCTTTTACCATTCTTCATTTCCCACCCTTGAGATTCAGACACTTAGCGCCTCAGCTCGAAAATCTCTAGAAAAGAGGATAAACCTGGCCTTCTATAGACTGAGTAAGGGGTCTGGTAAAAGAATTTGGTCCACCATGACATCATAATCCTTATATTTATTAGTCAAGTTGTATCATATAGGCTGTATATCGATGTTACTTCTCTGTGAAGAGCAAACGGGCTCATGTATTCTTACAAGGAAAAAATGGGCACGACAATGAATTCTTCTTTGCAATGACAGGAAAAAAAAGATCACCATTCTTTCTTCTGTTAGAATGATGCATTCATCCACACATGTATTTCCTCCTCCAGTGCAACTTGAACAAGAGCACGCGCAAGATTTCTATGTCTTCAAAACAAACATGTCATAATTATCCCGTTTGACACTCTGTACGATATAAGCATCTCTCTTACCACACGTCGGCCACGGTCGCGACCAATCACCGTCTTGACATGACACCCACGTGTACTGACTTTGGGTGGATCGAGAGCGATAACCTGCGATGCACTCGATGCTAACCCAAAAGTCTACACCATGTGTGTACCCTTCAGCCGAAAGTGTACTTCGGGAGTATGGAAATGTCGAGGATGTAACGCTGTAGTTTCCAGTAGGTGTTGTGGGAGGCATGCATTTCAAAATCTCTGCAAAACATACAGAAACAAAAAGTGTACTAAAAAGGACCAAAAATAACTGAAATGAACATGAAGGAATCCTTCTATAACACCAAACATGAATATTTGGAATCGAAGCTTTTTCTTTTTTTTACTTGTTTGTTTGTTTTGCCAAACATTTTCGTTTAAGTGCTTGAAGGACCGAGTAGGAAAGAACAGAGGAGTGGGTGGTTGAGAAAACCCACCCTTTCCTGGAAATTAGTAGAATAAATGCAAAACTATGATGAAGAAGGCGGACACAGAGAGAGAGAGAGAGAGTGTGT
This sequence comes from Diadema antillarum, assembly GCF_040938485.1. Lineage (NCBI taxonomy): Eukaryota > Metazoa > Echinodermata > Echinoidea > Diadematoida > Diadematidae > Diadema > Diadema antillarum. The sequence continues at coordinate 196,601 of NW_027271527.1, read as the reverse complement.
GTGTGTGTGTGTGTGTGTATGTGTGTATTTGTATACTCGTAGCAATATGCTCTGTAGATATTTCTTTCAAAAATTAGTAAGTATAGTTCAGAGTTTGGTTCTTGTCGAGGTTATTCTAAATACTCAGTAGCATTCTTGTAAATTATTGTTTGTTAATTTTCTTTTTGTTATTAGACCAACATCTTGTCGCTATAAAGAGCTATAAAATCTCAAAAGCAGTATGCTTTAGAATCTATCCTAGTTTTGTGAGCACATCAGAAGCATTGGTGATGAAAATATGTTAAAGGGATCTTGTAGTTTAGGGTTTAGACCAAACTTCAGGTTTTTAACTTTTTTGTGAGATAAGAAAGCCATTATAGAATGTGAAAGAGCATGTAATTCCCAGAGGAAATTCAACGTTTACTTGATAAAAATTGATTTTGAAATGGCTGAGATCGCAAAAACAGAGCAATCCTGATAAAAGATGGGACACCTTTCATTACGATTGCTTTGTTTTACGAGGGATCCTTAGGATCTATGGTTTTACTTTGTTTCTGGATTTCTCAGTCATTAAAAAATACCTAAAAACAAAAACGAAGTCCTCTAAGAATGGTATACTTAGTAGTATTTCATAAGAGGTTTCTTGGTATCTCACAAAAAGTTAAAAGCCCAATTATCATCTTCATTCAATACTATACAATCCTTTTAATGTCGTTTTAGATGTGTCATGAATACCTTCAGTAGTAAATAGGAAGAGACTGAAGTGAATTCGTCTGCCTGAGATCCACTCTAACCGAAAGACGATTCCTTAGATCACGTTTTTGTATAGGAATATTGGAAACATTCCTCGTGCTATTTATTGTTGGTTTTTTTTTTCTTGAGGCCAAAAATCAAAATTAACCCACTTCTTACGATTTTTGTTTCAGTCCCTGTGGACATGAATGATCTTATTGTGCAGGATCCATTAGGTGACCGTTTGCAATGAACTCATGTAGCAGACTATAAGATATGAGTATAGTATACTCATGTATTTTTGTAAAGGCGCCCCCTCTTTAAGGACTTTTTGGATCCGCCCCTGCCCCAACAACCCCAAAGCGTTGCCCAAAGCCCCTGACACAAAAAGGGTCAAACTGACTCACCACATGTTGGCCAGGACTCAGACCACTGCCCATCGTCACAGACTATCCTGACCTGCTCTTTGGGAGTATAGCCCAATGAGCACGTGACTACCATCACGCTGCCGTGATAATATTCCTCGCTGGTACTAGGCAAAGAAGTAGCAATGGCGTTGAGCGGAAGCACAGTGAAGCCACTTGTTTGCTCACTTTGTCGCGAACATCGTGCCAGCTCAACTAAAAGTGAGAAAACAAAACAGAGCGCAATCAATATTTGTAATATCGTGTATAAAGATACACGTGTCTTGGCTTAAAAGGGATCATCCCACGAGTCGCGCAAAGCATGAGCTAGAAACCAATGAATCATATGGTGCATGACTTAGACATTGGAAAAAAAAGTTCATGAGTCGTATGTGTTGTAATAGTGGACTGGATTCAATGATGAACAGACGACACAGTTGTTTAAAGATAAATATAACAACTTTAATCCACTATCACAAACGAGCGTCATGGTAATGACTGCTGCTCTGACCGTATCTCTCAATAATAGAATACATGGAATATGCATACACTAAATGTAGTGCGCGTTCATAACACAACAATACGTCCACGAGTCATACAGTCCACGAGCTAGCCACCAAGTAGGCCTACAACAGACCTGCTCTGAGAGAGCTTACTCTCCTGGTTTTACACGTGAACGAATGTAGGATATTACGCTACCGATCACAACGGCGGCAGTAAGCCCCTCTCCGCTCTCGCCACGTTTGGACAATTTTCGCGATCGGGAAGGATCGGGTGAAATATTAGCCGATCTGGACACAGTATGATGTTAGGACGCTCTAGAACGGTGCGTTTATTTGACCAGGACGGGCTTATATTTATACGTCCTTACTACGATGGTAGGGAAGGAAACAACACAAGCTCTGACGCTGCAGTTACGCTCTCATAGAACGATGTAATTACGCTGTCAGTGCGATACTTCCGATGTTATCCGATCTATAACACTCTGTATAATACGCTCTGAACGATCTAAACGATCTTGTCACGCTGTTCTCCCGTCCAGAGAGCTAAAGAGTGCCCGATGTACACCGATTCGGCTGACGATCCACAGTAAGTCAACTTATCAACATGCGCGGAACCAAAGAGATATACTGTGGAACTTGGAGAGGATCCTCAACCCACGGGTCTTTTACTCGACAATTCTTTATTGTTATCAAAGACGTGCTGATCTTCAAAGGCCTTTTCTTGATGTCCTTGCTTTTATAATCCGTCTTCTTCCTGTTGTACATATAGATCATTCCATTTCTACCATGACCTCTTCTCTCTTCTCTGTTTGTATAACTTGCAGTTTCTTTCTTCGCCTTCGCAGGGAGCTGCTCGCTGCTTTCTTCTCTTCTTTCTCTTCATTTTCTTCTGCTTTGAAAATGTTGTATTCCTCCTTCATATTCAATCTCGACAGGTGCAGTGACAACGTCCTCCTCATCAGTTTTGCACCTCGATCTCTTACCTCTTGGTTCCTGACGAACTTTGCTCACTTCTGCAGGAAGCCATGTGTTGTCCTTTGGATTCAAGACTCTCTCTTTCTGTCCAACGTGTAGAGGTGGTAAATCTCTGCCTCCACGCAAGTCGTGATTGTGTTTCATGTTCTCTTGTCTCTGAAACAACAAATCTGGCGTAGATGATTGTCTGGTCAGGTGGTGACTTGAAAGTGTTGTCCTGATTGGTCCTCCAAAGAGTAATTCAGCGGGTGATGGTCGGTTGGAGTCGATTGGTGTGGCACGAAAATGTAGTAGTGCTATTTGGACATCTTGTCCAGTATTGGTACACTTGGTCATGATTCCTTTGACAGTTTGTACCATGCGTTCAACGAGCCCGTTGGATCTTGGATATCGCGGAGACGATGTAATGTGATCAATTGACCATTTCTCGCACATCTCTTTGAACGAATTGTGGACCATTGTCTGATATCAGAGTTGCTGGTAGTCCGAAGAGACTGAAGATACCACTCAGTATGTTTGCAAATGTCACTCTGGATGTATCCTTCAACTTGCGAACGATTGGATACTTTGAATGGTAGTCGGTCACCAACAGGTATTCTTCCTTGTTGAAAGTAAACAAGTCAATTCCAAGCTTCGTCCATGGCGAAGTTGGTATGTCGTGAGATTGCAAGGGTTGTCTTTGTTGCTTGTTTCGATATGTCCTTACTACGATGATCGGGAAGGAAACAATACAAGCTCTGACGCTGCAGTTACGCTCTCGTAGAACGAGAAAAGGTAGCACAAATGGTGGTTTAGACCCATGCTCCACCCACAGCTGAGGGCCGAACGTGGACAGTACCATACCCTCATGAATGAGCTGAGGGAGAATGACAAGAGGAAGTTCAGGAACCACACCAGGTTGTCCCCAGAGATGTTTGATGAGCTGTTGATCAGGCTTACACCCCACCTGCAGAAGGACACCCACTTCAGGAAGGTCATTCCCCCCTGGTCTCAAGTTGTGCGTCTTCCTGCGCCATCTCTCCACTGGGGCCACCTATGCCGAGCTGGGCTACAACTTCCGAGTGGGCAAGGAAACCACCCAGAAGTTTGTTCCTGATGTAGCCAGAGCGATAGTGGATGAGTATGCTGCAGAAGTCATCTCCCTTCCCACAACCAATGAAGGCTGGCTTGAGGTTGCAGGTGATTTTGAAGCCAGATGGAATCTTCCTCACTGTCTGGGAGCCTTGGATGGAAAGCACATCCGTATTCAGAAGCCCAAGAACTCAGGCAGCCTTTACTTTAACTACAAGCAGTTCTTCTCGATCGGTTGCGGTTGTGCTAATGGCTCTCGTAGATTCAAAGTACCAGTTCCTGTGGATCGATGTGGGTGGGGTTGGCCATCAATCTCATGCCCAGATCTACAACAACAGTGAACTGAAGGAGTGCATTGATGCTGGCACTTTAGGCATCCCAGATCCAGCTCCTCTACCCCATGATGATGACGACCACCCTATGCCGTACTTTTTCGTGGGAGACGATGCCTTTGCCATGAGGACGTACATGATGAAACCCTATGGCCGTCGTAACCTTGACCAACAGCAGAAGATCTTCAACTACAGGCTGTCCAGGGAAAGGCGTTTTGTTGAAAACGCCTTTGGTATTCTGGCCTTGCGGTTCCAGTGCTTCCTTGGCCAGATGAGACATGAACCAGACACAGTCCGCCTGCTCGGTGAAGCTGCCATTATGCTGCACAACCTCATCAGGAAGCGCTATCAGGCACTGGACGTCCGCATATTGGACCAGGAGGATACCCAGCACGACCTCATCCCTGGAGCTTGAAGAACTGCCGCCATCACTGAGGATTTGGACAGGCCCATCAGGGGAAACAGGGACACTGAGCTTGCCAAACGCCAGAGGGATACGCTCAAGTATTACTTCAATAGTGCGGGAGCGGTTGCATGGCAGGATAAGATGGTCTAGACAACATTTTGTAGTACTTTTGCACAAGAGTAAGGACTGTCTTAGAAAACATCGATTATGATATTGTATTTCACTATGGACTGGTGTGATGCACTAGTCTGTTTAAAGGTATAAATAAGGAGTACCTTCAATCTGATTTCATTTTGACAGACCCTGCCTATATAGAAATCATTCTTTTATTGCTCATGAAACATAAAATGACATTCTGGTACACATTGATTTTGTTGAGAACTGGAGAACATGTTAAATTGAAAGAAATTTCAAAATATATAACCATGTTGTCAAAGTAGCAAAACAGAAAAGCATATATATGAGACTGTAATGAAAGAATAATATTTGCCGAGTGGCGAACACAAAAAAATAACGCCATGTTTTAACTTCGAATTCTACAAATATTCAGCATATTTTAGTTTAATCATTTTCACGGAACAACATTAATATAAAATGCTTTTAGGAGGGAAGTTAACAGATGGGAACTCTTTTGAAAGATTTTTCACCCATTACCGATACACCAGATTACCTTTAACATAGTGCTCTTTGTCATATTGTATTGTTGTATGAAAATTTTTGTCATATTGAATTGTGTTATGAAAAACTTAACTTTATTACATTGCAATAAAGCCCAACACTCATGACAATTATTTCTTGTGTCAATATGTCCTATAAATAATAAAGGTCTAGTACTGATATGGTATTTGTAGAAAGTAAAATGTATTCATGTTTAGCAGTTAAAAAATAGAATGTATATCAAATATTCCTAAACTACTAAAGTACTTTTGCTGTTTTGGTAAATTAATAAATAGCAAAAGTAAATAGAAATTTAAGGAAAAATGCATGCAGATTAATATTTGGTAGTATTTATTTCACTGTTAAACATTTAAGCTATTCTGCCAATTGGCCCCGAACAATATATCATTCGCAACAACTTTGTAACAAGACAACAATAAATCACCGTTAGACATTTTTATGGAATTTTAATGACATAAGGAAATATGCATATATCACATACAAAAACAATCATCCAACTGTCCAACAATATCCATAAACATATTAAAGCTCCATGAAAAAGTGTCAACCATAGTAAAAACACAATGCTCATTTAGTGTCATTAAGTGTCAAAAATAGTGACAAAATAGAATGTATATCATAACTCCATAACTGTCAATAAAAACACTGCTATTCCTGTTCTATAAGTCCTTACTAGAGGATTCCGCCTGTGTGGCTGTGTACTCTATTATTCACAACACCTTTGTAACAAGACAACAATAAATCACAAATGACATTTTTATGGAATTTCAATGACATAAGGAAAATATGCATACATCACACACTTACAAAAACAATCACCCAACTATCCAATCACATCCATGAATAAGTGTCAGTCATAGTAAGAAACACAATGCTCTTTAAGTGTCAAAAATAGTGACAAACGCAATGTTCCATAACCGTCAATAAAAACACTGGTCGGCCAGCCTCTTCCAGGCCTCATCTTTCTTGTCAGGTTCGGCCCACATGGCATCCCGCTTGTTGTAGAGGCCCTGGGCCCTGTTTCATAAAGCTGTTCGTAAAGTTACGAACAACTTACGAGCAACTGGTGATCAGTTCTGATGTGCTATACTTATCAGAATTTCCATAATTCAGCACAAGACCTGATCACCAGTCGCTCGTAAGTCGTTCGTAACTTTACGAACAATTATGAAACACCCCTCGGGCACTCCAGCAAGTACTCTTTTGCCTCTTCCTCCTGAGCATCATTGAGCTTAACGGTCCTCCGCCTCGCTCCAGAACCGCCCCTATTCCTCTGCCTCCTGTTTGTGGGTTCTTCCTCTTTCTCCTTGGGAGAGGAAGGCCCAGCTATACATAGACAACAAATACCCATATTTGAAATGAATATAGATTATAATGGTACTGCTGTAAGAAATAAGTAATAACACATTACCGAGACCACTCTAAATAGTACATTTTTATCAACAAAACCATCAACCCAGATGCACCGATCAAAAAAAAAACAACACCATTTATGCTCCCACTAAGTTTTTGACATAACAAATGGCAACACAGTATAGTGCTAACACAATACAATTACAGTCCACAACTTAAGTCCATAAAGTTACCATAGGAGGCAGTGGATAATCTGGACCTATATGATTACCTGCCAGGGGGCATTTCATGAAGCTTTTTGTCAGACATTTCGTCCGACAAACTGTTAAAAACTACTGAAATCCTTGCATCTGATTGGCTGAGAGCAAATTTGTCCGACAAGTTGTCGGACAAAAATGCTTCATGAAATGCCCCCAGGACTTGCTTGTGCAACCTCCTCTTCAGCCTCACTTGCATGGTGACTGGAAGGGGATGTAGGTGAAGCTGGGGAGGGCTGGTCTTGTTCTTGGGCCCGGGGTGGAAGGTCTGGAGCAACATCCTGGACAGGGGTAGCAGGTCTTGGAGCAGAGCCTCTATCAGCTTGAGCCAGCGCCACCACGCGAAGGTCTTCATCCTCTTCGTCATCTTTGCTGTTTGCAGGGGGCCTCGCCCTGGAGCTCAATTTGAGCTTCTTGGGTTGGGGGTCCTTCTTCTTGGACTGCTCAAGTTTGTCATTCTTGCCCTTGCTACTGCCTTTGTTGCCTTTTTGGGGGCATCTTCTTTGAAAATTATGTGAAATCTTGTAGAAATTGTGAAGGAAAAACTGCGTCTACAGAGGTGTTGTCGAGTCGAATACTGAAAGTTGTGTGAGAAAGTCTGCGATGCAGTCATGCTTTCATAGGCGGCAAGTGGCGCCCAATGGCGGAAACCAAGTGGTATTTGGCGCGAAATAGTCACCAATCAAGTGCCGTTTGGCTCGCGCCACTTTTGATTTGGAGCGCTTTGGCGCGGACTATGCGCCTCTGTGGCGCCAAGTGGCACCACGTGGAGCAAAATCTCATTGGCGCAACTTGGCGCGCGCCATTACATTCCGGTGGATTCCAATAGGCGGATTGTTTGCGACATTTGGTGCCACTTGGTGGACACTTCGCGCTGAAAGTGCACGGCGCGACGAAGATTTCAAACATTTTGAAATTTTTCTTGCCGCCAAACTCAATTTTTGCCGCCGTTACGGGCCACCGCGCGCCAGTTGGGAGGCAGTTTGAGCCACTGCACGCCACTAAGCACCTTATTGGCGACACTAGGCGCCACTGCAAATTGCATTGGCGCGAACTGGCGCGAACTGGCGCCGGCCCAGTGGACTCCTAGCATTACAATAGGCGGATTCCAATAGGCGGATTGTTTGCGACATTTGGTGCCACTTGGTGGACACTTCGCGCTGATTGCTTGATGCAAGTGGCGCGACGAAAATTTCAAGCATTTAATCCATGTCTACACCTATCCAAAAACTGTAAGTTATACTAACTACGAGCGCAAAAATTCCTTCCCCTAACCACGACAAAACTTCGATGCCGTTCACACCTACATGCAGTTAGCAAAACCTCGAGGTAAAGCTAACTACGATAGAAAATAAAGGGCGCCTAGTTCGCACATAGGGTTGCGCGCTATTGTGGAAAAAATTGAGCGTCGTGGTAACAAAACTCCGTTCACACTTGTCGCAGTTTAAGCGCTCTGTGGGGGGCATTCCAAACCCACGATCAAACTACGACAACACCCTAAGAAATCTTATGGTGTTGTCGTGGTGTCTTGGCCTTAAGGTTTTGTCGTGGTTTTCAAAACTACATGCGTCTACATCTACGCTAACTTGGAGTTTAGTGCCTCGTAGTTTACAAACGTATTAACAGCACAGGCAATTAAAAGTAAATGATAGAAAACAAAACCAAATAACACTTGAAACAATATAATACATCTATCAAAAAATAACAACAGGAAGTCAAAACAAAAACGCTAAAACAAACAATTGCCAAAGGGGTATTTGTATCGAAGATGCATGTTTTACCACATGTTGGCCATGGGACTGTCCAGCTACCATCTTGACAAGACGTTGAAACCGTGGACTGACTGAATTGAATGCGATAACCGTCGTTACACACGATGCTGACGTTGAGGGCGTCCCCATGTCTGTACCCTTCAGTCGAAGGGGTCCGCATGTTGGTACCATTGGTTGAAACACCATAGCTTCCTGACAGGTTAGCAGGTGGCAAGCATTTCAGAACCTCTGCAAATATAAAATGTGAGCATGCCTGAGAAGGTTGAAAATATGGAGGGAAATTTGTTAATTGGTAAGAAGAATCGACGCAATAAAGTGATATCAGTAATAAACACTCATGTGTAACCGTGGTACTTCATAGCGTATTTTGCTGCCATGCATTTTTAGATTCTTCTCGAAAAAAAATCTTTTCTGATCCCTCCAACCCAAATCCTCGTATTATGCACTACTCAGAAAACGACATTGCGTGATATGTCTTTATATTATGAGATATTGTCTTCTCGTAACAGAAATTGTAAGTGCAAGAAATATTATTTGTTTTTTTCTCACACCTTCAAGCTTCTGTAGTCAAGCTGGGTGCAAAATCAGTTAATCTTCTTGATGAATTGAATTGTGCGCCTGCTTGACTTGTTTAGGTAATGTGTGTATTTTGTTGTTTATTGCTGCTTTGTTTTTGTTTTTTATCTTTTCTTTCCTTTTCCAAACCAAAATCTTACTTCATGAGATGTTTCTCATTATCTAAAAAATGATCTTCAAAAAGCGCTGGAAAGCTGACGTCTCATCCCATCCGAAACCATCTCTTGAAGCTACGAAATGGTTTATTGCAAACACATTTCGATCAATTTCAAAAATTATGAAAAGGCTACGGGTCTGTCTTACCACATGTTGGCCATTGTTCCGACCAACGACCGTCTCGACAAGTCGATGACACCGTAGACTCCCTGGGTTGATTGCGGTAACCTACGTCACAATTAACGCGGACCTCAAGGGTAACATTCTGTATGTACCCGTCACCTGAAGGGGTGTGAAATGCGCTGGTCTCATCGAGTGAAACACTATAGCGTCCAGATGAAGCGACAGGTGGCGAGCATTTTAGAATCTCTGCAGAGAATAAGAATTTGGGGAAGGAGGTTTTCTTGTAAATATGAAACGCAGTAAGTATCGATGAGTAGAACAATGGAATATTGATATTCCAGAAACTTGAGAAGGAATATCGATTGCTACACCAGCTTTGAAAAATTTTGACTTTAATATCACTGCTGAAGTAACAGTTTAGAATTTTGATTCTGTGAGAACAGCTGCAGAATGAAGGTATAAAAAACAGTGAATACATGTGTACCAAGGAACTGAATGAACATGCCATTAACATCTAATCACGTGCATCAAGAAGAACAATTAAACAAAGAAACTTCCCTTCCATCCCCCTCCATTCCTCCGCGACGTGAAAAAAAAAAAAAACAAACACAAAAGAACAACATAATTAACAGTGTTTCTGAAAGTGTAACCTCAAGTTCTCTGCCTCTATGTTTTCGTGAAGAATTCTCCTCCCATACTACAAAGTTTTAGAGAGTTCGTTATAGTTTGAAAGACGCCAATGTCTTGTCTTACTACATGTTGGCCACTGTCGCGACCATATTCCGTATTGACAAGACGTCAGGCGATAGGGTTGGTAGGTCATTATGCGATAGTGCTTGTAATTATGTGATTGGTTTCATTATGACTGATTATTTTGTAATCACTGATCCTTTATATTGGAATAAACAAACGAAACGAACGATCTTTTTACTTTCAAATAACGCCCCTTTGGGGGGAAAGACCAACCACAAGAAACCCAAAACATTCTACTTGAGACGTTTAAACATCGGTCTCACCTGGCGAACAGGTGGGGACTTCCGGGAGGAGGTTGCCACGCCTACATTCCACGCGGCCTGATGGGACGCCCTCGTAACCATCATCGCAACCATATTCCACAAAGCTTCCATGAGGAATGATCTCACCGACTTCGTAATGCAACAAGTGTCCATTTTTAATAGTCAGGGCCGTACAGTTCTCTGAAAAGGGGAAATAAGAATGACATTTTTAGGACTTGACGTACGCTTATGGAGAGCAAAATCCTCTCTTTGTGTGATTAATCTGCGTCACATATTGTTCTTGAGGAACATTTTGTCATAATATGACATTTTATATTCCTCTACATGTCATACAGAATTTTGCTAAGGAATAGAAATACACCGAAATAAGAGGGAAATAAAAATAGCATCAGAAATAGGATTTCATTCAGGAATAAACTTTGAATATTAATTTTTAATTTTCATTCAAAATATTCCAAACATTTCTACAAAAGTGCTCACCATATCGTTTGATTTCAATTCTAAAAATGCAAATGTCAAACTCACAAGTTAATTAAAAATTGAAAAAGTATTAAAACATTTTTCTCATAATATGAATCACGACAGAATGACATTAATCAGGCATGTCGACGGCCACTAAATCTAAAAAAAAAAAATAATAATGTTAAATTGTTCATTTTCAGCCCCTCCTATGCTCGTTACATCTACTTGTACACTGCCTATGCATTAAATTGGTCTTGCGTCTGTCAATGACGTCAGATCCAGTAAGGACAGCACGGTCGATTCTTGGAATTGAAAAGGGACGTTTCGAAGGAAGTTATTAAGTTATTGATTTTATTACTCAAATTGTTTGTCAACTTCTTTTTTTCTCCCCCCCCCCAAAAAAAAAAAAAATAAAATAAAAAATAAAAAATGCTTAAAAACAGTTGGATAGTGAAAATAGAAGAACTCTAGAAGCTTGGAATAAGGGGTGACTTGTCCCCTTTAAGTTAGATATAGAAAAGAGTGAGCGTTGGGAACTGTTGGATGGGAAAAACTTCTTTCGATCTCAGTATCCTTTGTGAGTGTGTGTGTGTGTCTGTGTTTGCGTGTGTGTGTGCGTGTGTGTTTAGGGGGATTTACATCCATCTTACCATTGGCTAGGCAGCTCCATCCACAAACACCATCACATATACAGCTTTGCTCCCGAGAACACGCCCTTCCAGGTCTATTCAAGCACGCCGTGCTGCAGGTCCTTTCGTAGAATTCGACGAGGAAATCGTTTCTTCGACACAGTCTGCCTACACAAAGGGAATGAAAAAAATGGGGCGGGGAGGTGGAGAGATTTTAAGTACCACTTAAGCCGAGAAAAAGTATTTTCTTTCCTCTCGTTTCCACGCAGGGGCAGGCCGCTAGGCACCTTTGCTTTTCCCTGAGATTTCACAATTTTCCCATTTTCTTAATGAAAATTTTACTATTCTCTCCGTTTGGCTCCATATGTACATTTAACCCAAATGTTTCTCCTCTGGAAGGCGCATATAGTTCACACACACACACACACACACACACACACACACACACTCTCTCTCTCTCTCTCTCTCTCTCTTAGTCATTTGATGAATTTTGTTTCTACACACAAATACTTAAAACCTCTAGGTACATGTCTGCTGTGTTGTTGCAAGCCTCATATTGCCTAGGTGAATTGTTAAAAAAGGAGATAGCTTGTACTAGAATAAACGTGAACTCGCTGTTAATATCCTTTGTTTATTGAATGAAATGGTTTACAATAATTTACAATGCATGCTGAATCAAATGTTTCGTATTAAGTCTACGTTTAACTCCTATTGACCTTCGGATTAGATTCTTTGTAATATTAAAAGAAAACGTTTTGATTCATCTCGACCGGATTCTCAAAGCCTAGGCATTACTGTGCAGAGAAGGCTGCGAAGCCGGGCTGGCCAAAATAGGTAACAAACCTCAAGACGAGAACTCGATCGACCGATTTTTGTTATGTTTCTTGAATGCCGAGAAAAGGCGAAGATGGAGTTATAAAGATACGGCTCTCGTTGAAACATATTTAGCTAGCAAGTTGAATATTTTTCAACGCTTTGGCCCACATATATTCAGGCTAAATGGATATCGTCATAAACGGCCACCGGCAAACTTATAAAGAATTAGGTCTTTGTTATGGAATAGTTGTTTGAACGTGCTTAAAACATCGCATCGCCTCATTCCAATTATTGTACAAGATATTGAAAATCATTGTGGACTTTCGAGGCAGCAGGTTTCTGCCTTTGACGCATTGAGACGCCAAAGACATATTCTAACAATAGTGATTTCCCATTCATACCCAGTCGAGTATTTTTGTTGAATCCTCACAATGATATACCACTCCCAGAACAGTGAAATAGACAATCAACGGAAATCCGTATGACATTGCGTGGTTGGCTTTACTTATGTGTCGACAAGAGCTCCTAGGACCGCTCCATGAACCGTCAACGCATGTTCTCTCGGCCGAGGCGCGCGGGAACACGGCATACTTGTCGTCGCACTGTGTCCTTGCTACCGTTCCTTCAGGATAGGTGTCGGCCCCAGCTGAAGCCGGAGGGTCGTATATGATGTTTGCGAAAGCTACCCCCTCAAGGGAATTGCAATTTTCAGACGACACTCCTAAAACAAAGAAAGAAGCAAAAGAGTGTGTAGAGCCTAAACAAACCGAAACCAGTACGTTTTCGTAGACAGTGTTAGATCAAGGAGGTACAAGGTGTACATTGCCTATTGAAGATGTCAACCACGTCTTTCGAGTTGATCACTTCCTGGCTTTGAATGTAAAGGAGTCCAGGGGAAGTCAGTCGAATAAATGGCTGTGCTCAGGAAATAATTTAATAGGGGTTCAAAAATATGTTCAGTATTATTTGGGGGACCACAAAAGTGAAAAGGGTGTAAAGGATACTCCCTTCCATGCGCAATCGTAAAATAAATTTTGCAAGAAAATATTTCACAATTATGATTAATACCGCAGTAGACACCTGCTTTGTCAATGTCCTGGAGGGGGATGTAATCATCAGCGAAGGTGTGGTTTTCGTATTAGTTCCCAGCAAAAACCGTAATCATCTATCATGGTAATTGCACTATGATTCAGGGAGAGAAGATGCATCCATAAAAATATATTTTTTTTTAATTTTTTGAAACAGTAACCGTTTTGAGAAGAAGCTTTATACAAACAGAAGCATCAAAACAAGGATGCATCCCTGCGATATAGGTTCTTAACAGTTTTCCTCAACTAAGCCAATACAAAGAAGTTACAGAGATTAGTCCAAATTGACGCTCTAAAAACGTCCTAGCAGTCGGGTAGGATATGAAATAGGGCCTACTTAGATATTGGGAAACGAGAGAAAAAAGGGGGAAAATCTTGTAACCTGTCCATATCTTTATATCAGCTCAAAATGGAGAAAGGCCATGAAAATTAACAAGATGTAATTGTCAACATCCTAAACTTGAGGTCTTACATCGTTCTTGTCCTTTTTTTTTTCGGGGGGGGGGGGGGGGGTTCATGACGACTATAGTGTTATCATAGAAAAACAAACAAGTAATTGGAAACAATGTTGCTCCCGATAGAGTGACGTAACTGCCCCCAAACGTCACATCTGTACAAATACATCCTTGTCGATGAGATGGCGCTGTCCAATTAGTTTCAATCTCGCTCTTGATAGCGTGACGAGAGTGCACCAGGGAGTTTGATATTTCCCCATTTCTGTCATTAATGTAACACCCTGTATAGATACATACATGTAGTTGACATACAAATGTCGCTGTTCAACCTGTCGGTCGGACGTTCGTTGTCTATTGTTGGTCTCCTGATCCCGTGTTGCGTAGTGTCGGTCCCATGGGCATTGTTTGCCTTGTGTCGGTCTCGTGAACCTTTTTTTTTTTTCTTGCGTTGTGTCGAACTCACGGGCTTTATTTGCCTACTGTTGAACTCATGGGCTGTATGACCCCATGGATCTATTTTGGATGTGGGTCTCGCGGGCCGTACGACTCATGGCATGGTTCCCACTTTACCACATTAGTAATTCACATCGTCCTTTATCATGTATTTTTCTTATTTTTTGTTGAAAAACTTTCCAAAATTCCCCAAAAATTATTCACCGGATCGTTGAATTTTAGTATTGATGACCTTCCGTCTAGTTCAGATAATGTTTCGAGTATCACTTTGTGTGCGTTATCAAAATGAAAACAATGATTGTAAAAAATATTTTAAAGTACAAATTGAATTCAAAGAAACCAAAATCCTAATGTAAACGTACATTGAATGATAACAGCAATGTTAGAAGAACATACAACACAAGTTCAAGAGACCGACACTAACTTTATAGGCATAGAAGGGCCACGAGACTGACAATAGACAATTTGATTTTGATTTGTCAGTGAAAGTTTGAGGGAAATCTGGCCATCGATTCAAAAGTTATTGCTTTGGTGTCCTTTTATACAATCAAAGTGGCAGAAATATCATATATATATATATATATATATATATATAATATAAGTAGCATATATATATATATATATATATATAATATATTGTATATCATTCATACAAAATTATAAACATAATTACAAAATGAAGTATATGAAAAAGTAAAGTGAACAAAAACTCTATACATGCATGTAAAACAAAGACTCAGGTACCGGTACGTATCTCAACACTTAATCCTACCCGTATTTCATAAAGGAATCGGCCACCCCTCCCTACCAGGTCCTCCTTACCTCACCAGAGTCAAGACAATTGTAACAAACATTTCCTGGCGCACGCATGATACACGATTTATACCGTACAACATAACCCCCCCCCCCCCATCTCTCTCTCTCTCTCTCTCTCTCTCTCTCTTTCCTACGCACACACACTCACACACACACAAACACACACAAATACGAGCTTCTAAAGAAGATGAAAGTTCATAAGATTGGTGATTTCGTTCCCAGAGAAATGATTGGCTGAGAGCAGTCGCATGACTATATTTTTCCCCCATTTTTCCTACGCCCAGTGGGCTTACATTAATTTTTGCAATCACGTTACCAACCCGTCATTTTGCCTAACATGTCCAGTGGGTTTACAGTAACATTTTTTTTTTAACCATTGATGACTGGTACTGACAACCGCTTAAGAAATCATTACTCAAATACATGACTGTGGCTAGCTGTAATCATGCCCACTAACGTCACGATTGTATATTTCAGCCTTCACAGCAGCATTCATGGGTACGCAATCAGTTACAAAGCGCGCTCAGTCACATTATTTACAGTTACTGTAAATAATGTGCAATTTCAAAGTTTGTGTTTAGTGTGTTTGGGGCACTTTTACAAATTCTGGACATCCTGGCTTTTGAGCAAGTCTCACAGGTAGCTGACTGGTATTTACCCATAATGTGAATAAAAATGATTCATAGAACCATTTTCATTAAAGATAATAAAAAGTTTTGGTACCTCAAAAGCTTCCCTGAATTTCCTTGTCTTGGTTTGTGTTTCAGGTTAAAGTACGTTGTCTGTGAGAATTACTCGCCCCAAAGTGCTCTCATGTCTTAGTAATCATGCAATAATGGTTTCGTACCAGAGCCGACGCTGTACAGCGTCGATAAATATTGTACGAAACCACTGACTGCGACCAGCAGCGTGCAGCCCATTGTACGCATAGCTAACTGCGACCAGCAGCCCCATACGCATAGCGTAATGGGGCTTCGCATTGTAGCATTCAGGATCACGACAGAATTAATATCGCGGGTAAATGTCAACTTAAAATCCAAAAATTTCTTCGATTTGAAGACCTACCAATTAAGTTGAAGTATTGAAAACAGGCTTCGAACAACGTTTGGTTCTGCCAATAGTCCCTTTCTGTTCGAATTGATGACTGAATGTGACTCGGTATTTATAATGCACCTTTGCATCATTTATATGTTAAAATTACTGCATTATATGTAGGACGATATTTCCGAAGTATTAAAGTATGAACAAAGAGAAGGGTGTAATACCTGACAAGCAGCACAGCCAAAAGCAAAACGGTAAGACAGCAAATACCAGTGACCGCTGTTTGCCCTTCATGATAGCTGGATATTCGATGCATGCAGTCCCCAACGTTCAATCTTGGATGTGTGCAATACATAATATAAACAGTGTTATCGAACTCAAGTCAGGAAGTGATAATCGGCATCCGGAGTTAAGACCTTCAGATTCGACCATAAGATCGCTGATTGGATGTGCAAAATGAAATGTGACTTTGGGACCTCATACACTTCATTGATTGGTTAACTTGCCTCAACTTGAGAGCCAATCAAAAGACGACAAGGCCGTCGACCGTAGAAATCGTACATAGACGCGGCAAGCCGAGGGTGTGCATTTCACTCTTTTTTCTTTCATCTCTCCTTCTCCCTCCCTCTCTCTCTCTCTCTCTCTCTTCTTCCAGAACTGTTTATTAATTTTAGATATTCTGACGTCAAGCCAGGAAAACAGATGTGGGTAGACCTATACTCTTTAGTATTTCATAATTATATTTCCTCGAAAAAAAATAGGAATAGGAGAGAAGTCTTTGTAAATGAATACAATGTAGATTTTTTTTTTTTTACCTTTTAACGTGCTGACAAAAAAAAATGTTTGCAGTTGATGTTTCAGTTAAGGGTCAAAAGTAAGGTGCTTTAGTTTGTAGATAACGAATTTAGTATGCATGACATTAGGATGTAAAGTATTCTTTGCATACCTGTTCTTGTTTGATCATTTTTCGAGCATGATTACGAAACAATTATTCCAGTGTACACTCATCATTTCTTACCTAAAAGCTTTTTCAATGACTTTGTTCCAAACCTCCTACAAAGACCTTGATGAACTACAGCTACCTAAAAATTAGAAATAGTATACGCCATTATTGTTCATTTTCCTTTTATCACTTTGTCATGCGTTGTGACCGCAATTTACCTGACAGAACATTTGTTGTTGTTATTGTTGTTACAGGGTAATCACGGTGATTTATAAATGCATAATATTATATCTTGAATCATTTTGTCAAATATCGTTTTAGTAGGAGAGGCAACAGACAGAAGATAAGTATTCAAGTTGCCTTCGTTGACAATATTTTCATTTGTAATCCTTAGTCAATTTCGTATCAGAAAAGCATTACTGATGAAGATTTGTAAGGCTATTGGGAGACTTGTGAGCCTTTGAAATGATATCCTCATTTAATTAAGGGATCGTATAGTTCTGGTTCAAACCTTATTTCAGGATTCTAACATTTTTGGTGAGATAATGAGAAACCTCTTATTAAATATGAAAAACCATGTAATTTCACGAGGAATTCAACGTCTATTTGATGAAAATTGGTTATGAAATGTCTGAGATATCTAAAACAGAGTGATTCTGATAAAGTGTAGGACCCATACTTTATTACGATCACTTTGTTTTATTTTTTTTTTTTTTGACGTTTCAGCCATTCCAGACCCTATTTTCATCAAATAAACTTTAAATTCCTCTTAAAATGGTTTGGTAAAATGGTCTGTACTATTCAATAAGTGTCTTCTTGGTATCTTGCAAAAACTTAAAAGCCCAATTCTCATCTCCACCAATACTGTACCATCCCTTCAACATTCTTCGTGTTGTCTAGTATCGCTGTTTCAACATCACTGTTTCAATGAAGTTGGGAAAGAGTGTAAGAATTGAAAGTTCTAAAAGCCTAATTGATTAACTTGATATTCAAACTCGTTTAGAATTACTCTCCATTTGAAAAACACCATGGACCGATGTGGAATTGCATTTACAAAAAGAAAAAAACCAAGGTCTGACTGAGACAGTTATCTCGTGTGCTTTGCAGGGAATTGCAGGGAGAGAGAATTTGTAGGTATGGTGTTAAATTATTTACCAGCAACCATTAGATTTGCCAAGTTTTAAATTACATGATATCCGGGTGAAAAACATCTGGGATGAGCACAAAAACACGAAGAGACATAATGGTAACACGCACCCACTTCCCGCCTTTTCTCCGGCATTGCTGATCTGTAGTTTTTTCCTTCAATGTACCGAGGTCAATCCAGGAACTCAGGACACGAGAACTTTTCGAGTGGACTGTTCGGGGAAAAACCCCATCGGTGTTCGTGAACTCAACTCGGAAACTGGCTGTCCTGATGTGTTATGATAATCATCAATTTGGAGCAGCGGTATGCTTCCGTGTATTGATATCAATTTTATATTTAATTCAATTCAAATTTGTTTTCTTTTTCTTTCAACAGAATATACAAAGTGGATACAATAATGAGTTAAAATTGGACATGTATTTGAATGATATATACAGGAAGCAAGGAATCACAGTCCGTTCATGTCTATGATTAGTATAAAAAAGAGGCATATCTAAACATCTGTATATTTTGTGAAAAATATGAAGATACACCCACTCAAGAGACTATTATATGGGTTCCTCAGACAAAAGACCATTCTGCATGTAGAAACCTAAATATTTGATATATGTTGCAATATCTAATAGTAAGACACATATTAAACGACAGTTTGTGGAAAATCGGGCTATTCGTCCGAAAGTTAATCATATGATTACCCTAAAAAAACAAACAGTGAAAATAGTCTCTCTTGAAGGAGTGAGAGAGAGAAAAGAGTGAGTTTAAAGTTAAATTTTAGTGAATTTGGAGCTATTATAAAACCTTTAATTTAAAGTAAAATACTAAAAGACTACGTTTTGCGTATTTAATATTTTTGTGCTTGTGTGTCAGATATAAGGATACAATTATGCTCTCTATGTCTGTTCGTACAATGTGCTTCCTATAGGCCTACTCATTCCTGCCCACGTTTTGGAAATCCTCCTTGGTTTTCGTGTGTCCTGTACGTTTGGTTTCCTTTCTCGCTTACGTTATCAAGGCATCCGCATTTTTTGCTTCCTCTCCCTCAATAGAAACAAAGATGAGGTTGTGCAGATAATCGATGTTCTTCAACAGGGTTGTTGACTTTCCATATTCCCACTGCAATCCTTTTGACATGGCAGATTCATTTCCTGTAACGTTTTCTGTCTGTTGTATAATCAATTAGAATATATTTCTCATGTTGCTCTAACAGTGTACACATTCTAAATTCGTGGCTTTCCTTGAGATATCCAAATTACTAACTTTGACTGTAGGTTATTTTGTTTTCCACAATAAAAACATGGACACGTGTTTAGCTTACACGATGGTTTATTATATTAAAAAAAAAAGTAGAGTACAATTTCAATACGTTACACTTCGTTTTCACATACTATAGATAAACTTTAAAAGCAACTTTGCAGGGCTGGCGCAGTAAGGAATATCATATCATTTCTAAATGAGTATCAAAGTCGTAAGTTATAAATCATAAAAGTTATACATTTTCTTTTTTAGTCCCCGTAGTCTTCTAGTCTTATAGTAGTTGATTGGGACAATTGTACTCATTTCAGAAAAAAAAAACACGATCGCTTCCGTTGACCAATCTAGGTTCAGTTAAATCGTTACAAGAGGTCTGTCAGGCGAAACCATGATATGTATGCCTTACATTTAAAGGCATAATTTACCATTTGCAGTTGAAAGAAAAAAACCAGCATTAGTGCTTCAAAACATTTCCTAAATTCTAAAATGTGGGTTAGCGATACATGTAGAAACAACCGATGTAAAAAATTTAATTGGTATTATCGATGTTAAGTATTGTTAAATATACAGAATGTGAACAATAGTTATTAAGAAAAAAAATGCTTCCAGACTTATCCGTCTACAGTAATGGTTTAAAGAGAAAAATAGTGATATCTCTTTATATTGTAGGCTTTATTCGAAAAATGGTATATGGTAGGATATTTTATGATACAACTGACCTACACATATGCATCAAAAGTTATATCTTGAACATTTTTAAAATCACTGTTCCCAAAGTTAAAGGGACTGTACAGTACTGGTTGAGGTAGATATTCATGTTTTGAACATTCCTTAGTGAGATAATGAAAAGCCTCTTATGATATATGAAAGAGCATGTAATTCTAAGAAGGATTCAACGTTTATTTGATGAAAATTGGTTTTCAAATGGCTGAGATATCCAAAAAAAAGTGCTAATAATAAAAGGCGACATGCCCCAACTTTATTAGGATATCTTTGTTTCACATTGTTTTTGGATATCTCAGCCATTTCAAAACCGATTTTCATCGAATAAACTTTTGATACCCCTTAGAACTGCATTCTCTTTGACATCTCACAGAGTAGTTTCTGAATATCTCGCAAAACGTTAAAAGCTAAATCTTCACCTCGACCAGAACTGTACACACCCTTTAAACAGAAAAATTTACATGCATTGACAAGCCAACTTGTAAAGACAGGTAAAACCTGACATGTAATCTTGTGGGGTCAATATGCATGGTATTCTATGTGAATGAAGCCCATTAGCCAGGAATGCAAATAGGTAGATCACGTGACCACCTGCCCAGGATGCACGTGTACGGTGTGTCCATGGGAGGGGATAAAGTGTAACCCATGTCACAGTGGAACGTGACTTCTTGACCTATGGGGAAACGATCTGGAATCCACTCGAACGTTTTCACTGCAATCCCGTGAGCGATATCAGGGGTGGGACAGTAGAGCTCTGTTATAGAATCAGAGAAAAAAAAAGAAACAAACAAAGAACATGTTCAAGAACATGGTCAAACTCATAATATTGTTCCTTGTACATTCTGTTGGAAAGAAAAAGTGAAAATAAATTTTGCATTGAATTGAATTAAAAATATATATACTAAAAATGAATACAGTAATTCACAAATTCTAACATTTACACAAATAAGTGTATACATTAATACCACTCACAATGGCGTTTGCAAAATCTTTCACATGCATCTCACAGAGACATTCAGACACAAAGCCGATCGAACAAGATGTAGCCTTATAACTTAGGAAACGTAAATATGATATTTATTCTGTAAATGATAGGGCTTAAGATACAAATTCCCTTTCAGAATCTTGGCTAAGATCACCATCTCAGTCAAACACTGCTCATTGTAATAGCGTCCTCTTTCATTCTTCTTTTTCATGGTATGCTTCGTACAGTAGGTAACTACACAATTAGGTTTCTCTACCGTTTGGGAGCATTTGATATGTTATCTCTTGTCATTGTCAAACATGGAAATAGACTTCTGGTATCATGTGTATCATTTTGTATCTTGTTTCGGGCCTGTGCATAGTTTGTCAATTGGTTACAACGTCTACCCATAATTGTTAAGCAAGAAATAGTGATTACGAATGGCTATACACATTCTAGCTGAAGATTGGAGATTAGCTGTAGCAATTAAATGACCCTTTTTTAGACTTTTAAGAAGTCACTGGTTGCATTTTCCTACTTTTTACCATTTCAACACGATTTTGTTTTCATTAAAGAGTTTGATAAACATAACAATCTGATCAATTTCAAAATGTTGAAGATTCCACCGATCTAGGTTTCAGAAATTTTGCAGTTCGTTTTCATGGTTGCAATCACAACTCAAGACAACAAAAGTTTGGTTTTCTGCTAGTATCAAAGTTTCAGAGTAAATATTGTCCTTGAAGCCATCCTGCGTCCCTGAAACGGTTGTTGAATGAAAAAGAAAATAATAAAATTTTCACGTAGTTTTGGTGCAATAAATTCAATAAATAAACGCCTTCTGTCAGTTAATGTCACGGTCTATAAGTGATTGGTTTTCATAAATGGTGATGTTTGCTATTCCGAATATTCATTAATCCTAATGTCAGATGAAATTCCGAAATACATATATTTCCAATGCTTAGATGTACTTGAATCTGGAGATGGGATAGAAATCCTTAATCTAAAAGGGGAAATGCGTACAAATTAGTGTAGAATTTTTCTTTGTATTCTGACTCACAAACGAACTTTTTTGTTTCCATTTTCTGATTAACGAAATGTAGCAGTCTATAATTATTTTCATGATTCTCCATGTTGGATTTTTTTTAATTTCTTATTGGCATCATTTCCATATTATCAATACAATCGTTACAGTAATAAACTAGATACACATGTATTTTCTTTCTTCTTTTTCTTTTCACAATACTTCATTCTATTATTTTCATGTAGGAGCCTATGTGACGTAAGAGGGAGCAAACACATTTTGATATATTCAGATGAATTACGATGTTGTTGTTGATGCTGTTTGAAAGGCGGAGGTTTTATACTATTGCCTAAAAGTAAATACAGTTTTGTTGTTATTGTTGTTGTTTTGGTTTTTGGGGAGTTTATATTATGATACAGATTGTAACGTTGACATATAATGTTGAATCTGACATAATTTTTGTTTGTTTATATCACAATATGATTATACTGTTGTGTAATTCATCCCCCTTTTCTTTTTTATTTTGTTCTTATTACATAAAGTAAAGACATAATTTGAACTGGATTTTGAAATGATGATCGGATAATACGGGGTATTTTTTCACTCATCTCCTATATTTTAATGTGATTTTTTTTTTATCATGGTCTGTTTTGATGATAATGTGTATTCTTATTTTTACGAGTTTATTGGATATGTGTAGGAGAATGCATTACATGAGAGCTCATATGCCTAAGGGCAACAGTAAAATAATTACTTTGTGAGCCCTAGCCCATGTATTGCATACATTGTGTTATACGTCAACTGTGTGTGTGGTATACATCAACTGTGTCATTTCCATGTGAATGTCTGTTATGTTAATGTTATTGTAATTTATTTGGCTGAATAAATACTACTACTACTAATGATAATAATAATAATGTCAGTAATAGTATGAGTAGAATTAGAAGCATTAGTAATTGTATCATTATCAGTGGTATTAGTACTAGTATTAGTGTTAGTATTAGTCTATTAGTATAAGTATCATAATAAGTATTAGTATCAATATCAGTATTATTATTAGTTCTAGTATTACTATTAGTATCAGTATGAGTATAAGTATTAGTATAATCGAGTATAATAGTATTAGTATCAGTATTAGTATAATAGTATTAGTATCAGTATTAATCTAAGCATCAAGTGTTATTATTTTTTTCCTGAAATCACTCTAGGCATACAAATGAATAAGATATTCTACTTCGTTCATCTACAGGAACGCATTACTTGTCTGTGGGTGTATGTATGTGAACAGAAATGATTTACGGACATAAGCTTGTATTATAAATCGAGGGAACAAAAGACGCAGGAAAGTTACTAAGAGTAGGAACACAAAAAGAATGTCGAGGAAAAGAGGTTGGGATTGATGGCAAGGTGTGAAATGAAACCATTTGTATCACATTTCCCTGTGAAAATGTTATCACTCCATGCAATATGAAAAAAGAAAATGTATTTTATTTTTTTGGTTTTATTTCCGTCATAAACATATACATACAGATATAAAAGACAACAAATGACACCTCATGCATAAAGCGAAACAGAGCTACATAGCAAAGGAATAGTGTGACACATCATCTACATACGAAACAGAATAGAATGTAGGATTATAGAAAGATAACGGCTGGATAGCCCATAATCCAGTAATCACCTGCACCTTTCTGGTGCCGCTGGTCTTCCATAGGGACCAGTTATAAAGAGGTATGAAAGAAAAAAAAAGAGTAGAAGATGCTTTTTTTATGAATACAAAATTATAACAGTCTCATTAAATATTGTTTTATATCGCAATAGTAAGGCTAGGAAGGGTCCCACCAAAGAGTCAAAGAAAATGGAACAAAAATCTAACTTAAATATGACAGATTTCGAATCAGTACAATAGTTACTGTGGATCTTTCCGTTCCCACTAGCTTTGACTGAGATGCAGGGATTACTTTGAGCATTGCGCAAAGACTTGTGTCATGTATTTCTCCTTCTCTATTCTTTGTTTATCACTGAAAGCTTTAACTATTGATATTCATGATTTCAGAAGATGTCACATATTGATTGCCACTTCTGGATTTGTTATCCAAGGCAGTTATACCTCTGAAAGATTTTTTTTCCTTTTACAATTCATGAATTGTCAAGACGGATCCCCCGCAGCCAGCACGCATCTGACCAAACTATTGTAAAAATATCATTTCGGACGATGCTCACCGGTAACAAGAACTTCAACTGTATGGGAACGACCTCTGAGCGTACATGTGAAGTTTCCAGAATTGAGTGCAGTAGGCGAATCCAGTGTGATGTCACTCTCAGTCTTCATTTGAGGAAATTGGGCAAACATGGGGATGAAAATTTTTTGATAACTTTAAGTATTATTACATAAGTAACAGGAGCATCATTGCAACAAAATAATATTCCTTTTTGAACATATCCCAAATTTATTTGGAACAACGAAAACTGTTTGCGATTTCTTTTTTCCATGGGAGGGGGGGGGGGCAGGCTTTAACATTTTTTTGTTTTAGGACTTCAACCTTTTTTCAGAAGTTAACCATCTAGGATATCCACATTATCTGTTTCAGGCATAAAGTCTTGTTCTATTCTGCAAATTATCTACTGTAGCCGCCCAATCAGTACATATATAGCAGAATGTATCGAATGAGTAAAGTTCACTGTTTGAATGAAATAACAAAAATAAAAGTTAGGTAGCTTCGTGAAAAGAGAGGTGTGTTGTTGCTTTCACATTTACTTACCTGAGATGTATTCATATGTGATGCTGATATAACTGGCGATCCATTGACTCGAAACTGCTTCCGACAAAAGATCCTAAGATTTTGGCCCCATTGACTATCAGGTCGGCTGATAGGGAACACCACCACAGTCCCGTTAGATGCAACCTCGCGATGTAAACCGTGGAACAGAACGGCGACTAGGACCTTTTCTAACGAGACAGACGGTGAGATGACAATTAGCAGTACATCGTGACAATAGTTTATTTGAGTGTCAGTTGTTTTTGGTGATTGTGGAACAGACGAATGAGTATTGCGACTTGTTGCAAACATCGACCATGAGCAACTGCTAGACAGATTAAGTGGTATTTGTACATCAAGTATTAACAATAGGTTTGGAAACCTGATCTCGGAATTCTTTTCCAAGATGTCACAAAATTACTGGAGCAAGTATAGCTGCATAAATAATCCTTCTTCGTTAATGAATTATCACACTGAGGAAGGGGAAGGGGAGAAAATAGCTCCATCTTGCGATGGTTGAATGTCAATCATGCTAACCGACACCATGGAGGGGGGGGGGGGGGGGGAGGAGGTATTCAAGTGCAGTTAAAAGAAGTCTGAAAAGAAGGAGTACATTTTTTCTTGACACAACAATAACAATATTGACCAAAATCGGATGACATCAATAAAGAAGTTATGACACTTTGAATTTTTACTCATTTTTCGTGAAACAGTTTTTAAACAGCCGAAATGAATGTGCAAATCGTGAAGTTATGATGTCAGGGACTCACAACTGATAATTTGTAAATGAATTTCGTAAAATTTGAAGTTTTTCATTTAAACGCAATTAAGCACTAGTCTCAAATCTTGAATTTTCTATCTAATCTGTATTTTTAGGATATTCAGCCAGGGGTAATATGATTAACACTTGAATATTAAAAAAAAACAGTTTTCGTCATTTTTTTTTTTGTTTGTGTGCACTATCAATGTAAAATAATCTATTTTGAGGTGATGATATCATGAGCTCAGTCATTTGCATAGTCAAATCAACAGTACGAGAATTGTACTGCGCAAATCGGCGAACTTCACAGTTTCACAACTTCCCATTTTCATATCCGATTTTGATCTAATTTTCACTAGATGTTTTACTTGAAAGATTTTACCCATTCTTATCAGACTACTAAGTAATCTATGACTGAACTAGAATCCCCCTTTAAGAGCAACCTCCTCCTCCTCCTCGTCCCACCCCCATCTCTCTTTCCTTCCTTGTTTTTTTTTTTCTATGCTTGTGTGCCTCTGTCTCTGTGGCTGTCTGCATTTCTCCCACTCCCTTCCAGAGAAAGAACATTATTTTTCAGGTGTGATTTTCTTTAATTTGTCTCCCTCTACAGATTACATTTGTTAAGAATTCAAACGCTGATCTGTAGATTTACAAACATGTCGGAAAAAAAGGAACCAATGAGACTCGAACTTGTCATCTACTACATTTTTTGGGCAGCGACACTAGCACCAGGCTGCCCCTGGTTGCCGGCAGTGACACGATAAACATGGAACAAACACCCAAGCTCCGAAATGTTAATTTTGGAAGTCGTCTGCTTTGTGAAGCGTCTCGAAAGTTCATGCGTAGGCAGTCAAATATTATTTTCAAATGCCAAACCAACTTACCACATCTTGGCGCAGCCCCGAGCCATTCGCCGTAATCGCATGACCTGCGCGAGTTGCCGACCAGCCGATCTTTTCCCGGGTCCGAGCACCGGGCCACCACGACTGATCCACCGGGCACCGACTCACGAGGATGGACCTCGCGCGTCTCGTCACCATTCAAAAAAAAAGTAACATCTCCTCGGCTTTCTGGTAGCTCACAGGGAAGCTGTTCTCTCTCTATTGGTAGAAACGAGGAATGGACTTAAATCTTCTTGTAATACCAACGATAAAACAATATCATATTAGACAAATCATTTATTGTTTCTCCTATTTTATCCTTCTATGATATATCATTATCTTCTATCCTTTCCTATCTTAAATACCGTACCACAAATATTCATAAATTTGATATTTTCACCAGAAGGAATTATCAGGTCGATACATGAATTTATCTTCAAATCAGTGCTATACTGTTGATTATTGCCTCTTTTATGTTTATGTGTGTGTGTGTGTTGTGTGTTTGTGTTTATTTCATTATTATTGTTTGTTTTATGTTTGGCAGGAGATCACTTTTTTGTTTTTTACAGTTTTTACATTTTTTTTTACATTTATCTTTTTTAATGCAATCCATCAAGTGCCCTTTACATTAAACCGGCAACAATTACAGTCGACATTTCATCCCCTGTCAAGCGCGCCCTGTTTGCCACTTACACCCTTGACGATTTTTTTTTTTACCCAGTTTCTGTAACTTTATTGAAGTCACCCTTACCACACCATGGCCACTGCACCGACCACCTGCCGTCTCTACACACAGTATTCACCGACCGACGAGGATGGGCGTAATATCCAGGATCACAAGTCAGTAAAATGTTGAGCTCTGTACCATGGGTGAAGCTACCATTTGACGTCACTTGTTGGAAGGAGTAATTACCCGACGGAGCAGCATGGGACGAACATGCTGCGGCCTCAACTGTTTCAATTGGAGGTCATTAATGATTATACTTTAGTCGTATACACACTCAACAAAAAAAAAGAAAACAAAACAAAGTAAACACTTTTCCAAAGTCCATATTTCTCATTGAAAATTTGGCTTAAAGATTGATGTTTCATTTACCCTGTTAAAGGTAATTTAATTCGCTATCAACCTGCTAGGTCATTAGACATTAGACATTCGTTTTTGTCTTCCAAGGCACAAAAGTAACAACTGCAAAACTAATGCACAAGTTCTAATTCATGCATACGTGCTATTCCATACAACAACGACAAAAGGAAAATCTAGCACAATATGAAAGACTTATTAAGATTTAATTTGCAAAAATAAACTATTGATATAGATCTATGTCTTCCTAGCCCCTAAGGATAAAGAATGGTAAAAAAAATAATGGAGAAAATTAAGAGAAAATAAAGAATTTTTGTCATATCCATTTCAAATGAAATTTGAGAAGAGCCGATATTAACAAATTGATTCAAATTGGAAATGTTAGATATTTGGTTCTTAAATTTGTCTCAAGAATTCTTCAATTTCTGAATTAGCAGAAAAAATATAGACATTCTTACCATAATAGATTATTATCACCTTGACGGCTTACTTTCTATGTCAGTTAAATTTGGGTTGAAAAATAAAAATCTTGATTTCCCGTTATAGACTCCCACTTTTCTTTGAGGAAATAAAGAGCTAATAGGCAACAAAAACTTATTTCTGCTACCCATTCATGTCTCTCATCGTGCTGAATTGGTCTTTTTTTAATCGATGCTATCGTAAAAGGCATGCGCAAACGTCAATCATTTTGCTGCAATTTGTTGTGTGCCTTGAAAGACAAAAAGAATTAATTCACTTATGCATGGATTTTCCCTTTGTATTAACATACCGGGTTGATAACCAACAGTTGTCTTTCACGAATGTAAGTATAGGCCCTACATAATACACAAATACTAATCATGATAAGATTAAGTGCTCTCATTTTCTTTGCTTTTATTATTCAGTTACTCGCCCACCATTATCTTTCTCTTTCTCTATTTCCCTTAGCTGGCGTACCACATGTTGGCCATGGTTCAGACCAACGTCCTTCATTGCAGACCGTCCAAACCGGTTCCTCTGGAACATAGCCCGGTAAACAGGTGACAGAGATCTGGCTGCCGTGCCAGTATTCCCCGCCCGACGGAACGGTGGCATTCCCGTTTACCAAGAGGACTGAGTAGCCGCGGCTTGTCTGACCGCTTTGGCGTGAGCAACGTGCAAGTTCAACTGGAACAGAATTTCAGAGCAAGATTAACGAATTAAAAGGCATGACTTGTTGCGTTTGGAACACCTCTGTACTAACACTAAATTGACCGCCGGAAAAATAAAGAAGAAAAAAGAAATCGATCAAGGTGACATTCTGATACTTCTCTGCTGGAGCTTCGCTGACTGCGTGGACTACATTTTAATGTTATTGTCAATGATTTTATACTCGATATGTAAACGACTTAACCCCTATCTAATCTAATCAGACTGAATTTTTTTTTTGAATGCAGCTTACCTTGACATTTTTTTTCACAATTCAAAGCGCTATGATAATTAAGTAGGCACAGAATATGGGCGAAAAACCTTGACGGTTGATGTACACACACGCACACACTCACACACACACTCACACAAACACACACACACACATACACACACACACACACACACACACTCACACGCGTGACAGAATATGTCCGTAATGAGGGTCTGTTAGCCAATGGATATTTTATCTTAGGTTTCTGTTGTATTCCTCATCGTCTCATTTCTTCGTCAGATAACACATTTTAGTATGAGTTGTACGAAGAAGGTTATACTCAATTCAAGGTAATAAGGCAGAACATATAATAGGGTAAAAGCATTCTAGAAAGAAAGTAGAGATGCCCAAATACTAAGTTCTAGTTCCACTTCTTGAATTACGAGTTGCTCCTGAATTTAAGCATCGATTAAAATGTTTTAGAAATCTCTGTAAAGATATAGGGTCTGTCTTACTACACGTCGGCCACGGAACCGACCAGTCACCGTCTTGGCAAGACGACCACAACGTGGACTGACTTGGACGAATTCGGTAACGTTCGTTACACTCGATCGTGACGGCGAGAGTGATGCCGTGTCTGTATCCGTCAGTTTCAGGGTTCCCCCGTACGTTGGAATCCCCTGTAGCAACACTATAGAGCCCTGATGGTGTGGTGGGTGGAATACACTTATGAATCTCTGAAAAGATTAGGGGAAAAGCAAGCGAAACAGTCAATGTGAGCTGCCCATGTATATGTTTCTGAAACGAAGGTATTGGTAATTTTCATTCATCGTATGATGTGTGCAAGTCCAGCCCAAAACCCACAAAAAAAAATGCACAAAATAAAATGCCACCTTTCTGCACAGTCTATAAGAGTAGCCTCTCAGATTTAAAATTATATATTATATTTTTAGTACTGGATCATCCGAACTCATTCCAAAGGGACTCAAATAAGAGGGAATTAGGAGGTGCAGTGTCAAAGAAAATCGGGAGAACGGGATTAATAGATAGCAAGATCACTTAATCGTGTTGATCAGGAGTATCGATGAAAAAAAAAAGTCTCTTCCACAATGAAAGTACATCTGAAAGTACACCTGACAGAAAAGGTGCTTATATTTTGCTTTCTCCATCGTTTTAATCTGCCAAATTTTGACAGTAGAGAAAACTCTGTCAGGAAGACAAACGGTTATAAAACAAGAAAAAATGATTATATCATTTTGGTCCATTACAAAGAGTCTTGATCTGCGACTTTTTGTGAGTTTTGAGCTGGGGGTCACATACTGTATGCTGTTAAAAGTTGTTCAACGGGTAAGAATGTCATTTTGTTTACATGAGCTCGATGTGTGTGTGTCTTTCTGTCTGCCTGTCTGTCTGTGTGTTTGTGTATTTGGTTGTCAGCTTTACAGAAATACATATATGTATTCATAAATGTTCTTAAAGTTTGACATCACATGTGTAAGTTAATCCTTACTGCATAACTTACTGTAGTAATTAAATATTTCAAGACTATAATGGTGAAGTGTCAGAAGATGTATGTAATTGAGTACCTTCCAAACATTGGCAAGTATTACGTGCTGTTCTGATTTTTTCTTCAAAGTTCGTATTAGTCCATTACGAATCCATACATGATAGCATACTAAACTCTCATAGTTCATGGGGATGGCCAGGTACACAAAACAAAGTTAACAAACCGAACAAACGGAAAGGCAAAGCGTGCGAGGCCAAATGTAATGAAACAGAAAAAAAAATAAACTACATTGATAAAATATATGACCGTCACCTCTGAACATCAAGAAAATGGGACAAATCGAGCAAGAAAAAGACAAAATTACAGACGAACAGACGAAGTGACAATAAATACAGAGAATAAGTGAAAGAACCGAGACCATTAATAACTCTTAGCCTAATCTAGGAACATACGTTTGCGGAAAATGCACATCTTCGAAGTACAAAAATTTGAGTTCCGTCTCACCGCATGTCGGCCAGAGTACTGACCAACGTCCGTCCAGACAAGATGACCATACCGTGGATTGACTTGCTTGAATTCGGTAACCTGCGTTACACTCGATCCTGACTACCAGAGTGACTCCGTGTCTGTACCCGTCAGTTGTAGGGGCCTCCTCTATGATGGTACCATATAGCGAAACACTATGGCGTCCTGATACTGGTGGTGGAGGTGGAATGCATTTCACAATTTCTGCAGTAAGTGTGTAAAGAAAATAGAGTTCAGTTAAACTAAAAATATCCCTGTGGAAGCTTGATATGCCTTCGCCAAAATGCATCGTTCTCTTAGTAGGTCTATAGAACCTCCTGACAATATGAGACGACAGTTTCACATATTATTGACAAAAAGAAAATCAAAATGACACATTTGTCACAATTGTATTGAACGTTAAACTTTCCTTAAGCTATAGGTTTAGTTTGAATGTGTAGCTGAAATGATTAAAAGAGCAGGTATTTTGGGATTTGAAGATCTTCACCTGACCCTTCACCATTTTATATTCGTTTATGCATTGATTAATTTTCGAATTACGGATAAAAATTGTCATTTCAATATCGTTTAGTAGAATTTTAGCAACCTGAACTCAGACCCTCGACCTTTGATCCCATGGCCAAGAACCTAGAATCACTGTCAGGCAGTATTTGCATATGTACAGTACTAAGTTTCATGATTGAAAAGTGAGTGAAAAGTGAAATTTAGCATTTTCACTTGACCTTTGGCCTTTTGACCTGAGGGAGTTCTTCAGCCTCCCGCAGCATTTTCAAGAGAGGTAGAAAACCCTCTGCCAGATCCCCCCCCCCAAAAAAAAAAAAAGGAAAAATAGCCCGAAGGTCTAACGAAGCTCTGTTTAATGATAGAGATTCACATTATGATGAAGACTTCTGATATTAATTCGGGAGTCATCATGCTACATTCTGTATGCATCATATTTGCTTCGGCTTATTACCAAGTTCAGAGTCAACTAGCAGAATTGAAAATGCAATGTTCCTATTCCCATCTTGTGTCAACTTCTGGCCTGTGACGCCATCATGCTACGCAAGTGAAATATTAAGAGGATGATATATTATTGGTGGAGATGAGAATTGTCGGTTTTTTAAGAAACAACTTATGAAAAAGTACAGGTCATACCATTTTACGAGGAATTAAAGTTTATTTGATGCAAATCGGTCTTGGAATTGCTGAGACAGCCCCAAAAAGGTAAAAACAAAGCTTTTATTAGGATCGCTCTGTGTTTAATATCTCAGCCATTTTAAAACCAATTTTCATCAAATAAACATTGAATTCCTGTTGGAATAACATGCTCTTTCACATTTCATAAGAGGTTTCTCAGTATCTTTAACCAAAAACTGTTAGAAACCTGAAGTTATGTCTCAACCAAAACTATACAACCCTTTCAAGACGATACGTGACATCCAAATGTATAAGGGCATAGAATAAATGAGTGAAATATGTTGGGTTCTTTTGACACAGTAACTTTGAAATGTAACATTTAGACAAACTAATCAAAACAATCTTATTATTAAAGGGGAAGTCCCACCTTTTTATTAGGACCGCTCCGTTTTGGATATCTTAGCTATTTCAAAACCATTTTTCATTTGTCAAATAAACCTTGAATTCCTCTTGGAATTACATGTTCTTTCATATTTCATAAAAGATTGCTCATTATGTCCACAAACTATACGATCTCTTGAAAATCGAAACGATCTCAACGGAGGAATGGCGTCTTTTCTAACCACACATCGGCCACGGTTGAGACCAACTGCCATTGTTGCAGGTCATCAGACGAGATGGCTGGCCGCGGTAACCGACGTCACAAGAGACTGAAACCCGAATTCGGCTTCCGTCAGGGTACCCGTCAACAGAGGGCGTCACCAATAAGTTGCTGGACCAGATTCGTAGCGTATACCAACCCGACGTCGTAGTATGCGGCATGCATCTCGGATCGGGGACTGGAAAGATGATAGAAATTATTCATGTTTTCGAGGGGAGAACAGATCACCGTTTCTCTTATCTTTTAATCAAAGTCGAATTTAATCTTAGAATTAGCTTCTTCATGCTGTTAACATCTGATACATTTCTTCTGACATGTCTGAAGTGGGATATTACATGAATTTTCGCCAGGAGTTACCTAAGGTGGCCGTAAAAAGCAATGACGTCATGCCCTCCAAATCTCGCTGTCAATCATCACTTATTTCAACCTCTCTGTTGCATTGACATAAACCCACTGCATTCTATCTACAATGTATGTTGGCAACCTCCTATACAGTTATGTGACCCTGCATCACAAAACCAATAAAAAGTCGCCAGACATGGATTTTTAGTTAAGAGGAGATTCTGGACGAGCAGACCTCAGGCTCTTAAATGATGCATAACTCAATTCAAATGAACTCTCCTAACGAATCTTAATATTACAAAGAAAGCGCACACTCCGGAAAAGTGTGAGCTGAAAAAAAGAGGCTCCGAAATACAGAATCTATTCAAGCGCTTTTAATCTTTACCAAGCCATGCTAGCTGTGCGATGGATGGGACAAAAACAAACAAACAAACACACAAACAAACAAAGAAACAAACAAACAAAACTAACAGGATGTAAACCGCATCGGAGCACCAACAATGAGGGGTTATCAGATTAAGCTAAAATTGATATGCTTATCAATACATCGTCATTCTGTCCATGAGGGGTTAATGCCAACTTTCAAAGCATTAACATCATTCTTTCTAAAGTTATCAGAGATGAAAGTGAAGAGTGTGTAGAGGGTTTGTAAGAAATGAAAAGGGGACTTTACATTAAATCACATTATTCTTTTTTAAAAAATCCTGTTTTGTGATCCCTAACGTTAGCATAATGTAGAAGAAGACTAGTCCCTTCAGAAAGTATGAAGAGCTTAATATTTGCTGGGTTGACCAATTGCACCTATATTTCAGTCCTCGCACGAAATCAGTTCTTGCGATTTGTATTGGTTTTGAGATACACAATCACATTATAGAATCTGTCATAGCCATTTACGTGCTATATTATTTTAAAACACTCCATCTTGCCGTCTTTATGTATGTGTTTCGGATTTGTTTCGTTTATGTATGTATACACACACACTCACACTCACACAAGTGTGTGTGTGTGTGTGTATGTATTTGTGTTTGTGTATGTGGGTACACATTAGGACCATACATATTATTATGATACTTATCAATTAGGGGAAATGTCTTGTGTATTGATAGGACTGTCTCATGCTGTGGTTCCAACTGAAAGTATAATCCGAATAAGATTATTAATTTCATATCTAATGGATTTACTTTCTAAATCAGTTAGACAAAAAATTGTAATCTTATATGGATTTTTCCCTCTTCATGGTCATATTAGATTACTTTTTAATCCAACGATTTTAGAGTCTACAAGTTAAATGAAGTTCTTACATTCAATCATTTTTCTTCGCCTCCCCCCCCCGCTTTCTCTCTCTTTCTTTCTCTCTCTCTCCCTCTCACCCTCTTACCCTCTCTCTCAC
Source organism: Diadema antillarum (assembly GCF_040938485.1). Classification (NCBI taxonomy): domain Eukaryota; kingdom Metazoa; phylum Echinodermata; class Echinoidea; order Diadematoida; family Diadematidae; genus Diadema; species Diadema antillarum. Next base: position 162,053 of record NW_027271527.1, on the reverse strand, counting down.
CCTCTCTCTTTCTCTTGTCCAAGGAATTCTGCCCTCGCTCAGAAATTTGCTTTCAGCAGCTTTGCGTCTTTGAGTGAGGCATATGTGAATTCTGCCGGAAGTTCACAAGATATGAAAGTGGCGTCGTGCACGCCCTTCGTAGGATGGAAGCCCTATACTGGAGGTGAACTTGCGCTATATAGCAAACTCCTGCGGGAAAAAAAATATAGGTGCCTGGAACAACTACCCTAGATTTCTACAAAGCGTATAGGAGGTTATCTTATCTGTACACGTCGCTGATTGGTTGTAGGCTGATGTTAACAAAACAAAAATAATGGATTGGTCTATTCTGCCAGAGGTGTGTATTTACATTTTAATGGGAGATTGCCGGATTGGATATGATAATCAGTAATATTTTGTTTAGTTTTACGGTCATACTAATTTAATTGGTGGTGTCTTCAAGATAGAATGTTCACTATTGGTTCCGTGACATTTGTCCTTCAGACAATTTCTCCCATGAGATATCTAAACTAAACATAAAACCTACCCACAAACATTACCTTATAATCTAAATCTTTACATAAAACTAAACCTAAATCGCCATCACAACCCTATTCCTATTAACCCTAAGTCCTTTGAGAAGACCGGAGCAATTGTCGCAGGTGCAATGTCACGTCACCGAATGCACGGGGTCTACCCACGAGTTCGACATTGAAAAAAAAGGTCCATGAGTCATACAGCCCACGAGTCATACAGCCCATGAGATCGACACTATAGGTACAAACAGCCCACGACTTCCTCGAATAAAATCTTCTTTTGGTCCCCACTAACCAGCTCTAGTTGCTTCATAGGGTCCTGGCGTTTGAATCATCAAACGTTATTATACATGTGTACGCATTTCTTTTGTTTTTACTTTGGACAAAAAGTACTTTTTTTGTGCCGAATACATTGAATTGAATTCAAATGGAATGAATCATGGGCCTTGTTCACTTACAGTGACCATGACAGTTTCCATGATATCGTGTAGTTTGTGTAGTGGTTAAATCGTATGTTGTATGCTGATTGCAAGTGGTTGAAAGTGCACTGTATGTGATATCATAACTTGCAAAGATTCCACATGAGGTCTTCTGTCCTGGGTAGATGGTCCCTAAGGCTGCTTTCACATAGAAGTATTCGGTATTCGCTACTCGCTATTCGCTATTCGCTATTCGCTATTCGCTATTCGCTATTCGCTATTCGGGCACAGAGTACACCATCACCCGCACCGTCAACTCACCATCCCATGCAGTGAGGATTTCTTCCTCCTACATCCCAGCAAATCTTATTAACAATTTCTAAACTGCATCAGAATGTCAGTCTACATGTTTATTTTTGCTAGAGGGCAAATCCAGATCAAAATTGTCATTATGTCATAAACGAGAGACGGTATACGCTGCAAGAAAATCGAACAAGCTCGATTCCCACTTTGCTATACTATTCGCAGCTATTCGGTACTTTTGAATAGTGCCCTCTTTAATATGTGAACCGGTGTGAGGAAATCCTATCGTTCGATTCAAGCTATTCGCGTGCCCTCGAAAACGAGCCCCGAATACCCGAATAGTATACTTCTATGTGACCGCAGCCTTATAAGATGCACAAATTCATATCTCCCAATAGAATACAGAATTTTATATGTAGCCTACGTACGAAATACACGTCCTTTATGGCAAATTCTGAAATTCCATCCGCGTCATCCTGGTGTAACTTCCCGTTGGAAGTCTTTCCAGAGACGGATGTGGCTCAAAAGAAGGATGAAGATTACAAACAACAAAATTTAAAGCCAAAACAGGCCAAATTATACTGATGACTTTGCTGAGATAATGCCACAAAACAGGAAAACATGGATTTGCTAAGTCATTTTTCCAGTAATTCGCAAAACAGTCGCCTTGGTCAGAATCAGAAACTTTTACTGTCTGGCAGCTGCCCGGAGAAAAAGAGGAAAAACCTAAATGAACTTTTCTTTTCCTGTCTTTGGATCACGATACTAAAGTGCAATATCTTTGTTACACCATGACAATGTAAAACTCGTTCATGTTAAAAATTGACGCACCTTTGACTGTTGTAACTGACATTGACTCTGAACACTGTCATCCTTTCGATATAAAGCTTAAAAATATACCATTTATATACAACATACATATGCATAGAAAGACAGAGCAAGAGACAGACGGACAGACAAACAGGCAAACAGATAAACAGAGATAAAGAAAGAGATATGTGCAGACACATTCTGTTATATTCTTTTAGTCATATTTTTTTTCTCATTTCAGATGCCTTTAACAATCGCAGTGGTGATGAATACTCTGGTTCAGACAGTTAGCGGTTCTCATGTTTCCGACATTGCTTCAACTTTTTGAGTGGTAGACATATAGATGAAAGCTTGTCAAACGAGTGTACATGACGACTTCCCTCATATCGTGACTTCTTTTTTTTTTAATCTCTCACACTCAACACTTTTTTCAGTTTGAATTCATCACAATATAGTCTCTTGTCTGACACCTTGTCTGACAAGCCTCTGCATCTGTTTAAAAAAAGGAGATTCGGAATATGCGATGAAATTTCATATTGACGGAGGGGGAAATTTCCCTTGGTAATGACTGAGGAGAATACGAACAAATATCACTGTCTTCTTCTTTTCCTTTGACCTTATCAAATTCATGGGTTTCTCGGAAGGCAGTCTATAGTTAAACAAGAGAGGAATCATCTGAGTTTGGAGAGGAAGAGAGAGAGAGAGAGAGAGAGAGAGAGAGAGAGAGAAATGGGAAGAGAGTATTATTACAAAAAAGAAATCTCTTTCAGCTGTTGTTCCGGGTTCATCGTGTCACTGCCTTAAACCGATGTCATCAAACAGTGTTGTTTTACTGAGTTGGCAAACATGCGGGCACGTAAAGGTATCTCATTCCCAGAAGGAGAGAAACAGCAACACCCCCTAAATAAACCCAATAGTAATAATAACAAATGTATATCAAGCGCATGTGGGTCACGATGGGGACCACGTTCCATTTAAACAGATTGATTTCGTCCAAGCTAGAAAGAGATTACACTTGACAAAGATCTGGGCGTTGTTACTGAATTCTTTCGAGCCATTTGGCGTGTTACCCTACTCGATAACGTCAAACTAATAATATTTACGATTAATTATCTCGAGTATACACTGGTTGATTTTAACATCAAAATCAGTGGCAATCAATATAAAAAGGAAAAATAAAATCAAGTATGCATCCAACCAAACTCATTATTTTCTACGTTGGATAATATGGAAAAAAAAATGTTCGAAAATATGGAAATATGGATCGCATGTAACCATTGAAAACATTTATGGATATTTTTTTTTTTTCAGAGGGACGTACAAACTTGTGTCACCTTGTCCAATTATCATGTCATGTCATAGCTTTTAATCATGAAAAGCTTTGTTTTTTATCTTCGTGAAAAAGAAAAGATCACAGCGCTCTTGCTGTCCCCACTCTCAAACAACTGGTAGCTTCAAAGTGAAAAGGGGTCACTATATAATGCAACGTCTAACAGTAAATAGTAGTTAAATCTTCAACATTGATACGTCCCTTTCAATGTACTTTACCGTGAGTATGGTGAGGTGAATGTGGTTGGTTCAACTCAGAGTCCTCCACAATAGAGATTGTAACATATTGGTTGTAAGGAGATAAATTATGTAAGGATTTGTTAAGAGTTACCACCCACACACATACACACACACAAAAAAAAAAAACACACACACACACACACACATGCACGCACGCAAAATGTGTAAACAGGGATCTACTCATAGTACACTTACCAGAAGCAACAGTAGAGAGCCAAACGAAAAGAGAATACAGTACAGCGAGACCCAGGTGGTTTGCCATTTTGGCGCAGATGTCATATAATGTGAGGGTTGTATAGAATGAGGAATTATGAATCACCAAGGGCAAAAATGAAGACGTGTGAAGATTAGGAAAGAGAACGCACTAAACCAGGGAATTTGGGTACAATTGCAACATGCAGCAATGTCATGGACGAGTTAATAGGTAGTAGCTTTTGCCGGCGAATCTTCCCGAATCCAGTATACCGATTTTCTGTTTTCTGATGACTTTGTACTTGCACGGAATCAAGATTTCTTTCCTGCTTCACTGCAGTGTTTGAGGCCCTGCATCAGAAGCCCCCCCCCCCCCCCCTCCAAAAAAAAAAAAAAAAAAAGACGTGTGGATTGATGAGTTTTATAAATAAGCTGAAACTACATCTCTATAGGTCAGTGTAGCTGTTTTCGGATATCCGGTGTTTTCTTGCAGACTTATTTGTGCCCCCGAAATCGAAGTTTTAGGAGCATGTGCTTTATAGTCATAAACGTTGTATATTGTCAACAGTTTTTCTAATCTTGTGAGGTTAGTTTTCTCCTCCCGCCCCCTCCTTTAGTCATGCGAAGGTGCAAATGAAATCCATCAGGCACAGTCTGCATATAACTTTGAAGAGAACATTGCTAACGATTATATCACGGTTTTTTTTAATTCATGTTCCATATTCCACATTAATACAAGTTTTATATTCCATTTGATTTGAAACAGAAATGTTTTTCACACAATGGTCAGTTTGAACCAATAATGCACGAATGTATTAGGACATTTATAATTGACGTGTAATATGAGGAACCCACTAAAAAGCAAAGCTTGTAGGATGTGGGCTCCAAAAATATAACAAAGCGTTTGAAGTCAATATCAAACTTTCTTTTACTTTAATGGACGTCCACGTTTCGATCTACACGCATGCAGTCTAAATTGAGTTGAATACTCAGTAAACTCTTAACCACTTCGAAACACCACTTCTCAACGATAGCTTCCCTCCACGTTGATTTTTAATCATTTATATATATTTCAGTCGGTTGGGGACCTACTGTAATTACGATCACAGTTTCATACACCACTTTGAAAAAGATGATGTTTTCTTGCAGAACTTGATCTTATCTGGCAAACTAACATTTTTTTCTTTATATGCAAAGTTACTTTGATGTGCCCTTTGGATAGGAATGACCTGTATTTCGAACATTACGGATAGTTAGTAACTTGGTACTAAGGAGGTTCAAGAGAATCGAGTCACAACCGTTTTATTTCCTTTGCTACATGTTCGATACCGCGACTCGAAAATATTTGAAGCATGTGCCAAAACTTGATCTGCCGCGCAAATAGGCAGAAAATTAATTTTGTGTTTCATTGCATAATTATATATATATATATATATATATATATATAACACAGTGCTTATATAGCGCATATCACTACCGTGGTGTCTCTATGCGCTTAATTACCAGCCACTTTCTAGGGAAGATTATGTCTTTTTGATAGCAATTCCTTTTCGCCATCTATAAGATGTAAGTGGTGTATAATTGCATAGACACAAGGATAACCAATTTGTACGAATAGAATTGCGCCCCCCCCCCCTCCCCCCTTCCCCCTTCCCCCCCCCCCCCCAACACACAAAAAAGCGATGAAATGAAAAAGGAAATTACTCGACTTGGCATGCCCGGACACTAATCTCATATACAGTATATATCAATAAAGAATTGTACTCGACAATTATCCCAGATCAGTATTGATTGCAGAAATAAAGTGGAAAAGTGATAAAACTGGCTTCCCAGGATGGTACCTTTTTAAACAGTTTCACATGATAAAGATCCAATTTACACTTTTGCACAAATTTCAAACTGAATCTTCAGATCACCAAGCAAGACGGCGGCATCGAACATCGATCATCAAAGGGACAAATTCACCTGTGGAATTCATATGTTCATCAATAGAAAACTGACAATTGTTTGAATAATTACAGCAAGTTGGAACTCCATCCCTTCAAACTCCTCGGCAGTACAGTGATCGCTGCTATATCCATCATTTTGTGTGCGAGGTTTCTCATAGCTTGACCTCTTAAACTGCAACATTTTGGTCCTTTTGGTTTAGGATGTAGGAGTATCATGTCCTGAAATGAAATCCGTCTTTAGAGCTATCAATTCAAAACTTCGGCATAGCGTTTAAGCTTACTTTCCTTCCGGGCAAAGAGCATGGCTTCAGGAATCAGGAATAAACAGCAACCCTGGAGACATAACGAACAAGAGATTCAGCGTAATAACATCCTTCCTTAATAGGTCATAGGCCATCTTGAAGTTATCCTATATATACAAGTACATGTTCCTGCCCTCCCCTCTCCCCATCCCCCCCCCCCAATAAATTATATATATATATATATATATATATATATGCCTGAATCATGTATCGCACACCCAACGCATTACATTTGACATGAAGAAGTTCGAATACAGGAGGTTATTCAATCCGAGAATGAAATAAGTTTCGTTATCCCGAAGGTTCGTAATTTCGAACGTTCGTCACCCACTTTACATTTTCGGATTAACGAACCCTCGGAAAACGAACTGATGGAATAACGCCACAACTTTTTTTAAATTCTTTTTCCATTTTTTTATTAATATCTAATTTTATCCTTTTCATTTGCAGATTGACAAACCTCTAGGTATATGAAAGTTGTGTGTTTCGGAACCTGTTTTATGTTCGGATTTACGAATCTTCGTATGACGAAACTTATTTCATTTTTAGATTAAAGAATATCACAACCATCCAAAGAGTCAGAAGACTACGAAATGACAAGAAGAAAGCGCAGTGCTGATTTGTTTTCTCCTTTTTTGGGGTGTGTGTCTTTTAGAGTGTTTTGAGGAAAATCATTACCGTTCAATTTATGTGCTTATGTACACTTCTATTCAGGTTAAAGAGTGTGTACAGTTCTGGTCGAGGTGAGGATTTAGCTTTTAACGTTTTGCGAGATATTCAGAAACCACTCTATGAGATGTCAAAGAGCATGCATGTAAGGGGTATCAAAAATTTATTTGATGAAAATCGGTTTTGAAATGGCTGAGATATCCAAAAACAATGTGAAACAAAGAGATCCTAATGAAGTTGTGGCCTGTCGTCTTTTATTATTATCACTTTTTTTGGATATCTCAGCCATTTGAAAACCAATTTTCATCAAATAAACGTTGAATCCTTCTCGAAATTACATGCTCTTTCATATTTCATAAGATGTTTCTCATTATCTCACTTAAGAATGTTCAAAACATGAATCCCCACCTCAACCAGTACTGTACAGTCCCTTTACGGAAAAAAGAATCCGACAACTTATATTTTGCTTGAAGTCGGACATTAACGATATTGACATCATAATATATACGAAGTACATATTCACTGGAACAATTTTAGATAGACAAAGAACAACAGATCTAATGTTCCTGCGGATAGTGCTATCACCTGTGCTATAGGCAGTACTCTTCTTTCGCAATGTAGCAATGATTTCTAATCGACTACATAAATTACTAATAATTGGATATCTGTTATTGTAAACTACCAAAAGTCGAAGTCTTCCCACCATTGTATAATGTTCCGCTTGCTGAATTCCTGTTGTCGGAAAAGAGTCGGGTCACCTTACACGGATCCGCTGCCAAGAGTTCAAAAAGGGAAAATCCCTTTTGCTGAAGAGTGCCCGTAGAACCTGGGGCCATCTCACCCTCGGGATTAAAGTGAATTTCCTCTGATATTGATGTGCTAATACAACCAGTGTATATCGCAGTATTTTGTCATACAGACCAATACTCCCTTGCGAATGTATACCACCAAAGTTCGACTTCAACTGTACTGACAGATGCGATGTGATTTTGTAGAAGAACATGAGAAAGCATTTCGAACCTGTGAATGTTAGATACTGATGTCATCTCACCTTCCTTAGTTTGAATTTTGCATGTGCTGTCATTTGTCTTCCTTTATCCCAAGAGAAATAATGACATAACAAGATTTCGCTAAATCACATATAGACAGCAAAAGCGCAATCGCATAGAGATTTCTAAAGGAAACATTCTACATGTGCTTTCAAAACACAAGCGAAGGAACAAAAGCGCTTAGAAAATGCACTTTGATATGCCTGAATTTTATCCTGGGATACCCGAGCTCATAGCCTTTTCAAATTACACATCAAGCGTTTGTTTGTCTTTTTTGTAAGTCTTGCATTAACCCTATAAAGCACTAAAGCTTTTTTGACCCCTTCCAGGCCCAAGGGGGGGGGGGGGGGGGGGGGGCACATTGTGCCCCGTATATAACTTTTTTATTACATGATGTATGACCGTCATATTTGGTACATGAGTAGAGCAACTCATATTCTATACATGACCCGATATTTGAAATTTCTAAGGGTCATCCATTGAGGGCGCTATTCACCAGAATATAAAGAAATACATAGAAAATACGCTAAAATCAGGGTTTTTCTTTATATTTCTTTATCCCCAGTATATATGGGTTTTTTTATATCAATCATTTTCATATTTACCACAAAGGAAAAGCAAGTCAACCTTCACTGTTTGTTATGGTTGAACTTTCTCAAGGTCAACATGTGGGGGCGCTATTCATTGCAATATAAAGAAATATATGAAACCTATGATGTATTGCTTGGAATGGATACATATATTGGTATCATATGTCATATTTCCACAATATTGAAATTTTGAGTTTGTAGATTGATAATATGATACACAAATGATATCCCCGGCAAAGCTTGTGTGAAGATAACACAAAATAAAAGGGAAGTCTTTGGAAAATGCTGTATTTTCGATTATTTCTATTATATCTATTGTTTGATGCCTATATTATATAAAAATAAAGGAAATAAAAAGAAGACCATTTCGGGGTAATTCACAACCATAATCACTTCGTATTTTTGTCCTTCAGCAAATTACAGCCAAGGAAACCGCCCTTTCATCCAATATTATTTTGTTAACTGAAATTGGAACAGAAAATCAAGCAAAATCTGATGAACATGGTTGTCAGTTTACGATTGCCATGGCAACCAGCAATATCGGACATAGCTAAATTATATATCAAAATGTTTGCAATAAGATTTAAGGAAAAGTCACCAAATTTCGTTGAAATCGGGTAAAGGGTGTAGGAGTGGCAAATAAAATACGGTAGGGGGCACAATGTGCCCCCCCCCCCTTGGGCTTTATAGGGTTAAGCTTTCTCTTCTTTGTCGAATGTGTATCAAATATGCTTCTGCTTCGGCTTCTTACCCTGTGCATTGCCATCCTCCTGATCTTCTTTCACAACGTAAGACATTTTATAACGTTCCTGCTTTATTTAAGCATCTATATTCAAAGGAATGAAATATCTTTCATATCAAAATTGACCGTCCAAACGTTCTAAGTCCGTTAAAAGTCAATGTTTGTATCATTGTATTTCTGTATAGTTCTTATATTTACCCTCTAAAAACCGTTAACAAATATATGTTCTATTCGTTGTGTTGTGCATTTATACCGAGAAATATACAAATGTTCGATATGCTATTAAAAGAAAGTGATAAATCAGTTCTTAACAATGGACAGACGAAAGTGTATCGTTTATGGTAAAGTTGTAGGCGGGTTTGCGTAGTGAAGAAAAGGATAAGATTGTTGGTTAAAAGAAGCTTATATCTTTGCACACTTGCTATATTTTATTGCCTTAGTTACTCATATCTCTCTCTATCTTTAAATTTCAAAATGAGGTCAGTTTTTTTTTCTACTGGTACTTCGCGGACGTTTCCTCTTCAATTAAATTGAAAGGACTACATTGAAGTTACTTTCAGTTTTACCTGATTTTAGGGCCCCAGTATTTTGCACTTAGGTTAAAGTAGTTGTACTGTATTAAACGAAAATGAATGTTAAAACGTATCCTTCTTTTTCTCATTTAACCATTCAAGTTTTTGCATGATTCTGCTACAGAAGTAACTGTCACTTTTTTTGACAGACAATCATTGATTTTAGAGTGCTTTCTATATCACTGACAGATTACATATTAAGCTGGCTGGACTTCAATAATATATGCAAAAATTCAGATAGATGCCAACATTCGTCATTTTGAGAGTGGAGCATTCGGTTAACTCTCGCTTCGTTATTTTCGGAATTAGTAAACCTTAGGAATTAAAGGTCTTTTGATAATTCTGCGGCAATATATATAAAGAAATAGCAACATTTATTTATGACCAAACCTGGACCCAAATATACAGAAGTTCATTTCTGAAGTACATAAGATGAATGATAATAATCAGAAAATCAGGGTAAGAGAAAAAAAAAACAAACAGGATACTGTTAATAACGCACTGAATCGTTGTTTCTAGGTCTTGACTGTTTGAAATAAATGAAATTACGTTAAAATAGATGACAGTATAATTACAATGCATTATGCCTTAATAGAAATGTAGCATTTATCAAAACCATTCAATGATCAAGTTAACTCCTTTTGAATCCCAGTCTTCATGATAAAAGCTTAGAATTACAATGATACTACTACTACTACTACTACTACTACTACTACTATTACTACTACTAACAATAATGATAATCATTATCATAAACATAATGATAACAATTATAATGCTTTAATAATAATAGTTGTGATAATAATGACACTTAATAATAATAATGTTAACAATAATAATAATACCAATAATAATAATGATATTGATTATCATATTATCATTATCATTATTACAGCTTAGAATATCATAGCACTGATTTCTGACGATTCGTGATATTTGTAATTGGATACATCTGGCCACAAGGGCTTTTGCCTTTAAATGAAGACGGAAATCCTGGACGGGGGCTGCTGTTCAACAACATTTGACTACCTTCCCACCCCACCACTTGGCAATTTTCTTTCGGCAACTATACAGTTCATGCTTATTTGTCTCTGGTAGCTGACATATCCTTGGCCGCTTTCGTGAAATCACTTTCCTTGGTATTGGACAACTATCAACTCTGCGGCATTTAGCTGCCACTATGGCAAGGCATCTCAGTCTTACAGTGCTGTGCGGTCTTTCCGTCGTCTGGTTCCTGGTTTTTGATGCCGGTAAGTGTGGCTTAGACTTAATAAAAAATACTGTGAATAATATTACTGTCATATCGACTTAAGCAGTGTTTGACACTTCTTGTGCATAAGGCCTATAACGTAGATACAATATTTTTAAAGGTTTTTTTTAAGGTCGTCTTGTGAACCTTTACAAATGACGAAGACGTAGCAGACATAATAAAAACGTTTTGTAAGGTCTATTGACGTTTTTTTAAACGTTTTCCAAAACAAAACAAAAAAGCCTGTGATATGCCGTAAATTCTAAGTCTCCACGTTGACATTACATATGTATATGTACATTGTAAAAACGTCCATTATGGAACCTGAACAAAAGAAAATAGTTTAGGAAACGTTAAAAAACGTTATATGTTTGCTGGGATACATATGTATTTTTTTTCCACTCATCACGTCCCCTTATTACCAACATATTATCTGGACGCATGAACTTGATGATGCATGCTTGATGAGCATGATTTGTTTAAGATTGAAAGAAGAGGAAGATCAATCTGCGAAGTGATATTTCCAGCAGGATATGAAAGACTTGAAAACTTGGTGCATGACTTTGTGTAACTTATTATGTCTATTGATGGGGTGCATTTTTATTTTGTTGCTGTTTTCCATCAACACATATTCGCTGAAATAAGAGAAAGAATTACTCTGCGACCTGAAATTTGTACTAGGTTTAGACTTGAATACTTGAATACTTGGTGTATACTTTATCTATATAACTTCCTTTTTTAAAAATTGGATGCATTTTTGCTTTGTTCCTGTTTTCCATCAAAACATATTCTCTGAAAGAAGATGAAGAATTAATCTGGGACCTGAAATTTGTAGCAGGATTAGACTTGAATACTTGGTGCATGCCTTTATCTAACTTCTGTGGGGTTTTTTTTTTTTTCGAATTTGGTGCATTTTTGCTTTGTTGCTGTTTTGCAATCAAAAAATATTCGATCATAAAAAATTGTTCAAGTTCAACATTCATTTTTTTTTCAATCTGTACACGTATGTCTCAGTTATGTCCGGATGTACACACTGTATGCTTTATTGTCTCGAAAATACCAAAAAAAAAAAATTGACTTTATTTCATTTGTAATATATGTTCAATGCAGAAAATACCCAATAAATTCATATGAATTGAAAATCAAAATTAAAATTCGAACAATTTTTACCGTTCACCCACATATGGATCCTCTAACACTTAAGCCTATACAAGGGGCGAGTAAAGTGTAACGAGTACCAGCAAAAAAAAGAAAAGAATACAAAGCAAGAGTGTAGATAGTAATTAGGGATGACGTTCACTTTCTAGGGCCCCGAAAAGACCAGGCAGGGTTGCAGAAGCAAATTCTGTCATTTCGGCATTCTTTCCGCGTCAGATGCAGAAAAAAAAAGTGTGCGAATCGGCTTGTCCTGGGAGACTCCTAGGAATTTCTGCAACGTGACTGCAGACTTTCCTGGGAGTGTTCTAGGAATCACTCTGGAAGGGCGCGAGATCAATGCTACAGGAATATGGTGATCGTGGTCGGACAGCGCAGACACAATGATCACACAAGAGTGGTAGAGTCCTTATAATTATTACAATCAGGGTGACGTTTCCATAACGTGAGTTAGACATGCGGACAATATAAGGAAATATTCAAGGTTATAAATTTGGCGGTGACATTCGAGTTTTCTCATTGCCTTTGCTTCAAATACAAGCTGAAAGAAATGCTCAACTAGCACTCATTTCAAATTTTTGAGGTTTGTCTCATCTGGGAGAGTAGTCTTTTCTCTACCTATACTTTTAAAATCGAAACAAAATCAAAATTGAGATAGTAGCACAATTCTTGAACCATATATTTTTTTCAGAGATGTGCTTCCTTTGCCGTGAAATAATATATGTTTTCTTTGACGCTTCTGTAGATCATGCCTAAGCGATCCCAATCTTTCTCTCTTTTTTTTTTTACTCTATGAAACTGCATCTCCTTACTCTCTCAATATTTCAATTGATGTTGAATGAGATTGGATGGTCCAATTCAGATAAGTAAAAAAAAAAAAAAAACATTCAAGCTTAGAGGTCAGTACTGTGAACTACGGTAAGGGACCTTGCCCTCTTTTTTGACTTCCTGTGTTTCAAAGGCATAATACTGCATTCATTTTTTACTTTCAAAATCCTTTCGCTAGTTGAAACTTGTCGATTCTGCCGTGTCTTGACCACATGTCCGCAGCGGCTTCGCGTACGTGCATTCTATCTGCATCGTCATCGCGCTGAAAACATTCCGGGTGTTTTCTCCTTTCATTCGCGAAGCTGCCCAAACCGCAGGATTCTATGAGGAGCGTTTGCGGAAATGGCGGCAGTGTCACGGAAAGGCAGGATGTCCGCGTCAGATTTGGGACTTGATCAAAATTTGGACGCGGAAATTTCTTTCTCTCCCGAAGGTGCTGAACCGCCCGGACGTTGTTTAGGAATGATAAAGACAGTGATGGGACTCTTTCAAGAACATGAGGAGGGGCTGCGGAATGAACGCGGAGTTACTAATTTGCTTTTAGCGTCTTGTCCGCTCCCAGGAAGCCAGGTTTAAAAAAGAAAATGATAAAGTGACGATATGGAATACGAGTGGATGTATGTACTAGGTGTTTCAAAAAACATTTCCCACTTTTGATTCTTAATAATTCATAAACTATATATCAGATAACACTGTCATTGATATGAGTAATAGCTGAATAATGTACAATTTGGTTGAAGGTGGTTTGAATATGAAAACATAAATCAGTTTCATGAAATCCATGATTAATTTCACAATTAGGTTCCAGATTTTGCTCTATTTTCAACCCTCTGTACAAAATTTCACTTTGCACAGGGGTCAATGGGTGTGTATGGGAGTGTGTGGTTAACACCCTGACAATGGTCCTAAACAATGGTTAGGGTTTGAATGCTTCATTATTTATTCATGAGAAATTCCACTATCACAACTAGTCTTTATTCAGCCTCTGGCAGTATCCGTGTAAAGTCAAACGCCTGCCGATACTGTCGTTGGGTCTCGACAGTGCTCTCCCTACTTCTGAAAAATGAAATTACAATGAATACCTTCTGTTCTATCGTAAACATGGTGACAGGAAGCAAAGAAAATCAATTAGAGTATACACTTGTGTGAATGGAGCCTTAAATAAATCTAGTGTGAAACATATCGCCCCAATGATAAATGCTGCTGAACTCTTAACCAAAAATGATTTCTTTTTTGTCAGACTATGTGATTAGTAGACAGTTGTATTAAATTGAGGAACTTTAGATCATTTATGCTTATTTACATCCCAAATTTAGTGATATGTGAAGCAAAAATTGAAAATGATTGCCAGTTGGAATGGAATGTGGTGTTTGCAAGCACATGGAAACGTGCGCTTCCTCTTTCCATGTGCATGCAGTTTACCCTTTACCGTGCATGAATCCAGACTAGCAGTGCCCAGGGCAATCCACATGAATTATTGATTAAGCATTCATGTGCCTGGGAGCACGAGACTGACGCCTAGTCAACAGGTGGTTCAGGCATGTCTATTGTTCAGGGCCATTGTCAGCACACACTCACATACACATCATTGGTTCCTGTGGCAAGTTCATTTTTGTACAGAGGGTTAAAAATTGACCAAAATCTGAAACCTTACTTCAAAATCAATCTTAGATTTAATGAAACTGATTTATGCTTTCACATTCAAATTACCTTCAACCAAATTGTACACTATTCAGCTATCATTTATATCAATGACAGTTTTATCGGATGAATGGTTTTTGAGCTATTAAAGATCAAAAGTGGGAAATGTTTTTTGAAACACCTAGTATGTGTGCGTGTTTGTGTGTATGCATGTATCATTGTTTTTGTCATTTTCTGGGAACATATGTTTCAATGCATTGTGTCTACAGGTTGTAACAATGATAGCTTGGTCTCAATTTAAATTTTCTCTGTACTTTTTAAGATGATTACTAGTACTTTTTACAATAGTTATGTTTTTTTCTTATCTGCATTACATCTAACAGTTATATTATGAATAAGAATACATTCTGCACAACCAGTGCCCTGTTGCATAAAACCCTTACCGCTGGACTTACCGCTCCTTTCTAGCGGTAAGTCTTCAAATTAGCGGTAAATTTTATAATCCTTGATGCTGATTGGCTGTGACGCCTAATTTTGACGGTAGTTACCATTGAAATTCAATGGTAAGTTTTATGCAACGGGCCACAGGTGTTGAAGGAGATGGCGGGAGTGGCAAGGGTGGCAGTGGAGGCGAGGAAGAAGAATGGGCCTCCTAGGGTGAGGGGAATCCGGTTTGTGAAGGAGGGGGTGAGATGCAGTGTGAGAAGGAAGGGCCAAGGGGAAGATGTTGCAGGGATTTTGGTAGTGGGGGACTATTGGGATGTGCGTGGTGGACGAGGAGGACCGTACAGTGCCAGAGGAGGTGGTGGTGACTGCCCTTTCGGCCGGACATGGTACTGGTGGCTGGGTCTGTGCACAGGTTAGCAATGGTGGAGGCGAGGATGGGAGACGAGGATGGATGAGGCAAGGGAAAGAAAGTTGGATAGGTATTCTGAGTTGAGAGAGGAGTGTGAAAAAGGGGGTGGAGAGCAGAGGTGCATACTGTGGAAGTGGGGTGCAGGGGATTTGCTTGACGAACGGTAAGGAGGTGGGTCAGAGCGATGGGAGTAGGTGGTAGGGAGGGAGAAAGGTGGATTAATAGGACTTGTGGGGCAAAGGATAGTTGGGAAGGCTTGGGGGCGTGGTGGGATCGAATAGGGGGATGAAGAGAGAGTGTTTGGAATCTGGAGTGAAAGGAGGTAATTGATGCCAAGTGTTCTTTGAGATGCCATAGGGGCGCTGTCAAGGGAATCCCACGCAGCACCGGCCAGCCAGGGGTAAGTGCCCAGTACTTATGGCCGAAACACTGGTGATCCCTGGTGTGCTGCTGACGACCCATTGGCATTGGCTGATTTAACACCTTTCCGTTTGTTACCCTGCATGATACGTTACTTATACACTATATACGTTTTGAGTTGTCCATTGCATGCTCTCTTTTTTATTACATCATTCTTTTCCATCGTAACAGTAACTTTTATGTCAACCTTGCAATGTATATGCATTGCCTTTCGAATTTTCCCATAATGATACTTTATAATTCGCTTTTTTGTATGTTATGATTCACTCCGTAATTATATTTCATGCAAATTGATGAATCAATAATTTGTGTAACGTTTGCTTTGTATTTTGTTCTTACCCTTTGTTAGATTTGAAATTAATAATTGAATTGAATTGATTTGAATTGAATTGAATGGAATTGAATGGAATGGAATTGAACAATAGTATTGGTACTAATAATGTGACAATGGACGTAATGGAATCAATGTAAATTACTACTCTCGTTAAAATCTCTTCATTGTCTTTCGACAGTGAACAGCTGTGTAGGTGGCTACAGCTCTTTCAAGTTCCATATGATTTCTGTTCGTAGTATTGGTGTTATCATCAGTAGTGCAATGAAATATTGTTAAATTATTCTCGCAACACTTACTGTGGTTTTGCTCAAGTTAGGGAATTTCAACGCCAAGTTGGCCTACTCATAGTTTCTTCAATCTCTTCTCTAAATTATGTGTTCTTGTTTTTTAGGCATTGCCTTTTAAACTTTAAAGTTATTTTAAGTTTATAATTAGTTTACACTTCAAGACTGCAGCACTATTAAAATTATTAACGTGTGTGCGTGTTTTGTTGTTGTTGTTTTTTGTGCAACGAACTGGGGGAGGTTGTTGGTGCTGCAAGTTGATTTTGCTTGGTTTTTGTGTACATAAAACATGCTCACAACTTACTGAATTACAAGAACACGTTTTTGTTACAAGAAAGCAGTCGAGTAACAAACTATAGTAGACATATAGTGTGTGCTAAATGAATAGCAAGAGTGGAAGATGTTTCTGATTTTTCATTTCTCCAGCCCGTGCAACCAACCAGTGTTCTGTCGAAGGCTCGTCATCAGGGTCTTACTCCGTCTCTGAAGGCAGTAATGGTATTTACACGCCTAGCAGCACCCAACAATACAGTGACGGCACCGGCATCTGGGTCATTTGTCTGCCATTTCTACCCTGGATAAAATCTGTCTGCCGAAATGGAACTTGGTCTGAACCGTGGCCAACATGTGGTAAATAAAGCATTCTCTCCCTTCTCTGCAGCAAATAAAATATACTGTATATAAAACATAAATACAAATGTATATATACATATAATCAGCAAAAAAAAAAAAAAGAAACTTAATACTTTTTCGAGATCATATTTTTTATAGAAGATTTTGATGAAAATCAATGTATAATATACCATATTAAAGGTAATTTGGCTATCACGTAAGTAGATTGATACAAAAGGAAATTTAACGCATGAGTGAACGCATTCATTTTTGAATGAGACACAAAAGTAAAAATTGCGAAATTTGACAAGTTGTCTTTCATTTGGTAATGCCCTTAAAGATACCAATGACAACAAAAAGCCATTTTAAAACAATAAGAGACATAACTGAAATACCATAAACAAGTTTTTGTTTTCTTTATCTCTTTATAACATTAAACAGAAACAAAATGGGAAAATAAAGGAGAAAAATGAGAATTTCTTGTCAGCTTAAATTTCAAACGTCATGGGGAGTAATAGCATAAAGATGATTACATAAACAGAATTTCTTTATTTTACTCTTTTCAGTAAGTAAGTCAAAGATTCCTGAGATAAATTTAAGAACCAAATATCATTTACAATTCCCCTAATTTGAAAAAAAGAAAGAAATTTCAACCATTTTCATTAATATTTCTTCGTCTCTTATTCCATTTGAATTTTGGCTTGACCCAAGATTCTTCATTTTTCTCCCCTTTTTTGCCTTTATTGATATTTTGGCTTCAAAGATATTATGGAGATCAAACTTCATTTTTGCAACTCAATTCTTGCGTCTAGTTGTGTTAGATTTGTCTTTTGTTCTTACTGTTATATGGAGGAGCACTTGCGCATGGATGGCAACTCGTTCAATTTTGCAATTTTTGCTTTTGTGCCTTGGAAGAGAAAAACAAAGGTGTTCACTCATGCGTAAAGTTACCAATTTTATTGACCTACTAGGCTGATAGCCAATAAAATAACCTTCAATATGGTATATAATACATTAACTTTAAGCCAAATATTCTGTGAGAAATGTAAACTTGAAAAAGTGTTTACTTCCTCTTTTTTGCTGAGTGTATAAAATGCACGTATATTCCAATTAACCACTATCTTCAGATTTAAACTAGAAATGTCGCTAAGGCGACTGGTACGCCTCCGCCATAATGCATGATTCTCCTAATAGGTCTATAGTACATGTAGACAATGTGTGATTACATTGTCACAAAATTGGCAAAATATTAAAATGACAAGTTTGTCACAAATATGTTGAATATTCACCTTCCTTGATCTACATTTGTAGGTTTAATTGGATGAATAGGAGAGCATGTATTTGGGGATTTAAGGACTTTAACTTGACTTTGACCCATTCATAAGTTTACAATGCATTGAGTAATTTTCCATGTATGGAGAAAAAGTGCAATTTCTGTATTGAAAAGTTCATTGTTACCATTTTCATCTGGCCTTTGACCCTAAAATTCATAGGATAATCACTGTCAGGCACAACATGCATAAATATGTAGTAAGTTTCAAGATAACTTGAGCCACTTCTGAGATATGGAGGAAAAAGTTAGTTCAGCACTTTCCCTTGATCTTTGACCTTTTGACCTTTGAGGCAAACAAAAAAAAAAAGAAGAAAAAAGAAAGTTTCCAGAGAATCTCTATTAGGTTATACATGCATACACCAAGTGTAAACAAATAATAATCCTGCTGGCATTGCATAAATATGAGGGAAATAGTAAAATTTCGAAGTGTTGCCCTTGACCTTTGACCCCTGACCTTTGACCCATGAACCCTAAATTCTCTAGATAATCACTGCCAGTCAGTACATGTATATATACTATGTTCCATGAAGATACCTTGAACAATTTCCAAGATAGGGAGAAAAAAGTGAAGTTTTAATATTTTTACTTGACCTTTTGACCTTTGACCTTTGACCTCATGACCCCAAACTTTCACTAGAGAGTCTTAATTGGGTAATACATGTATACACTAAGTTTCAAGAAAATATCTTTAAGCATTGCATAGTTATGGTGGAAATAGTGAAATTTTACGTATTTGACCTTGACCTTTTGACCTTTGACCTTGAGCATGTGCACCCAAAAGTTGATAGGCACAACTTCACCCCCTAATACACATACATGCCATGTTTCATTAGGATACCTCAAAAGGTTTTTTAGTTACGCTGTCCACAAAATTCATTACGGACGGAAGGACGGACGGACGGACGGACGGACGGACAACCCGAAAACATAATGCCTCCGGCACCACTTCGTGGCGGAGGCATAAAAAAAAGTTACTGTTGACGGCAGATAACGCTGAGAGGGGCAAGTTGTATAAACCATGAGAGCATTATATAGCACAATTTGGATGAAAAGTCACCCATGTAATTGTAGGTTTATGACCGACGTAAGTTTCCAAACACCCTGATAAGATATATGGGTTTTATTCCGTAGGCTTGAGTGCAGTATTAGGAATGTATTTTGTGATATCACAAAGACCAACGCTCGTACATGTATAGATTAATAGATAAACAGATGAATAGATCGCAGATAATTATGGTGTGAATAGTGTGTGTGTTTCTGTGTGTGTGTAAAAGAGAGATAGAAAGACGGAGTATTCATGATCCCTGTAAATGTTTGCAATAAAGCATCGATTAAACAAATGATTTGATAGGGTCCAAGCACGTTTTTAGCTCGTGCTGAAAAGAAAAAAAAATGCCCCCCCCCCAAAAAAAAAAGAAGAAAACACACACACACACAAACCAATCAAACAAAAAACGAAAATAATTGAAGAACATCGACAAAACCCATGTCTTTCAGAGGGTTCCTTGTGGAGGTTATTCCGGGAAGCTGGCCGCAGACCCCTTCCCCGTCCCGAAGCAGCCACTCCTCCCCCATCCCAAACTAAACACGCCCCGCAGCCAGTGACGAAGACAGTCCACACTTAAAACAAAATAGAACTGAGCAGGAATTATCAAGAATTGCTAATATGTCGGTTATAGAGTAGACCAACCCTTCACGTCATGGGGGAAGATTTCCGGATACTTGGTATAATAAATGGATACATGCGGGTATGCAGGCATAATATCGCTCCCATCAAATTTGTAACAAGAAATAACATTTGTTGTTTCATGTGTGCTAACTCTCAACAGGAGACTTATTATATCTAACATTTTTTATGGAGGCTCCTTCCAGCAACTGAAATTCTTGAGATGTGAATTTTTGGTGGCTTGATAAAGCAATGCAGTGGCCAGAAAGAAGAGGAAATTGACAGATCAATTTTGAATTTTAGCAGTCCAATCGGGGTACCACAAAATAACATTTTCGTCGAGCACGACACATATTATTTTGATGTAAAAGCTGTCACCCATTGATACAGCCTTGACTCTAGTGCGAAAATTATTTTGTATATTATTTCATTATGTTAGTTATAAGAAATACGCATAAAAAGGTTTAAGTTTTGTATTCGACGGGAACTGCCTCGAAGTCTCCGTGGCCGAGCAGATAAGGCGTTGGCGTTCCACGCCAAAGACCTGAGTTCCATTCCCGGCAGAGACATATTTTTTCAACTTGTGCGCTTTTTTCTGAAAAAGGGAGGAATTGTTTGGAGGAATACAAATGTATAGTAATTGCAAACCTATGCGTCATTTTCTCTTTCATCATATCTCATTACATAACACACACACACACACACTGTCGTCGCTGGGGCGACAAGACCTCGTATCTACGAAATGTACAATGTTCAGGAGAGCCAAAAAACATGGCGGCCAAAGCACTATAGAGAATGGGATAGCCTTTCCTTTGACATACCGTGGTGGCTTCATTTTTGGACTAAGACGGTTGGGATTGGGACAGGACATCACTTAACCCATTATTTGACTATTGATTAAAAAAAGTCATTTTCACCAAAATTGCAGATACAAGGTCTTGTCACCACAGCGACTATATATGATATATATATATATATATATATATATATATATATATATATATTACAGAGAGGGAGAGAAGGGTCTCCGACCTTGTACAGAACCAGTGTAGCTCCTTCATTATTTATTCAGTGCGAGAAGACGTGTGTCGTTTATTACCAAGCTTTCGGTCTGTTTAAGACCTTCATCAGGGCTGTGAAATGATATACAAAATGACTCACTCGTATGGCTGCACTCGATAAATCTGACTAACATGAGTCTATAATGACCATGTCATCAATGGATTTGTAGTTTTATAACAAAATACAATGATGATATACATAATTAATTTCATAATAATACAGAACATAGATTGAAGCCAAACTTAATACCGATTTGGAATATGTATCTAAATGGCTGAAGTGTAATCATTTAGTTCTAAATTCCAATAAATGTGAAGCTATGATAATTGGTTCACATAAGCGAGTTAAAAAGCAACATATCAATATAGTAATTAACAATACAACCATTAAACAAGTTTCTTGTTGTAAATATCTTGGCGTTTATGTTGACCAATCACTTGACTGGAATGAACATATTGATTATTTGTGTAAAAGTACAGTGAAAAATTTGTACTTGTTGAAACGAATTCGGTCTTTTATTTCTGATGATATAGCCCTTTTGTTTTATAAATCAATTATTCAAAGTAAATTAGATTACTGTGATGTTGTGTGGAGGAATATAAAGAAATCTCATATTCAAAGACTCCAAATTCTTCAAAATAGATCACTGCGTGCAGTACTGAACGTACAAGCTAGGTTCCCCACTGATTTATTATACACAGCACTCCCCATCGATAAACTGGATAAGAGGCGACATAAACATACTCTACAAATTATGTATAAAATTGCACACAAGTTTTGTCCGAAATATTTGCTTGATATGTTTCAACTTAAAGTTTTCAGCTATAACGTAAGGAATTCATCGTTAAATTTTGTGTTACCTTTGATTAAGACTTGTTTCAAACATAAAAGTTTGACATATTCTGGATCAATGCATTGGAATAAGTTACCATTGGAATTGAAACAAAAACCAACGTTTGTAAGCTTTAAAAACGCACTTGACCGAAACTGTTAATTGACAACTTTTTCAGTTTCCCCCTTTGTATGTGCTTCTCTCTCCCTATCTCTCCTCTCTCTTTCTCTCTCTCTCTCTCTCTCTGTTTCTCTTTCTGTCTGTCTCCCTCATTCTCTCTCTCTCCTGAACTCATTTCATTTTAAACTACGGCGATCATTTGTATAATTGTACATGGTTATCTTTGATTGATCATGTTTGTCTCTGTCGAAATGTGTGCCGCAGTTTCATCAACATGTTATTGTGTTTTTTTTTTCTATATGTTTTTTTTTTCGGTTTTTAAGTATGAGTTTTGTTTTTGTTTGTTTGGTTTCTTTGATCATTTCTGTATAAAATGTATGTCTATGTTGTATTTTTTATCCGCACGGACCTGCGGAAGAACAGCCTACGGGCTGAAGTATGTGCCGTGCATAAATAAATGAATGAAATGAAATGAAATGAAATGCTCTGTATTATTGTCGGCAACATAAAAATGTCAAGTTTTATATTATTATAGTCTTATGTTATACAATACACAACAGGAGGATATTAAATTGGTGCTATTGTTGTACACCCCAAAATAACCAATAACACTTGAATGCTCAGTTGGATATGATTACATTTTGATGAAATGCACGTAATAATATGAAATTGATTATGTATATTATTATTGTAGTTTGTCATATAACTACGAATTCATTGATGACATGATCATTGTAGACTCACGTTAGTCAGAATACTGTTACGAGTGCAGCCTTCTCCAATCAGTATCCAAGCATTGGGTTTCTTCGTCTCCCCGGCTGATATCTATGTCGAATGTGGTTTAGTCCAAGCCGGTTATGGAAGAGGTCCCTGCAGAATTTGCACGGGAGTTCGAGGTTGTTGGAGACGCGGCTCCCTTCTTAAAACTCCTCATTCTCTTGTCTATTCAGTTCCAAGGAGTTGGTCCCTCTACGGATGCTAGTTCTCCACGCTGTCCTGTCCATGGCAATCTGTTTCCATGTGGATTGCTGGATGTTCGTTTGAGCCAGGGTCCATTTGGGCTGGTCTTTAAAACGGGATTTCGGTCCTCCTCTGGTCCCAGTTCCAAGTTCTCCGCAGAACATGATGTGGGGGGACCTGAAACGTATGCTAAACACGACCTCTACAGTGAGACGATTGCGAAGAATGGTGGCTTCCTCGCTTGGTAGTGAGGCGCGGCGACAACCTCATTGTTGGCAATGTGATCTCCCCGTCAAATATTACCGACCTGTCGTAGTTTACATTGTTCTTAGCTTTCGAAATTGCTGTCACAGCGTCCAGGTCTCAAGCGTAATGAGCGTTTAGAAAAGAGTAAAGCAGGACAATTACATGGAAGATCATGATCTTTGTCAGGATGATCAGTGCGTGATTGAGGAAATTACCTATACTCAATTTACAGAAGGCGGAGTGGGCTGCCTTGATCTAGTTCTCACCTTTTCACATGTGGCTGTCTTTAAAAGGATGCTCTCAAGATATGAGATAATCTTATATTCAACTTCTTCTAGGGCTTGGTTGTTGATGCAGACTTTATTTTTGTGGGTGAGTAGTAATTCTGACTAACTTCTGGAACAGGGTCTTGGTCTGCGATGTGTTCACCTACATCCCAAAGCGTTCGTGAGCCGCATTATAAAATTCAGCCGTCCTGTGTAGGTCACGTGCAGTATAATTACTCGGCGCGTCATCAGCATTCTGCATCTCACACATACTGAGATGGTGGACACCCTTGTCTTTGCACGGAGACGTGAGAGTTTGAAGAGTCCGCCATCCAAGCGATAGGGCATGTTCATTGAAGTCTGGTAGGGTGTCTTCAATATTGCAGCCATGTTTAGAGAGAAGCAAGATGGCGCCAGGACAGATCTTTGCTTGAGACTCCCAGTGACGGGAAACGGGTCTGTGAACATTTTGATGACATACCCACCTTGCCGGCATGAAGGCGCCGGCCAGGGTAATATCCCTCTGGATTTCAAAATCGAGCAAGGACGGTCTTTTGGAGAAGGCTTTCTTGACATCCACGAAGATGAACATTGCAGGCTGCACTTGTTCTTGACTCTTCTCCCGGATTTAGCGGGCACAGAGGACAATATCGATTCTAACTTGAGTGGGTCGAAATCCGCAATTTGAACTCAGGGTAGGTGTCTTCCTCAAGGATAAGGAGGCAATAAATTAAAGAGAATACAAGTAAAGATCTCACATGCAATATTCAGGAGTGAGATATCCCCGCGGTTATTGTTATCTTCTCTGTCTCCCTTCATGAAGATGGTGATGGCAGTGACGTCATGGGAGTCGTTCTGAAAGGATTTTGTTTTCCCAGATCTTGAGGATAAGATGCATTAAACGATTTCTAAGCTGTTAGGGATGTATTTTTCTGGTCTTAGAGCTTATCTGGCAGGGACATACAAAGGTGGATTGGATGCTGTGGGGTGTTGCGGAGGAGGTCGTGAGGAGTGCGTGTGTGGTTGTTAAGCAGGCTGTCGATGTCATATACATTCATATACTAGGTGTTTCAAAAAACATTTTCCACTTTTGATTCTTAATAATTAAAAAAACTATATATCAGATAACACTCATTGATATGAGTGATAGCTGAATAGTGTACAATTTGGTTGAAGGTGGTTTAAATATGAAAGCATAAATAAGTTTCATGAAATCCATGATTAATTTCACAGTTAGGTTCCAGACTTTGCTCTATTTTCAACCTTCTGTACAAAATTTCACTTTGCACAGGGGTCAATGGGTGTGTATGGGAGTGTGTGGTTAACACCCTGACAATGGTCCTGAACAATGGCCAGGGTTTGAACGCTTCATTATTCATTTATGAGAAATTCCACTATCACAGCTAGTCTTTATTCAGCCTCTGGCAGTATCTGTGTAAAGTCAAACGCCTGTCGATACTGTCGTTGAGTCGCGTCAGTGCTCTCCCTACTTCTGAAAAACAAAATTACAATGAATACCTTCTGTTCTATCGTAAACGTGGTGACAGGAAGTAAAGAAAATCAATTAGAGTAAATATACACTTGTGTATATAGAGCCTTAAAGGGGAAGGCTAGTAACTGATCAGTGGGAATCAGTGGAAATGCTGGGAGATGATTGTTCCAATCCTTATGGGATTCATTCAAGAGTTCATTGTATATCTATTGTTGTGTGAAAATGATTTGCTTCAGAACGGTCTCATATTCAAGTAATGTGCAGATTAATGCTCCGTCACTGACCAGGGACGCTAACCTGGAAGCATTAAACTCTGAAACAAATCGCCCAATGATAAATGCTGCTGAACTCTATACCAAAAATGATCTCTTTTTATCGAAAAAGCGAAAAATTTGTCAGACTATCTAATTAGTAGACAGTTCTATTGAAATGAGGAACTTTAGATCATTTATGCTTATTTATATCCCAAATTTAGTGATATGTGAAGCAAAATTTGAAAATGATTGCCAGCTGGAATGAAATATGGTGTTTGCAAGCACTTTACCGTGCATGAATTCAGACTAGCAGTGCCCAGGGCAATCCACATGAATTATTGATTAAGCATTCATGTGACAGGGAGCGCCAGACTGACGCCTAGTCAACAGGTGGTTCAGGTATGCCCATTGTTCAGGGCCATTGTCAGTACACACTCACATACACATCATTGGTTCCTGTGCGAAGTTCAATTTTTGTACAGAGGGTCAAAATTTGACCAAAATCTGAAACCTTACTTCAAAATCAATCTTAGATTTAATGAAACTGATTTATGCTTTCACGTGCAAATTACCTTCAACCAAAGTGTACACTATCCAGCTATTACTCATATCAATGACAGTTTTATCGAATGAATAGTTTTTGAAATATTTATGATCAAAAGTGGGAAATGTTTTTTGAAACACCTAGTATATACATACATACATACACATATATACCGTATATAGTACACGAATTGTCTCCACGAAGAAAAAACAAACAAACTGGAATGCATTTTTACTAGTTTGTTTCTTTATGTATATAAATATATCAATATATATATATATATATATATATATATATATATATATCTTGTATACACACGTTTTACGTAAGTCATTTTTTCTAACATTTTAGCAATGATAACAATATGACCATGTTAAAATGCTGGTTCAATTAAACATGATCTCTACAGGTGGCTGCATGCCGAACTCTACGACAAATGGTTATTACCAGGTAGCTTTCCCAAAGGAAGGGGATTTCTGGAATACGTCAACAATGGGCTACACCAATGGAAGCGAGATTGCCGTCCGAGTGTACTGTGGTACCGGTTTCCGCCCTGAGAGTGAACGATTATATGCCACGTGTGTGAATGAGGCTTGGTCCGTACAGTGGCCAACATGCGGTAAGTTAACTTTGCTCCCAGGCGAGTGGGGAGGGAAGATAATCGTCAGGGAGGTGGGAAAGAGATTTGTCCCCCCCCCCCCCCCCCCCCGTCTCCTTTCCCTGAACATAGATGCTGAACATCCTGAAACACAAATATTTGGAGATTATGTAAAATCGTGTATACTTGTTATCTTCTCTTTCTCTCTATTTGTTTTCTCTCTCTTGCTCTCTCCGGCAATAATGCAGTGAGAACAACGCTCAACAACGTGTGTCATGAAAACATTATTTTTTAAGGTAATACAGAATAGAATATACAAGTAGAGCTGTACCCTGACACTAGACTGGAGTCAATAAGTGGTAAAAACTGGTAGGAAGTCATATAAAGACCATTAAATGACGTAAAATTCACGTCAGACTCGTAATCGTATTTATCACGTCATATTAGTGACGTATTTATGACGTAAATTGCACATCAGTTTTGCGACGTATTTATCACGTCACTTTAGCCACGTATTTATGACGTAAATTTCACATCAGTTTTTCGACATATTTATCTCGTCATATATATCTTAGCGACGTATTTATGACGTGAAATTCACGTCAGTTCTGTGACTATTTATCACGTCATATTGTATCCATGTATTCATGACGTATATCACGTCAGTTTTGTGACGTGTCCATCACGTCATATAAGAGATGTATTTATGACGTAAAGTTCACGCCAGTTTTGTAACGTATTTATCACGTCATATTAGCGAGATATCTGGCGTAATATTTATGTCAGTTTTTGCGACGTATCTTAATGACTTTCCCGATAGCATGTATGATGACGTCTTTATACGACCATTTTTCTCGTTACATTCATCTAATTAAGACTAAAGTTAAATGTATTTTCTATAATACTTTTTTTTCTTTTTGAACAACGTTAGGACTATCTATGCCATGTTTTCACGTCATTTCTATATAAAATAATATTTGATATCAATTGGAATCGGATGGGCAGAAAGAACATTCAGCCATTGTCTAGTTGATCCGACTTGAAAACAACGTTACGGACTGGCACGCTAAATATCATACTAGTTGACACCTGGAGGGTGGAGCTTTTGCACTTCTAAATCTAAACTTTTTAACGATTCGGTGCACACTTTATTTGAGAGGTCTGGAAAATTGCCAATCGAATTCAAAAGTAAGCAAAAATAAACAAACAAATCAATATGAATGGCTGATGAGGTATTCGTATCTTTTTTTTTTTTCACCTGAGTCTTTCATTGTGGCTAACTCAGACACGAAAAAGCACAGATGGGTATCCACCTCCCACACGATGAACTGTCGCATTTTTAGAACTGAAATTCAATAATCGTGATAATCCGCTGCCTAAGTTGGGGGAATATTCGGAAAAAGTTAAATCAAAAAGAGGAGAATATGAATATTCAAGGACATTGCGAGTGGCTACATTAAGGTATCTGTCACTTTTTTTGTGCGTTTTCATTGTGATGGAGCTGGAACAAAGGGGAAGGAGTTGAACTTCTGCACAAAGGTTGAAACTGATATTCAAAGACCTGGTGCACACTTTTAGGGGAATGAATTGAAACTTGTCAATCCCAAGTAAGAAAATTGAATATTCAAGGAGTGCCAATTGATAAATTTTCCGCGCGTGCATCTTTTCACTATATTGTGTATAGACTTAGTCTTATGAGATGGTCAGAAGGGGGAGGATGCTGGAGGGGGTATCCCCCTCCAGTACGACGGAGCGTTTATATCTATAGAACTGAAATTCAACAATATGAGGCATATTTGGGGAAATATTAAGAAACTTTTAAATCAGAGGTTTGAGAAACAACTATTGAGGCCATTCAGACAATAGATTAAACTTCTGCCCTTGCGTCTTTTCAGTGTGTAAATAGTTCATGTTAGTGGAAATGGCTGAGGAAGTTGTGGAAACGAATTTCCCTCCTCCTTTTTGAGGGAGTACAATAATTTCAATTTTTAGAATTTCTTTACTAAAGGTTTTCACAGTGCATAAATATATATATATATATATATATATATATATATATATATGGCATTGCTGACTCCACAAAACAAACAAACAAACAAACAAACTGGAAATGCATTTTGAACTAGTTTGTTTCTTTATGTATATTCATGTATATATCTACAGTGTTTGTCTTGTATACACACGTTTACGTAAGTCATTTTTTCAATATTTTCGTAATGATAAGACTATGACTGTGTTAAAATGTTGGTTCAATTGATAATGATCTCTACAGGTGGCTGCATGCCGAAATCTACGACAAATGGCTATTACCAAGTAGCGTTCCCGAAGAATGGGGATTTCCGTAGTACGTCAGCAGTGGGCTACACCAATGGAAGCGAGATTGCCGTCCGAGTGGAGTGTGATACCGGTTTCCGCCCTGAGAGTGAGCGATTTGCCACGTGTGTGAATGAGGCTTGGTCCGTACAGTGGCCAACATGTCGTAAGTTAACTTTGCTGCCAGGCGAGTGGGGAGGGAAGATATCGTCAGGAAGGTGGGAATTAAAGAGATCCCTCCCCCCCCCCCTCCCGTCTCCTTTCCCTGAACATGCTGAAACACAAATATTTTGAGATTATATTCATATCTTATATACTTTTTATCTTCTCTTTCCCTCTATTTTTTCTCTCTAGCTCTCTCCGGCATTACTCATAATGCGGTAACATCAACGCTGAACAACGTGTGTCATGAAATCAGTATTTTTTTAAATGTAGAGCATATAGAAGTACAGTTGTATTGCGGATTGAGTTAGCTCAGCTTTGTACATTTGACTTGAGGTTTGGTATGTATGACCAGAACAATTTACAATGTATAGATGTGTGAACTTTTTCACTCTTCAGTGTTAAACAATGCGTTGCCATGGCCATCATATTTCTTAACATCAAAAAATGCAGATAAATGTGGATTGAGCAACTTCCTCAGTTTTCAGCTTATGATTTGAAAGTTGATACATGTGACTGCTTTGCTATGAGTATGCGCAAACTTCATATTTTGTCATTATCAAACAATGTGTTAACACGGAAACTGCATTCTTTAAGAGAAAAATATCAATAAGCAGTGGATTTTTGCTCACTCCATTAGTCTTTGAGCATCTAAATAAGCTTTCAGCAAAATGTGATCAATTTTGAATGAGCAGAACACACCTTTAATCAAACATGACAATGTATTGTCATGCTAACTTTTTTTAAGAAACATCAAATTCCAGTTTTGGTTACGAGCTAACACCCTCAGGTTTAGGTGGGGGTATCAATCACACTTAGTGATAGTTATAGTTACCTTTGTATTTATGGCATTTAAAGTGCACATTTCTTTTGTGTAATAATGCACTGTTTGCTATTGCTTGTAACAGTTTTAGCTTGATGATGATTCTGGGTGCATGCACTGGTCGGGGAGGAAGGCCTCGAGCCTCGGTGATTAAGTTTGGGTCGATACGGTTTTAATTCCTTAAAGCCCCCTC
Source organism: Diadema antillarum (assembly GCF_040938485.1). Taxonomy (NCBI): domain Eukaryota; kingdom Metazoa; phylum Echinodermata; class Echinoidea; order Diadematoida; family Diadematidae; genus Diadema; species Diadema antillarum. The sequence goes on along the minus strand of NW_027271527.1, from coordinate 132,129 downwards.
ACACCTGGGCGAATGTAGGGGTGACGAAGGGGGACGAATGGGAAAAACGCACGAAATGCGCGCGAATTCAACGATTTCAAATAAAATTGCCTTCAAATCATCCGATTATAAACTAAAGTCAAATATGATTAACGAACGGTAAGCGAAGGATAAATATGACATGCGAAGGATAGCGATTTTTCGGTTCACTTCATTGAGTAAATTGCGGCCGAAGGCGAGCGAAGAGCTGATATGACCCGATAACATGAACAAACAATGAGCAATGGTTTGATATGAGGTGCGATTGGAAACGGAGACAAAAGAATATAGATCAGGCGTTCTCGTACGTGTGTGTGCACTCCTCGGGGAGTATAAAAGCGACCAGGTCAGTCCAGATTTCAGTGCGGCCAGAGAAATCATCTACGCAACATTTACATTTAAAGGACGTCAAAGATAAACAGTAAAATCAGCCGGAAGATTCCAGTATGTTTGGCTCTGTAAACATTAATGGGCTTTTTTTCGCAAAAATTGTGCGAGTACGTGGAAGGTGATAGTCATCACGATGACGAGTTGGGTAGATATGAAAAGAGTTATTTCTTATGAACATAAGTGCAAAAATGTCAGGAAGCTTATCAATTGAAGATTTATACATGAAAATATTAACATTATAATGAAACACATTTTTACATAGTTTGTATTTTTTGCAAGAGATTTTAAAAAGTACAGTTATGAATATTTTATGATAATCAGTGGCACATAAATCTGTAACGCTGGATGCATCTGGAAGGGATATAGGTTAGGGCGGTCCGCGGACTACAGTTATTTAGTTAACTTGCCCAACGCCTGGCAGCCCTGTAAGGTTCAGTCAGTGTTACGGTATTTTTGTGTTATTGTATTGATTGATTGTTTTAAGCTTTGTAATTGATTATGTATTGCATGTTCTCTGCCAAATAAAATAATAATAATAATAATAATAATAATAATAATGATAATAATAATAACATCAATCAATCAGTTTCAGATTTTTGCTTCTACACAAAAGATCATTTGTGTGAAATAGATATCCAATATTATTAATCATTCTTAAAGCACGTTTTTGAAGAAGAAAAAGGTATCAAGCAAAAACTGAAGTGAATTGCCCCAATTGCTATCATTTTAGCAAAAAATAAAAATAAATATTGAAACAGAAACAATGGAGGTGAGGTGATAACAAATCTGACGTACCCCTAAATTGACTCGACCTACCCCCTTTCCCCTACTGTATCATACCTACCACCAACATCGCACCAGATAAATTTGTAGTCACTGTCCACTATAGCCAACAGGATTATACTAAAAAGCTATTGTAGTTGCAGCATAGCGAGCCAGACAGAGGAGGCTTTCTGATGGCCACATGCTTGCCATCAATAGCTGCCACACAGTGGGGAAAATTCCACCGCTCGCAGAATCCACCTCCAGCAAGTTGTTTCCATCCATCAGGGGTTGAAGGGGCTGTCATGACTTCATCTGCATACTCGTCACATATGGCCTGACACACTTCCCCGGCCACTACAGATATAAAGGGCGTTTTCAGGCACCCTCCACCCATACTGCATGTCGGAGTACTTGGTGCCAGACACCAGATGACGGAGAGTAGCTGCCAACTTGAGACCTTCTTCCAGCGGCTCCCTGTACAAAGTGTACTGCCTCCTGATTCTTCCTCTGACCCTCTCCAGGATTTCATCGTATGAGTTCAGGGGGCATGCAGAGACATTTCTTGAAAGTCGAAGGGTCTTCTCTTCGGAGCTCAACCAACAGCTGGTCGTAGATTCCAAAAGCCCTTCTTCTGGCAGGGTTCAGCCACGTCCTTCCCCAGATACGACGTCGTCTGAAGCCTCGTCTCCATCTGAAGCGGCCTCTGATGAACTGGTGTAGGTTCAGCTGCTGATGTATAATATCATTCTGAGCCATTGCCAGTAAATACTGGACTCTGAGGCGGGCTGCATCTTCCATTTTTCTGAAGATACTTTGAAACTTTCAGGTGGAATGTTTATAAAAAATGTATGAGTTGCGTGGTGAGTGGCTGGTCACATAGAGCAGCTCAGCATTCGCCAATTTTTTCGTCAGGTCATTCGCTCGTATTCGTATCACTTCGCAATCCATAGTTTGTCATAGTATCTCTTAGACTTGCCTTCGTGTATGCATCGCCTTTCAAATTTAGTAAAAGTCAATCTTAGTTTCCCTTTGCATAGAAGATGGCAAGCGAAAATACGTTTGTCATAGTATCTTCGTTTCTATGCGCAAGTCATATTTAGTCATCGTGTTGCTTCGTTTACAGTTCTTTCGAGATCGGTCCACCTTGGCAAAAGCGCGATGAGGGACTATGCGTGACAATAGCACACGAACGGTAAACGAACGATTACCGTAGATTAAATAAGAGATGCGAATGACAGACGATTTTTCAATTCGTCGGGAAATTTTAAACATGTTCAAAAATCCCGTGCGAATTTTAATAATCGCAACTGTTAGTTCAGAAGGTGTACGAACCCACACACGAAGGGTAAATATGACTTACTATCAATTACCATTGAAAACGATTTTTCCAAAAATGACTTTCGCCAGCCATCGCGTCATATTTCAGGCAATTCGCTCAGGTGTGAGGGGGCCTTTAAGCTGGTATCTCACTGAGCGGTGAACGTTTGTAAATGTAGCGAATCGTTGCGAAAAGTCAAGGTTCGTTTCTGCCATTAGCGACAGTTAACGACTTTTAGCGTTGTTTAGCGACAATTAGCAACACTTGAGCGAATGTTTGCGAAAGTGTTTGCGAAACACAGGCGACGACTATTAGCGACTGTTAGCAAATGTTAGCGGCACTTTTGCAAATATTAGCAACTGTTTGCAAATCCCTTGCAACAATTTGCGAATGTTTTGGGACCTGGAAAAGTACCAGGCGATTATGTATAGTCAGACCCATAAAACGAACGTACAACCTTCCACTGCATTCAGATCTCTTGTGGCCACCTTTCAACATTGATTTCCAGAATATGGAAATGAATTTCTGCCAAGGAGAGGATCAACGTGCAGCTGTCCTTGAAGAGCTGCTTTCTGGCTGCTGCTACAGCTTTCGTGCAGCTTAAGAGAAAGAAGATGAAGAGAAAAAAAAGGAAGAAGAAAAGAAAGACTGTTTGGGTCAGGGAGTGGTTGTTGCAGAGGACAGACTTTGGTCAATATGAAAAGCTTTTGCAGCAATTACAGTTATGATGGAGATGTCAAGAGCTTCAAGATCTTTCTTCGAGTGGAACCTTGCCTGTTTCAGGAGCTTTTATATAGGAACCATAATTCTTGTTCGCTAGCAGTGGCGAATCAAATAAAAATGTTAGCGACACCGTATTACGACCGTTTGCGAATTCTTACGAGTGCTTTGCGAATGTTTGCAACTGTTAGCGAAAATACAAATTCGCAAAGAAATTTTGAACATGTTCAAAATTTCTCTGCGACAAGAAAAATTGCTTGCGACAATAAAAACCGCAGGACTATTACCTCACTTTAGCAGGCACAGAAGAGTCGTTAAATTTGATTTTGAAATTGAGTGTGTAATACTAGAGTCACTGAGCGGCGAACGTTTGGGAACGTAGCGAATTTGGGATTTCGCCAGGGTTCGTAAATGGTTGCAAAAGGTTCGTTAACAGTTGCAAGATAGTTCGCAAACGGTTTTTATTGTCGCAAGCGGTATTGTAATGAAATTACACTGCTACATTTCTGAACTATATGTGAACCTCCTATGTCATCATCCTTGTTCAGTGTAATTTGTTTAAGGTTTTTCAAAGTATTGTTTCTCCGCTCAAGAACGACAATAAATTCCAGAAATATGTACATGGAGTTGTCGATTTATGTACTACATGATGTGAAATTATGAAAATCGTCTGGAATGTCCCTTTAATGCGTTTTATATTTCCATTTTCTTTTCAGGTCCCATTCCAAAGTGCATGCCACAGAGTACGACGGTAGGATGGTACACCGTGACGGTGAGAGGGTCTGACCAATTTTCGACTGCCCCGGATGAAGAAGGATACACTGAAGGAAGTAGTCTCAGGGTTCGAGTCACGTGTAATGTGGGTTACCGTAGTCAGCAACTTCGCAGAACAACTTGCCAAAACGGAAATTGGTCTGCACCGTGGCCGACGTGTGGTAAGAAGTAACTTGCGCCATCTGGGCTATTCATACTTACCCCCCCCCCCCCCCCCCCCGTACAAAGTCCATGAAGTAATACCAGCATACGTACAAGGTACTATCCTATTTGGGGGCTGTTTGTCATCCTGCGAGCATGAACAACTGACAAAAACAGCAAAACAAAATTAAACCTTAAATTGCAAAAGGAATGTTCTTACAGGCCTACATGCTTCGTAGAAGTTAGATTTGAACGACTCTATACAGAATGGTGTATCAAGTAGACACACTGAATAACACCGAAAGCCTGGGCAGCTTCCTGTGTAGCCTAGATACACGAATCACCAAACAAGCAAAACTCGACAGAAGTAACAAATAGGCTCACTACTCAATACCTCAATCGAATAAATTGACTTTGCACCAGGGCGAAATAGAGAGGCTGGTGTATAAGGAGACAGATAATTTCTTTTCTTTACCATTTTGGTTATCTCATGATTATAATCATATCACGCAATCTCGAGTAGTCGAGAAGACGAGATCTCGGATTAGAGGGATTTCGAGAAATAATGCATTAACGAGAAGGAAAAAAAATGCATAGCAACGATAATAGCACATTAATTTTTTTAGTTTCAATACTTTATTGCGTCGATTTTTTGTTACCAATTTACAGATATTTCCTCTATATCAAAGTTCAAATTATTAGTAATTTTGTTTTTCCTCAGCAAAAATAACACAGTGTAGTATATTAGTGTAAATTTCACTTTCTTCTGTGACAGAAATAATGCGTGTAAATTTGTACAGAGAGAACAACAATTTGTTAAGAATTACAGCATAGTGATACATTGCAATGGTTGCTGAGGTAACGAAAATGAAATAGTTGTCAATATGCACTGTGTGAAAAAAGGAGGGACCCACAAAAAAAAAAAAAATCTTTATTCTCAACCTTCTCAGTCATGTTCACATTTTATCTTTGCAGAGGTTCTGGAATGCCTGCCACCTGCTAACCCATCAGGAAGCTACCGTTTGTCACCCATTGGTAACAACACATTGCGGACCCCTTCGTCTGAAGGGTACAGACATGGGGACGCCCTCCATGTCAGCACCGTGTGTAACGACGGTTATCGCATTCAGCCTAATCAGCCCACAGTTTCTACGTCTTGTCAAGATGGTAGCTGGACGGTTCCATGGCCAACATGCGGTAAAACATACATCTTCGATACAATCACCCCTTTGGCAATTGTTTCTTCAAGCGTTTTTGTTTCGACCTCAAGTTGTTAATCTTTGATGTATGTTTTAAAGAAATGTTTGAAGTGTTATGTCGTACTCTTTTGTTTTCTATCATTTTACTTTTAATTGCCTGTGCTGTTAATACTTTTAACCATCGTTGATATCAATTTTCTAAGAAACATTACAATACAACCTACTTATAAGACATAGTTTTTACAGCAAAGACTTTGACGTGAAATTTTCGTTTCTCTTTGAGTTATATATATTACTTCTAATTGTCAACAATGAATCGTGAAATGTATTTGTAACCATTTGGTGGGTGGAAAAACACCTTTGAATTGAATTGCATGGCATTCTTTTGAATTGAAGTTAAAGTGAACTAGATTAAACTGAAATGAACTGAAATAAATTTACATGATTTCATAACGGCATTTTTGTTTTGTCTAATGCAGAGATTCTTAAGTGCACCCCACCGAGTACACCATCAGGACTCTACAGTATTTCTCAACGTGGCTCCAACGAACAGGTTAACGAGTACATACACGGGATGACATACGCCGTCACGATCGTATGTAATCCAGGTTATCGAATTGTCACAAGTCAATCCAGTGTGTGGTCGTCTTGTAACAATGGTCAATGGTCGGAACAGTGGCCGACATGTGGTAAGACCATTCAGATTCAAATTCAACTTTGTTATCGTGCACAAAATAAAATATAATGCCATTGGATAAGACGTTTTTACCTATAATGTCCCTCTCGACCCTGGTGTATATGGTTACCTGGTAACGCTAGGGTAATAACAATGGCAGGGCCGTCTGGTAGAACAGTGGCAACACTGAAGAGGCTACTCTGGATAAAGAAGACCTACGTATATATATATATATATATATATATATATATATATATATATATATAATGTATACATATATATTTACATATCAAATATAATTTCACAAATTCACATACAAAATTATATATTTATACTGTGTATGACTCAAATTTTACAAGAAGATACACACACACACACACACACACACACGGAAACATACACACATATGTTTCCAGTAAAGGGGGTGAAGGAAAGAGAGAAAACGAGGGGGAATGTGAAGGGTAGAAAAAAAAAAAGAAGAGAAGGTAATTGGGAAGGCAAGACAAGCCGATTTGTTCACATATACCCATATCAAACATAATAGTATAAATGAAATTTGACGTTCAAGGGACAGTGGAACCTCGTTATAAAGAGATCGGACCCCACATCAGGGTAATTCCTCTGGCTCTACCTTCCAATACTTCCCTGTTCTTTTACACCACCACAAAAAAAAAGAACTCTGAAGCACCAAGGCAATCTTCACTGTCCGAATGAACTGTAAAACTCTTTTTCAGAAAGACGTAGAATTAGAGCACCTGCAGAGAACGAGGCCCACGAGCTCGACATCAACTAAGATAAGCATACGAGCTGTAATGTCCACGAGCAACAGACACTATGCAAACATAAAGTCCATGAGTTCGACACTATACAAACACGAGCTCGACATGACATCACGGGGTTTAATATAAGTTGTGTGGATCTCGAGAACCTTTTCTTTTTTGCCTAAATGAGTCATGAGCTCGTTGGCCTTACTTGCCACAAATAGTGTCTAGATCATGAGCCTGTTTTACCCAGTGTGTAGCTAGATCGGGAATGTACGTTGTAGGCTTATACTTGGTGTCTAGCTCGTAGGCTGTATGACTTGTGGATATAATACGATTTATGGACTTTTTTTTTTTTACTAATGTCTAGCTCGTGGACCATATGACTCGTGGGTGACTAGCTCGTGGACCATATGACTCGTGGGTATCAAGCTCGTGTAATGATTCCTGCTAACCAAGACATATCTATCTTCATATACGACATGAAAATACTCAAATTACATTATAAATAATCATAATCGCTTTCTTAATCGTTTTCTCTCCTTTTAGTTGAGCTGGCACGATGTTCGCGACAAAATGAACAAACAAGTGGCATCACTGTGCTGACACGAAACGTCATAGCTTCTTCTCGGTCTGGTACCTGGGAGGACTATCGGCACGGCAGCGAGATCGAAGTCACGTGCTCATTTGGCTATACTCCCAAAGACCGGGTCAGGATAGTCTGTAACGATGGGCAGTGGTCTGGGTCCTGGCCAAGATGTGGTGAGTCAGTTTGACCCTTTCTATGTCAGGGACTTTGGACAACTCTTTGGGGTGGTTTGTTTAATATCAAGTCACTGAAGAATGGTATATGGGTTGTATTGATATTTGGTAACTTTGAAAATGGTTCTCCCAATTGTAAATTTAAGTACTTCTTGATATAGCAGCTGATTGCAAATATAACTCCCTGGAAACGTTCATATGTTTATGTTCCAAATATGCATATCTTACTTTGATTCATGTTCTACGTCAAAAGTGGAAGTACATATTATTTGACCCTGCATCTCAAAACCAACGAAAAGTCACCAGAAATGGATTTTTAGTTAAGGGCAGAGCAGACTCTAAGCTTTAAAATGATGTATAGGTCAATTGAAATGGACTCTCCTAACCTTTCTAAATATTGGAAAGATAGCACACACTCTGGAAATGTGTGAACCGAGAAAAATGGCTCTGAAATACATGGTCTATCTGTCTATTCAAGCGCTTTAATAATCTCTTCCAAATCGTGCTAGCTGTGTGATGAATCGGACAAAAAACAGGATGTAAACCACTGGAGAAACAACAATGAACAGATTATCAAATTAACCCTAACTAGGCCGGGCTATTTAGGTAGTTGATAGAGCCGGGGAGGGGGGGGGGGGGGGGGCTCCCAGGCCCCCCCCCCCCCCCAGATCTCGGCCGTCGACCGCGCGATCTCGATGAAAATTGGCACACATTGCCTATGATGTAATCTAAAATACCATGAAGTTAATTTTTCAAAAAAATTATCATTTATGCTATTGATCATGCTAATTTATGCATAATGATGCATGAAATCAGACTATTTGGTATAAATCACAAAATAAAGCTCAAAACAGGCACATTTTTTGTGTAAATATTCTTTTTAGTGTCCTTAGCAAATGTAATAAAAAAGTTGTGATATCAGAAAAAATCTTAAGTATTTTATTGTTTTTTATTTCTTATGTATTTCTTTGTTTTTTCAACTTTATGTTTTTCATTGTTTTTTCGATGAAATTTGTCCGCGACATCGCTCCAAACAAGAAAATATGTTATTCATTGATTTTAATCAATAAAACACCAAAATAGTCATGCTTTTATGAAATTTGCCCGTAAGTACAGTTTGCATTGAAATTGTACACAAATTCACGATTTTGAGCAATTTTTGGTCTCACATGCATGTACACATTTATGCGTAACTTCGAAACCGCGCGCCCGGGAGTCGCAAATTTGGTGTCAAAAGATGCGGGAGACTCAAAAGAAAAAAGTTATGAAACGTCGTGGCGATAGCTTTTTGCGATTGTGATACATCGCGCGAAACGTCGCGGGGGGGGGGGGGGGGGGGGGGGGGGCTCGGAGGCCCCCCCCCCCCGGCCTAGTTACGGTTAAGTTGAAATTGAGCATGCTCTATCAACACATTCTGTCCATGATTAATGCCAACTTTCAAAGCAGTAGTATTATCCCTTCAAAAGTTATCAAACTTGAAAGTGAAGAGTGTGCAAAAGATTATCAAGAAATGAAAAGGGGCCTCTAAGACATACCTGATCTCGCTACTCTACAAAAAAAGGGCCTTAGAAAAACAGCTGAAAATGCACTTTCCTATTCATTGTTATGATCCCAAACTTATAAGAATAATGTAGAAGAAGGGTACTAGTAGTTCTTTCAGAAAATATGAAAAACTTAATATTGACTTGGTTGACCCATTTCACCTTTTTTGAGTCCTCACGTAAAATCAAGGGGTGCGACTTTTTGTTCGTTTTGTGGTGCACGGTCACATATATTTGATGATATTGCATAATAACCACGTTCGCTTAATCACCGAGTGATCATATTTCTCACAGTATATAATAGTGGGTAGATATTGAGGACTAGTTATGCGCAGTACATTTCAAGACCTAAACCCTGAACAACCTTATTGAAGACACAGAGTGAAATTCACTAGAACAGTAGAGCCAGACTTCCACTCCAGCCTAATTTTGGCACGTTGAGTAATAGAAAGCAAAAAAAAAAAAAAAAAAAAAAAAAAAAAAAAAATTAGAGAAGCATCCGCGAAGTACTTCAGACAGAAGGACAGGGGCGGATCCAGGAAGTTAAAAGAGGGGACGCCTTTACAAAACTAAAAGGAGGGTGCTCCGAGCACGCACCCATCCCATTTTTTTTTTTACTTCTTATATTTTTTGTTTTAACAAAAAAAAAAATAAAGCGGAACGTGCCCGGTGCGCCCCGCCTGGATCCGCCACAGGAAGGGTGTCACTTACATGACACTGGATAGCGAATTGCAGGATGTCATGGAATATAGCAGAGTATCTACATTCATTCAGGCAAAATGAGATGACTTTGCAAACATGGCAAGTTTCATTATCTGGAGGTCGTATTCATAACGTCTCTTATCATTATATTACACTCAGCAAAAACAAACAGAAAGAAAAGAAAAGAAAGTAGGCCCTAAGCACTTTTTCAAGTTTATATTTCTCATAAAATATTTGGCTGAAAGTTAATGTATTATCATATAAAAAGTAATTTAGGTAGCCAATCATCAGCTAATCAAGATGGAATTTCAATGAGAAGGTAGACTTTACGCATGAGTGAACACCTTCGTTTTACTTTTCAAAGGCACAATAGTAAAAATTGCAAAAATGAACAAGTTGTAATTCATGCTTGCTTTTCATAAGCGCTGTTCCATGTAATACGAAAAAAAAAACAAATTTAACACAATAAAAACATGAATTAAATTGCAAAAATAAAGCTAAAGAGCATGATTATTGTCATTCAAATGCATAAACACACAAACGCACACACACACACACACACACTCTCTCTCTCTCGCTCTCTCTCTCTCTCTCCACCTCCTTCATCATTTGCATTTATTTTTCTAATTTCTAAAAGAGTGGATTTTCTCCGTCTTCCACCCCTGGTCTTTCCCACTCGGTCCTTCAAGCACTTAAACTAAAATGTATGACAAAACAAACAATCAAGCAAGCAACAACAAAAAAACACAGGAAATTTCGTAAGAAGTATTCTAATTTTGGTTTCTTGATGTATCTCCTGGTCTTGAAACAAAAAAAATAGTATGATGAATGTTTCCGATAATCCTACAGAAAAGTGATCCAAGGAATCGTGTTTTTTTTTTCTGTTAGAGTGGATTTCAGGCCTACGAATTCACTGCAGTCTCTTTCCACTTATTACTGAAGGTATCTATAACTTGGCCATCTAAAAATTCATTAATAAGATGGTACAGGATTGGTGGAGATGATTGGGCTTTTAACCTTTTGTGAGATACCAAGAAACCTAGTTCAAAGCATACCATTCTTAAAGGAATTCAAAGTTTATTCGATGAAAATCGTTTTTTGTTGTTGTTGTAATAACTGAGAAATCCAGACATAAAATAAAACCGTGGACCCTAGGGGTCCATGGTAAAAACAAAGCCATCGTAGTAAAGGGTGGACCCCACCTTCCATTATCATTGCTCTGTTTTAGCTATCCCAGCCATTTCAAAACCAATTTTTAGCAAATAAGCATTGAATTCCTGTGGAAATTACATGCTCTCTCACATTTTATAAGAGTTTTCTCATTATCTAACAAAATGCTATACTTATATTAGAAATCTGAAGTTCGGTCTCAACCACAACTACAAGATCACTTTCACATATTTCCATCACCAATGCTACTGATGTGCTCACAAAACTAGGACAAATTCTAAAGCATAATGTGTTTGAGAATTTATACTTTAATAGCGACAAGATGTTGTCTAAAAACAAAAAGGAAATTATCAAACAATAGTTTATGAGAATGTCATCTAGAATAACATCGACAAGTAGAGAACCAAACTCTGAACTACGCATTAATTTTTGAAAGAAGAATCTACAGAGCATAATTATTGTCATTCAAATACATAAACACACAAACGCACACACACACACACACACACACATACTCTCTCTCTCTCCACCTTCTTCATCATTTGCATTTAGTTTTCTAATTTCTTTCCCACTCGGTTCTTCAAGCACTTGAACTAAAATGTTTGGCAAAACAAACAATTAAGCAAACAACAACAACAAACAAACAAACAAACAAACAAATCGATTCCAAATATTCATGTTTGGTGTTATGGAAGGATTCCTTCCATGTTCATTTCAGTAATTTCTGGCCATTTGTAGTACACCTTTTGTTTCTGTATGTTTTGCAGAGATTTTGAAATGCATGCCTCCCACAACACCTACTGGACACTACAGCATTTCATCTTTGACATCTCTATACTCCCGAAGTACACCTTTGGCTGAAGGGTACACACATGGTGTAGCCTTTGGGGTCAACATCGAGTGCAACGCAGGTTATCGCTCTCAATCCTACCAAAGTCAGAGGACGCTGGTGTCATGCCAAGACGGTGATTGGTCGCAACCATGGCCGACGTGCGGTAAGAGAGAGGCGTATATGTCTTACAGATTGTCAATCGGAATATAAGGTTTCAGAGATATGGATAAAATGTGTGCGCACACTTGTGTTCAAGTAGCAAAGGAGGGGGTTGTAATTGTATGAATGACCACATTATACTGTATATGGACACATTCACTGTAGTCGGTTATGATCAGGCATTCCTTCGTGTCCAAACCACACGATGTTTCATGATTTTGTCTTGTGACAAATCACTTCAGGCTCATGCAAGAGTTGACTGGAAAAGGACCAGCATGCATTTTTTTTTTCAATTCACTTTTCCTGTACGCACACATGTAATTTTTATTGGCGACAAAATTGATTTATATTTCATCTTGGATTACTTCTGATGCTTCATGGTAGGCCTATATCATCCATGTCAATTATTTGGGCTCAAGAGAAGCAGGGCATTGCCTAGCGCGGGAAGTGACAGAGATCACAATGAGGTTTTCTCATCATTTAGAAGGAAATACATGGGAATTATCGATTTTGGCGGCCATTTTGGCGGTCATCTATCTCAGACCCCTTTAACGACGCATGAGTTGCATCGTCCAGATTCGGATTTAGCACCGTCGAAATAGCTTAGAACTATCAATTGTTTTCAATTACTCACCATTAAGAAGGAAATACATATGAATTTCCGGTTTGGTCGGCCATTTTGGTGGTCATCTTGAATATCTCAAAATCCTCCAGAATCCCCAAGGTCACAGCCAGATTCGGATTCAGCACCCTTGAAATAGGGTAGAATAATCAATTGATTTCAATTACTCTCCATTTATGTATAGAAAGAAATACATGGGGATTTCCGGCTTGGGCGGCCATTTTTGCGGGCATCTTGAATATCTTAACACCCTCAAGGATGTAAGAGTTGCATTATCCAGATTCGGATTCAGCACCCCCGAAATAGGGTAAAAGCATTAAAAAAAAACATTAGGTGAACGGTAACACAAGGTTCAGCCTTTGGCACCCAGACTAATACTGTATAATAAACATTTTTTTTTTTCAATTCGATTCAGAGTTTATTTCATTTTTCGACAAAACATATATGTTACAATTCTTTTACAACAGAGAATAAGGTAAACAGAAGGTTATGCAATGAAAAGACTGTACAATAATTGAGGACCTTATAGTAATCATACATTGTAGAAAAAAAGAAAACAGAAGTGGTCGAAACGAAGTACAAGTATAACCTTGCTTAAAGTGCGAAAAATGGAGAGACCCACTAAAAAGACAGAGGTTGTAGAATGTGGGGCCCTCTAAAAAAAAACATCGATGGGAATATTAATTGGAGCATCATAAATACAAAAGGAAAGAAGGAAGAAGAGGAAGAAATTTGGAAGCCCACTGAGAATTAGATTCACAGATAATTAACACTACTTTCATAGGCGCGAACAAACATGAAACAAGACTAGACAACAAAGCAGATGCTGAAGAAAAGGATGTACGGGACAAAACGGAATGGACAAGACTAACAACGCGAACAAGCATGAAACAGGACTAGACAACAAAACAACTACTGAAGGAAAGGCTGTACGGAAACAAAACGGAATAGACAAGACTAACAGACAGAAGACAAAATAGCAAATAAAAACGCACAACGGAGACAGCGATCTTTCGCAGAAGCATGCCAAGAGAAACATATGATAGTTGTGGAGAAAAAAAAAAGTGATATTGTAATGCCTGAAAAGAGAAAAAACAATGAAATAGAAGGACGTATGGACAGGAGTAACAGAAGGAAATTCTACTCTTTGACACTTTGAGCAATAGCATAGATGACAACAGACATCCAGAAGATTACAATTTATTCTTCAAAGAGGAGAAAAAGTGAGTAAGTCTGTATGTGAGAAAGAAGACCAAATGGCTAGTTCAGAGCTGCAGAGTCATACGATTGCAATAGAAAGGACTTCAGATTCCTCCTGAGAGAATATCTGGATGGGGCGTTTTTTATATCATGATTCAAAGAATTCCAATAATTTGGGCCTATTTAAATAAGTGTGTTTTTAGCAAGGATCGTTCGTAAAAGGGGTAAATGAAATTCATTGGAACGCCTCGTGGGATATTCATGAGAAATGATTGATTTTTGAGGAACATAGAATAAAAAATGGACGGAAGCAAATTGTTGCTATACTTGTACATAAATTGCCCTAAATTATACAAAAACAGATCTTTAATTTTTAAGAGCTTGTTAGAGGCAAACAACGTATTTGTATGAGAACGTACAGGGGAATGGCAGATAACGCGGAGGGCTTTCTTTTGCAAGAGGGACACTCTTTCAAGTAAATTCTGAATCGTGTTGCCCCAAACTAAAACTCCATAATTCAAATGAGGCAATATTAACGACGAATATAACATTATAAGTAATGTTTTTTTTGTGGAATATAAAATTTTGATCTATTCATAACACCTATATTACGCGATATTATGTTGCAAACATTATCAACATGTAATTTTCAGGAAAGTTTATCATCTACAATAACCCCCAAGAATTTAATATTTGATACTCCTTGTAGATGAGAATCATCTAAGATTATATTTGTGTTTAAACTGTCAACAGTATTACAAAAAATCATATATTTCGTTGAGCATTGAGTGATAACTTATTAGCTCTGACCCAGTTTGTCACTTTATTCAATTCGCTATTGATTTTGTGAGCGAGAAAATCAATATCATTATGGCCAAAAAATACATTTGTATCATCTGCAAAATGAATAAAAGAGAGATCATCAGATGCACGACAAAAATCATTTATATTTAAATAATGAACAGTAACGGCCCTGGAAGACTTCCCTGTGGGACTCCACATTTGACTTCTCTGATAACTGAATCATTATTTTTGATTGTAACAAATTGTTTTCTGTCAACTAAATAACTCTTGAACCACTCCAAGGCCTTCCCACGTATTCCATAATGCGATAACTTATAAAGTAAAATGTCGTGATTGATGGTGTCGAAGGCCTTGGAGAAGTCCAAGAAAATACTAACTAAATGAGGATGATTATCAATTGCATGAACTACTCTATCAATGAAATGTAAAAGAGCATGCGAAGTACTATGTTTTTCGCGAAAAACAAACTGAGAATTCGTAAAAACTTCATGTACCTTCGAAAAATTGATCATTCTCTTGTAAATAAGTTTTTTCTAAAACCTTACTGAATTTAATGAAACGTTTATACATCACAAGTTTATGGAAAAATAAAACTATTACAATCAAGTCCGGGAAAGATGTAAAAAAAAACTCACACACACACACACACGGCACAAACGTACAGGGATCGGTTTAAATCGGAAACATCGTAGCAGCAGCCTTTGGGGATCGGGGTTAAAGTGGGCATCTTTTCAGATTGGGAACAAACTTTGAACATGTTCAAAAAATTTTTTTCCGATCTCCCCGAAGAGAATTGTCCCATTTTAAGTCGTGAAGCAAGATCATAGTGGAGGGGAGATCATGATGAGTATGTAAACACAGGGGGATAGGCGTTATATATTCGTTCTGAGCGTATTTGTTGGTACAGATTGGGAAAGTAAACTATAAGACACCGATGTGGTCCCGCTACTGCGCGTCTTCCGCTCTCGCCGCTCTCAAAGGGACACAGCCGAAACGCTGAAAAATTTGCAGTCAAAATGTCTGCCAGAAGAAAATCAAAGAGATCGAAAGGAAAACTGTTGTGGAGGAGGAGGACGTTGTCGCTGCACCTGTCGAGGCAGAATATGAAGGAGAAGGAGAGTAAAGTTTGCACGAAGAAGAAGAAGAGTTGAAGACAAAGAAGAAGAGAAAGCAGAAAAGCAGCTCCCCCAAGGTGAAGAAAGAGAGACTGTACGTGGTGCTAGCAGAGGAGGAAGAAGAGGGCATGATATACTTTTGAAGGTGTAATAATGTACAACAGGAAAAAAGACAGACTATAAAAGCGAGGAATTCAGCACGTATTTGATTAATAATAAATTGCTGCTGAAGAACTGCTGAGTTTCGGAGGATCTCCGAGGTCAACAGTAAGTCTCCTTGGTTCTGCATGCTAACAAGTTGACAGACTGATGCTCGGCAGTCGAATCGGGGTATTTCGGGGCTCATCTGGCACTTTTCAGCTCTCTGGACGGGGGAACAGCGTGATAAGATCGTGTACATCGTTCAGAGCGTAAATAAAGCGTGCATAGATCAGATAACATCGGCAACATCGCATTAACAGTGTAGTTGCATCGTTCTAAAGCGTAAATGCAGCGGGAGAGATTATATAGTGTCGCATTCCCGATCATCGCAGTAAGAGCGTAGCAAGCATGGCTTGTCGTAAATATGGCGTTCTTAGAACGTTCTAACATCGTACTGTGTCCAGATCAGCTCATTTATTACGTGATCTTTCCCGATCTGTGGAAATTGTCAAATCGTGGTGAGAAAATCATATCGGAACAGGCGCTTCACCAGCATGTGCTTCTTTCCTCTGGTTTCTAACCCTCGGAACCACTGTCTGACAGTCACTGACCATCACCACGTGAGTGTGGCAGAGAGAGGGAGGGAGGAGGGAGAGAGAGAGAGAACAAAAAAAAAATCAGCAATACACTTAAGTAGTGCTTACAGCTTGGACAAAATCTGCCGCGGTATTATCAACTGTCGTTATTAGTGGCGGCCGATATTGTTCTGCGCCAGAACGATAAGTTTTTGTCCATTTTTTAAAAGTAAAATAGGCCGCGGAACGCTATGTACCGCTACACCAGAGAACGCTCCATGGGTAGGAGCGCACTACGTAGCTTCTATACTCATTGGTTAAGACGAGGCCGCAGAGAATGAGGCCCACGAGCTCGACATCAACTAAGATAGGCCCACGAGCTGTAATGTCCACGAGCAACAGACACTATGCAAATATAAGGTCCATGAATTCGACACTATACAAATACGAGCTCGACATGACATCACGAGGTTTAAAGGCAGCCGATCGCCATCCCTAATGGTACGTAAACTCCGAACGACCGAAGTTTGTGCATGCAATTGCGCAATGCTACCACTGAGACAAGTGTGTGTGTGTGCGTGTGTGTGTAGGCATCATACACAAACATTGTCACCGCGAGCTACGGTGATTGGAGGAGAGAGGAGAGAAGACGCTGCGGCGTGTGTGTGTGTGCGTGTACGCATCATACACAAATATTGTCACCGCGAGCTGCGGTGATTGGAGGAGAGAGGCCAGAAGACGCGTGGCTCTTTCGGCCTCTCTTCATGTGCATGCGCACTGAGAGTGTGCGTCCATTCGGAAGCTCTCGTGGCTCGCTTTGACAGCCATTTTGGGTTAGGAGATAAGCACAGGGAGCTCTCTTGTAGCCTACCGTACTTTCGCTGACCCATTGAGCCAGCGCTATTCTCATTCGGGGGTCACTACATTTGATACAGAATGGAGGAGGCAGCGTGTTGCGTTCGTCTCCGTGCCGCACAAACCACTCGCCACGACTGAGTGTCTTTAATATAAGTTGTGTCTCGTGAACCTTTTTTTTTTTGCCTATATGAGCTCGTTGGCCTTACTTGCCACAAATAGTGTCTAGATCATGAACCTGTTTTACCTAGTGTCCTAGCTATAGTGGGAATGTTGTAGGCCTGCTTGGTGTGTAGTTCGTGGGCGTTATGACTGGTGGGTATATGACTCATGGACTTTTTTTTCAATGTCTAGCTCGTGGACTGTATGACTCGTGGTCGTCTAGCTCGTGGACCGTATGACTCGTGGTCGTCTAGCTCGTGGACCATATGACTCGTGACGTCTAGCTCCTGGGATGATTCCTTCTAAACCAAGACATATTATCAATACAATATTACAATCTATTGATCAGAATCGTTTTCTCTCTTTCAGTTGAGCTTGCACGATGTTCGCAACAAAATGAACAAACAAGTGGCATCACTGTGCTGACACGAAACGTCATTGCTTCTTCTCGGTCTGGTACCTGGGAGGACTATCGACATGGCAGCGAGATCGATGTCACGTGCTCATTTGGCTATGCTCCCAAAGACCGGGTCAGGATGGTCTGTAACGATGGGCAGTGGTCTGGGTCCTGGCCAAGATGTGGTGAGTCAGTTTGACCCTTTCTATGTCAGGGACTTTGGACAACTCTTTGGGGTTGTTTTGTTTAACATCAAGTCACTGAAGATGGTATATGGGTTGTATTGATATTTGGTAACTTTGAAAATGGTTCTCCCAATTGTAAATTTAATTACTTCTCTATATAGCAGCTGATTGCAAATATAACTCCCTGGAAACGTTCATAAATTTATGTTCCAAATATGCATATCTTACTTTGATTCATATTCTACGTCAAAAGAAGCACAGAATTGTACATATAGTTGATGATATTGAATTATAATCACGTTCGGTTAATCACCGAGGGGCTATATTTCTCACAGTATACAGTGGGTAGAGATTAAGGACTGTTATGCGAAGTACATTTCAATGCCTACACCCTGTACATTCTAATTGAAAACACAATGCTAAATTCACTACAACATTATAACCCACACCTGCACTCAAGACTGATTTGGACCTTTTGAGTAATAGAAAAATAGAAAAAAAAAATAGCGGAGCATCCGCGAAGTACTTCTGACAGAAGGACAGGGGCGGATACAAGAAGTTAAAAGAGGGGACGCCTTTACAAAAATAAAAGGAGGGTGCACGCACCCATCCCATTTTCTTTTTAATTCTTATATCTTTTTTTAACACACACACACACACACACACACACACACACACACAAACACACACAAATGAATAAAGGGGGACGTGCCCGGTGCGCCTCGCCTGGATCCGCCACAGGAAGGGTGTCACAGTACATGGCACTGTATGAAGAATTGAAGGATGTGATGGAATATAGCAAAGTATCTAAATTCATTCAGACAAAATATGGCAAGGTTCACTATCTGCAAGATGACAGGAAGAGGTATTAAAAACGTCTCTTATGAGTATATTATAGTCATGTCATATCGTCTGGTATGAGTCCTCTGTAAACGGTCACGTAATTGATCCTGCGCAATAAGATCAGTCATGTCTACAAGGATTGAACAATTTCGTAAGAAGTGGGTTAATTTTTGGATCTTGATGAGACTGTCTCCTGGCCTTAAAATAATACATAAAAAGGCGCGAGGAATGTTTCCGATATTCCTGGAGGAAAAAAAAATGATCCAAGGCACTGGCTTTCGTTAAAGAGAGGATCTAAGGCAGCCGAATTCACTTCAGTCTCTTCTCACTCATTACTGAAGGTATCTCTACCCCGTTTGAATAGTTAAGACAAATTCTAAAGCTTTCTGTGTTTGGGATTTTATAGATCTCTATAACGATAAGATTTTGGTCTAATGACAAATAACAATTATTAGGTATAACACAATAAACAGATAAACAATAATCAATTATGATAAGAATATCACCTACAATAATCTCGACAAGTAGAGGACCAAATTGTGAACTACACATTTTTTTTGTAAGTACTATCCAGAGAGTACTCTGTTATACAAACAAACACAAAAAAACACACACACACACACATACACACACACACGTACTTTCTCTCACTTTCTCTGTCCACCTCCTTCATCATGCGCATTTTGTGTGTGTGTGTGTGTGTGTGTGTGTGTGTGTTAATTTCCAGTGCGTTTTCTCAACCATCCACTCATCTGTTCTTTCCACTTGGTCCTCCAAGCGGTTAAATGAGAATGTTGGGTAAAACAAAAAAAAAAAAAACACCATCGTCTCAAAGTATCCATATGTTTGATGTTATGAAAGCATTCCTTTCACGTTCATTTCAGTTGATTTCTCCATTGTATTGCTTTTTTGTTTTTGTATGTTTTGTAGTGATTTTGAGATGCATGCCTCGCATGACATCTACTGGAATGTACAGTGTTGCGACCTCGAGATATGCGTGGTACGAACAAGCACCTTCGGCTCAAGGGTACAGACATGACGAAGACCGCTGGGTCAGCATCGAGTGCAACGAAGGTTATCGCCCTCAATCCACTCAAAGTCAGGGCAGGGTGCAGGTGTTATGTCAAGACGGTGATTGGTCGCCACCGTGGCCGACGTGCGGTAAGAGAGATGATTAATTTTGTTTTACAGAATTCCAAACTTAATAAAATGTTTCCGAGATATGGAAATGTGTTTGCACTTGAATTCAAGTAGCGGGGGGGGGGGGGGGGGGGGGGTTGTAATTGTGTGAATGACTATACATGGACACATTCACTATAGTCAATTTCAATTCAATTCAAAGGTTTTATTTTCACTTCTTTCAATAGAATGTAAGAAAAGTATAAGTTCGACATGCGTTTGAAGGAGTGATACATGGATAGCGAAGAATAACATTTGTCAGTAGTCATTACAAAGTGAGAGACATTTTTCATACTAAGATATTTATACATTCTGTGAGAAAAAAAAAGTGGGGGTACCCACTCAAAAGAATGTGCTTATACTATGTAGGGACCTCATATGGGGAAAAAATAGGTGAATAACTTTACTACATGTGTGCGGGAAATAAGAAAAGAAGGGGAAGGGGGGGGGGGAGAGGAAACAAAAATAGAAGTAAAGAGACGAAACAATTACAAATAGATAGCCGAGATCAATCGATACGTTAAAGATCAAGCCCACAGAGACTATTAGCCATATTAGAAGTTAAGAGCGTTGAAAGCGACCGAGAAAGTGACACAGAGAAATGGAATTGCTGATAGCGGAACATCAATTATTATCTGTTCTGTGAAGGCACGTATAATAGTATACAAGTTTGCAATAAAATAAGCAATATGAAGTGTCTAAGAAGAATCAATAGCATTGTGGTGTTTACAAAACCTACGTGCTTAAAAAATATAGACAAACAAACTTAGTTTCTTTTTGTTATATCATAAGACTGTACAGTACTGGTTGAGGTGTTTTACATTCCAAAGTGAGATAATGAGAAACCTCTTATGAAATATGAAAGAGCATGTAATTTTGAGAAGTATTCAACGTTTATTTTGATGAAAATTGGTTTTCAAATGGCTGAGATATCAAAAACGTGATAATAAAAAAGGCTACAGGCCACAACTTTATTAGGATCTCTTTGTTTCGCCTTGTTTTTGGATATCTCGGCCACTTCAAAATCGATTTTCATCAAATAAACTTTTGATACCCCTTATAATTGCATGCTCTTTGACATCTCATAGAGTGGTTTCTGAATACCTCGCAAAATGTCAAAAGCTAAATCCTCACCTCGACCAGAACTGTACACACCCTTTAAAGAGGTGTGATTTCAATTTTTTTAACGAATACAAAGAAGGAGCGTTTCTTATGTCTGGAATAAGGGAGTTCCAGAATCTTGGACCTGTATAAATAAATGTCTGCTGAGCTAACACAGTTCTAAGCAGGGGCAAATGAAATTCATTAGACTGTCTTGTTGGGTAGCTGTGGTATGTCAGGTTCGAGGAAACATGGAATCAAATGTAATAAGCGGAAACAGTTATTATTATAACTATGCATAAATTGTCCTAAATGAAATATAAACAAATCTTTAGTTTTCAAAATCTTATTTTCAAAAAACAAAGAAGCTGTATGACGGCCACTAGCGGCATTACGAAAGATTCGAAGTGCCTTCTTTTGTAACAGTAAAGCCCTAGCTAATAATATTTGATGCGTGTTTCCCCATTCTAGTGGGTTATGAACCTGTTTTTAATGATCAGGCATTCCGTCGTGTCCAACCACGCCATGTTTCATGATTTTGTCTTGTGACAAATTACTTCAGGCTCATGCAAGAGTTGATTGGAAAAGGACCAGCATGCAAAATACTTTTCGTGTACGCACACATGTGGTAATTCTTATTGTCGACATTATAAATGTATATTCATCTTGGGATGCGGCATCCAATGCTTCATGGTAGGCCTATAACATGCATATCAATGCATTGGACTCAAGAGAGGCAGTGCGTTGCCTAGCGCGGGAAGTGACAGAGAATGTGATTACAGTGAGGTTTTCACTTCGATAATGTTCACAGAAAGTGGAATACATCTAAGAAATTCAAAGCGATAGTCGTAAAATGGTTGTTGTTTCTTTTATTGGTGCCTTTTCGATGATTGCCTGGGAGAATCAATAAAGAAATAATTACTCACTGTTCTTTTGTTGTTATTGTTGTTTTCTTAATTGAGATAATTGGGAAGTCATTTCCATGAACATCACCCATGATACCACGGTTGGTGGAGGTAGCAATTATAGAAAAATTGGCCAATTTGCAGGATGAACTGATAACTTCATTCGCAGAGAACGGGATGATATTTTCTCCCGTCACTTAGTTGCAATTGTATGTCTTATGTCGCAACGTTAGATCGGTCTTCACAGAAAATTAACATCAGTAACGTTGTAACTAACGTCATGGTGGCCAAATCCTTGTAGCACACCCATTACTCAGCCTAGAGTTCTTCCCTGAAAGGATAAGTTCACTAAAATTGTTTAGTGTGGATTAGGTGACTGCAGCAATATCAGCAGAAAACAATCCCGTGAAAGTTTGAGGGATATCTAACAATCCGTTCAAAAATTATGACTAAGTTCTTCGCTACAATCGCTGAATTAGAAGACTACTGAAGTTCGTGATGCCACCCACATTGTATAGTATGTTCAACGATATAAAGACGACATAAAAAGAATTCCACATAATTTCTTTTTTTAAGGAAAAGTACACATTCTCACGACTTGCTACTGATACAATATGCTGTGGGTGATATTGTTCCTCCTGCTTTCTAAAAGAGGCGATTCATATAAACATTAAGTTTTCCACTTTTATAGCAAAAAAAAATGTCATTTTCTCTTGCACGATTTTGTAACGAAAAATAAGGTGATGACATCAACAGCTCACCAATTATATATCGGTAGTCATTGCTACATTCAATCAAGAGGCAACATGTATCTGGTTGAACTTGTCTCTTTAGCGAGATTTATCCGCTATCCTAGAGATTTCAGTTATCCTTCGAGCTGAGGCAGAGTGTCAGAGTGTCAAGTATGTAAGGATGAAGAGAGTCCCGATAGGACCCCTGGAGCAGAGGCCATCCCAGCTCCCAGGATTATATTATTAAAACCATCATTAAGGTGTTTAGAAACACACATCTTCAAACAATATTGTAGATACAAAAAAATATCATAATTTGTAGTTCACACTCATGTTATTTTTCTTTCTCCTTTCAGTTGAGCTGGCACGATGTTCGCGACGGAGTGGCTCTACCGTGCAGCCACAGAATGACATCGCTTCTTCTCTGTCTGGTACCAATGGGGAGTATCGGCATGGCAGCGTGATCGAAGTCACCTGCCCATCGGGCTTTCTTCCCGAGGAACCTGTGAGGACGGAGTGTGACGATGGACACTGGTCTGAGTCCTGGCCTATATGTGGTACATCAGCTTTGGTCAATATCTGTGCCATGGACTTTTGATAACGATTTGGTGTTTTTGTTTTTTTGTAAAAGAAACTCAAAGAAAACAAAGGGTCAAGAAAACAGGGTGGAGAAAAAAAAGAAGGAAATTTCATAAATACAAGAATGAAGATGATGGTTAAAGCTGAAAGAGCTCCAAGGTAACGCCAAATTACGTAATTCATCAAAAGAACAGGAATTTACGGTTAATAGTTAACTTACGTGATTATGGCTATCAACATATGCGTGTCTGTCACTACTTTATCAGATAGCGTGTTAAATTGGTATGCAGCTATCTCCAACTTACTTTCATATTTGCCTCCTGCAACAGTTGAGGCTAGACCATGTTCATCACGAGTCGTTCGATGGGGTAGCTACACGGTTAACCCGGTATCGGAGGACGGTTACCCCCATGGAACGGAAGTCAGAGTTTCAGTGACATGTGACGATGGATATCGCCCACACCCTCCTCAGCCGGTGAACATAGTTTGCAGAAATGGCGACTGGTCTGTTTCCTGGCCTCAGTGTGGTAATTATCGATATACAGAACTAAAAAAAAAAAAAATGTTAATTGTTGATTTCTTTTATATTTGTATTCTACAATGAAGAGGGCCTGTGTAGAAACCGTGCCATGTGAAATGTATTTGCAATCTTAATTAGCCTTTCTTAATTGTCACGCAAAGATGAAAATGGTAAAGACGGCTCGATGAACACGAAAGAAAATTACAATAATTCCAGAAGAATATAGCGCAATAAAATTAAACTTCTTCTCTTAAAAAGAGAAGTATAATCACATATGATTGGATTTGCAAGCTTTTGCTGGCATTTGGAGAAGTTCTTCAGAACAGTGGATAGAGCGCGATAATAATATGAACATTCGAATGATTATTTTAACCCTTACAAGTCTTGGAATGAGATTCCCAACGGTTAGTTAAAAAAAAATCCTTCACCTGGCTAGTGCATGAAATTTTCAAGTCATTCATATAAAGGCCATGGCCGGCGGAACCGTGGGGGCCGTGGGGGCTCGGGCCCCCACACTTTTTGTGCACCATACAAAGGAATACATAAGGTGTCATCACTTTGGGCCCCCACACTTTTTTAACCCGGAAGTACGTAAGTGCAAGTACGTAAGTAAATAGATAAAGATCTTGAAAAGTGAGCGCGGAAAGGTTATGTTTTTCCACTTTTTTTTTTTTTGCTTGTCAGATGAAGAAACCCTGAAATGGAAGGGGAAAGGGGACCTGAGGACCTTTTTTTTTCTTTTTTGCTTGTTAGCTCTTGAAACCCGGAAGTGGGCCCCCACACTTTTGAAAACGTTCCGCCGGCCCTGAAGGTAATCCCAGAACGGGGGGTTTGATGTTGTTGTTGTTGTTGTTTTGTAGTGACAGAACACTCGAAAACAAAGAAACGTAATTGTGTGCATGGTGTGGGAACGATAACTATAACACGATAACCTCAGAGCTTACAAAAGTTAGCTCCGTGCTCAACTGCAATGCAGCGTAGATCATTTTGCAGCTTTACTCAGATGACGCTCGAAATAATCAAATCGAATGTAAACGTGTAGAATAAATCTTTAATCCTTTCTGTGTCACATTTATTTCTTTATGTCCAAAGGTTTGTGCGTGGAATTTGTGCACATTCTACTCTTTCCCCGGCACAGAAAGGGTTAATATAGGCTGTTATTTAAAACGTTTTAAGTGCTAAACCACTGTGAATATCTTCCCCCTGTAGCGAAGAAAACATTGCATGATGTCTTGGTATGGAGGTTATCTCCTAGATTTTGTTTTTGCTTTTTTTTAAGGGGGAGAGGGGGATGAGTAACATCTGTTTGTTCAAAAAGAAAACTAGTAAAGCAGTTTTAAGTTAGTCTTAAAGAAAGCGTGAAAATCCCTGAGCTCAACAATATAAACCATAAAGGTTGATCAAAATTGAAGGAAAATTAAAAAGCTATATAATTATCGATGTTTGCTAAATTTCATTTCTGGAAAAGTCGATATGGATATGTTAGTGGTGAATTGATGATACCACACCCTCACAACTTGCCACACAGTTGGCATATAACATGTTAAATTGCAAAAGCAATTATGTTCTACTCACAAATCCTGATAGAGTATCTGACTGATATATGCTTTGAAGTTATTCAACCACGCAGGAGTAACATTGTTTAAAACCTTTATAGCAGAAAATACAAATATCATCATATTGTTTAGCGTAATCAAATGTTGAATTGTAAGGTGATGACATCAGTAGCTCACTCATTAAATTTTATACTTACATATTCAAATCAATTGATCAAGAACTGTTTTGCAAAATTTAGCGAATCTTGTATCTTGTACATTAAGGAGTATGTATCTAGAGCTGTAATGGACCATTATATAGGGATTCTGTATGACCCCTTATATGAGCCCTTATTTGAGCCCTTATAGGACTAGTGATGGCCTGGGTATTTTTTTTCTTCTCTCTCTCTCTCTCTTACAAAAAAAAAAATGTACATGTGGGTATGCTAGACTGAAAGAAAGAAAGAAAAAAAGAAAAAAAAACGTAGGAGAAGTTGTAGATGTTCGTATAACGTATCTGATTATCATTCATGGTGCTGGGGCAATTACCCTCTGGGCAATATTACCTGAGACCAATCCCCTAACCCTAACCCTTATCCTAATCCTGATCCCCAAATCCTAACCCTAACCCAAACTCTAACCCTAAACCTAACCCTAACCCTATCTTTACTCTAACCTCATCACTAACCACTATTATAGCCGGAGGTAACTGTCTGGGTGGGTGGGGTACCTGTCCTGTACGGTGATCGGCAAAACTAAGTATGGCATTGTCATATAGTAGTATGGAATACTGGAAACACAAGAAGAACAGGGACAAGAACATTAAATATTTATAATAACATGATTTGGTATTAGGTTACCTCATTCTTTTACTGACTGCCAATTATTCCCGTAGTGGATGTGAGACGGTGTATTCCAGTTACCACTGAGAACGGGGAGTACACCATTGATATTCTACGGGGAACTATTGGCGGCGTCTGGGACGGGAATTACGCGCACAACACCAGGCTGAGAGTGTCCGTCACGTGCAATCCCGGCTATCTTGCAGAACCATTCGTGAGGCCGACGTGTGAGAACGGCAATTGGAACCAACCATGGCCAGCGTGTGGTGAGACTACGAAAAT
The DNA here is from genome assembly GCF_040938485.1 of Diadema antillarum. Lineage (NCBI taxonomy): Eukaryota > Metazoa > Echinodermata > Echinoidea > Diadematoida > Diadematidae > Diadema > Diadema antillarum. Next base: position 105,628 of record NW_027271527.1, on the reverse strand, counting down.
GAAGGAAATATCATTTTATTCTGTTCTTTTCGTCCCCGGCAAGGCATTGAGATACTAGATACACTATAATTAAGGCTTCAAACTTGTGTTTAGGAACAATTCGATTGACTGCCAGTTGAAAAGTTGCGCGAAATAAGTTCCTTTGTTTAAAGATATATCTATGTTGTCAAGGGAGGCAGAGTCTATAATGCAATTTGTGAGCTGATGGTTCCTCTGATGCGAACAAACTTCTATACAGAAAGGCGAAGAAATTAAATTTTGAAGCAATACGGAAACTTGTATAAGAACAAAATTCTTACTTCTCGAACCTCGAATTGTGCGGCTTTGTTTTCAATGTTTGTTTGTTTTTATTGTTCCAAAGCATGCTACTTTGATGTTTTGATTCAACATAATAATACAGAAGGCTTATTATTCAAAATGATGAACATCTTGACTGCATTCACTGATCAATTGTATTCTCATGGTGGACATTTTCCGTACTGCTGTCGGTACTCTTTTCTTTTCGTTCCAAATTATCGAAACATATTTTTATCTCCTGAAAGTTTCATATCTTAAAGAAAATGAGCACAAGATATTTACATTTAAAAAGATTCACAGTTAGCTACTTGTACGGCTTTATGATAACAAGTCTTAATTCCTGGTGTTACAGCACCACAGTGTTGACAGGATTGATTGTATCAAAGGTAAGACTCTCTCCCTCTCTTTGACAGTGAGACAACAGGAACCCTGCACGGTGCCGGAGAGTGAAGGCGATATCCAAATGAAATTCTTTCTGAATGGTGAAGAGACCAGAGAGCTCCAACAAGGTGATTCGGTCCCCGGTGGATCCTTCCTGGTGGCCCGGTGCCCTGACCCAGGAAAAGCTCGACTGCTCGGTGACTCCCGCAGGCAATGCGACTTTGGAGAGTGGCTCGGGGAAGCACCGAGATGTGGTAACTTAATAGCAGGAAACAATTTATTCTGTATGCGAGTTACTGCGTACAGTGCACTCCCGTTATAAACGAAATCCTCGGGACGGTCAGGTTTGTTTTGTCATAACGGAATCTCGGCATGACCGAACAAATACAATATAATTGTGAAAACACTCACATATGCGCATATTGTAGGGCTATGTTGTGTATTAAATGCTCATCATACGCTGGAAAGCTATGTAAAACGTGATGCTATCTCATTAATTTTGTTTAAACATTATATTTAAGGGAGCATAAATTTGTTATTTCATGCCTAATTTGAAAATACACGCATAAAAAGTGATTGTTTTTGATTCGTTTAGAGTTCTTTATTCCAAAGGTCGTAATTCTAAAGTCCGTCGTTACAAACGATTCTTATTCAGAGGTTCGCCATTCCCAGGATTCTTAATTTCGAAGGTTCTGGAATCCGAAAATGAAATAAGGTTCGTTATTCTGAAGCTTCATTCTTTCGAAGATTCGTTATTTCGAAAGTTGTTTATTCATTAAATGAAATTAAGCTTTGTTGTTCCGACGATTGGTTAATTGATCTAAAAATTGAATAAGGTTTGTTAATCCCAAAATAAAAGAGGTTCGTTGTTCCGAAGGATCGTTTATCCGAAAATGAAATGAGGTTCGTTATTTCGTAGGTTTGTTTATCCAAAGACGATAAGGTTTGTAATTCCAAATTTTTGTTTGTATACAAATTTGTATACAAAAATCATTTTGTTACACTTTGTGAGTGACAAACGTTATTACATGTTCCCATTGAGGAATATTTGGAATAACGAAGATTTTCTGCTTAACGGTAATAACAACCTTTATTTTCATCGCCAGAGTATAGCGAACTTCACGAATAAGGAACCTTTTGGATAACGCTACTGTGTATGTAATGACGTACCCTATTCATTTTCGAATAAACGAACGTCAAGGTATATTTGAATTTACGTTTTTCGTAATAATGAACTTTCAAAACAGTGAATCTTACTTCATTTTTTGGAGTAACGTATTACGGTATTAAATGAAAGTTCTCCTCAGAAACGGTGCGTGGCACACGGAGAGTACACGCAAGAGTGATGTGAAGAGTCTCCGTCCTGCCTTGCAGAGACGCTCTTGCAAACGCTTGTTCCACTATGCATTTTTCGTAAGCTGTTTTTGATTTTCGTTATAACGTAGCACAGTTATCTTGGGGTTTTTTTTATCTGTGACTCTCGGAAAAGATTTCGTTATAACGAATTTCCTTATCGACTTTAATGACGATAATTTTGGGACCTTAATTTTTACTTCGTTATGACGAAAATGTCTTATAACCGTGTTCGTTGTAACGGGAATGCACTGTATAGAAGCGGTTGTCGTAACTCAAATTGGTGACCAGAAGAAAAAAATATATAAGAACCAGATTCCTATACATCATTACATCCCAATAAACTGCTGGACAATATTCATCAATTAATGTTCTCCACAATGCCCGACAGGGCTTCATTTCGTGTATAATCTTTAATGAGCCTTTGTTTAACACACTAAGTTCCATTATCAAGTCTGCTGCATTTAGACTTTGTTTTGCTGCATTTATAAAATAATTCCTAGGGCTTCTCCTCATCCCTTCACTAATCAACTTTAAGTTCCGTTTCTTTGGATACTTTTTAATAAAGCTTTTTACATTGAATTGCCATGTATTTTCCCCCAATTTCAATACTGCCATTCAGTTCCATATTTTCCAATGTTTATCAATACTGATTATGTGGAAATATTGTTTAAACTAAACCTTTCCGTCTAAATGTTTTCCATACATTACAGCAAGTTTCGGTTATGTACATACTCAGTCTTTGCGTCAATAAGACAAAAAAAATGAACGAGAAATTAATAGTTCATTACTGTCTACATAAGACATCTCTCAAATTTCCCTTGGCATCACTGTTATGTATAATCCAGTAATGAAAAAGGGTTGCTGATCAATTTGGTGCATGTGACGACATAGTTGAATTTAATAGTCAAAGTACCTCAAAGATAAAGTGATTACTTGAAGTCTTATAACTGCTGTAGCTGTTTGAAATCGGCTTTGATGATAACAACAGTGAAAAAAAAAATACGTTACTATAGGTTTTCCCGGTCAATTTTATACTTTTGTCATTCAAGTTCCTATTCCGAGCATTCGATTTCACGAATTTCCACGCTCGCAGCACTGAATCAGCAATCAAATTCAAAATCCGGTCATTCGAATTCACTATCCGAGCATTCAAATTCACTGTCGGAGCATTCAAATTCACTATTGGAACATTCAAATTTACTATCGGGGCATTTAAATTTAAGAGAGGAGCACGCATTTCATCTATGAGCATTCAAATTCATGTCAAGCTGGTTGATACTTTCGAGGAAAAAACAATTTCGACTATATTGAAACTGATATATGAACATTTTATACGTCTTGTTTGTTGTGCATTGCTGTCTTATTGATTTACTTTTGCGGGACTATGTGAGATCATTGTGTGTCAGTTTGTCTTTAAATTGATGAATTGTCATTATGTGGTTGGTATTGGGGCATTGTCAGCACGCAGTATCATCAAGAAATGATTAAATTGTCGTTGTGTTGTTTGGATGCACTGCTGATTGGACATTACAAATTGAAATCTATTGAGATGAAAAGCAAAGAATACATGAACAGAGAACAATGTAGAACCTGTAAACAATCATAATTACATTATAATATTATGCAAGCCTTCATTGGTTGTGTTGGCCCTTTTTCCTTTCTTAAAAGTCTACTCCATTTTCCTCGCTAAATTGATTGCACGAAGTAGGAACTTGATGGCCTAAAAATGAATTTGAACGCTCCAAACAAGCTCATTGGGACTATCACGTGACTATCGCATGAATTTGAATGCATGAGTAGGAAAGTCGGTGCTTGCATTTTGAAATTGAACGCCCAATCGTGAATTTGATTTCAAGAAAACGAAATGGAACGCCCATAAATGAAATTGATCGCTCGGATTCTGAATTTTGAATGCCCGAAAATTTTCGCGTGCTTGCGCTGTGTGAATTTGAATGCACATTAATGAATTTGAGTGACAAAGGTATGAAATTGACCGGGAAAACCTATGTTATCATAATATTGGCAATAGTTGTTATCATGATACATGACGCCAAACCAAGGATAAGTAAAGTCTGCAAGAAACGTGGCCCTTCGTAGTATGTGCGATAGTGGATCTCTACTACAAATATTGCGAATCCTTGGAGTTTGTTTCGATTTTCGTTTTCTCTACCTGTTCATCTTGCCAGTGAATGTTGCGTCTCACGTCCTATTCCGCGGTTTGCAGCGCGAAGTGGCATCAAACGGAACTGTGGTAGTATTCCCTACCAACAAGCCTGGCAGTAATTGGGGTGACAGACTCAGGGTCTTTTGCCCGTATAAGAGATGGACATGGCCACCACCGGTTATCACAGCATCAGGCGTAAATACAACGCAGGTAAGGAATAAAAGTAATCTAGTAGTAGTTTTTCTCTCCATTGAAATGGCTGTTCTGGTAATAACTCAATGGCTGGTAAATCGTCATCTAATTTCCATACCAAGAATCATAATAAGAAATAGTCAAATTTTGCGTAAGGACGCAAGTGGCACGTCAGTTTTTACGACGTTTTTATCAAATCATGTTTAATAGCGACGTATTTATGACGCATAATTTACGTATGTTACGGCACAAATTGTCGCCCCGTCACAAATTGTTGCCCCCAGCTCGGGGCAACTATTTGTGACGGAGTTGGTGGAACAAATTGTCGCCCCTGCATAAATTGTTACCTGGCGACAGTTCGTGATGCTTGTGCAGTTCCCAATTTTTGACTTCGATGGCGACAATTTGTGCTGGCAAAATGAAACGTAGCTGCACAAATTGCCGTCGGCCATGCACTGTGATTTGTATGGTTGGGGTGGTTGCTCCGGTGTTAGGCTTTGGTTGGGTGGGTATGGCGGGTAAGTTTTGCGTATGTGTGTGTGTGGGGGGGGGGGGGGCTGCATGGTATGTGCTGTGTATGATTTGTACGTGCGTATTATATGACTTATGTACACGTTTGCGCATAGCTGCGTGTGTGTGTGTGTGTGTGTGTGTGTGTTTGGAGTATAATAATACAATATGTAGAAACTGTGCATGTGTGGTGGTTGTGTAGTGGTAGTGGTTTGTTTGGCGACAATTTGTGCCGTCAGCCCTCATCACAAATTGTCGCCAGACGACAATTTGTGATGGGCGACAATTTGTGCCGTCACCTCCATGCACAAATTGTCGCCTGTTTCAGGGGGCGACAATTTGTGTCACATGCAGTTTTGTGACGTATTCATCAAGTCATATAAGCCATGTATTTATGACGTAAGCTTCACCTCAGCTACTCGACGTACTTATCACGTCATGTTCGCGACGTATTTATGACGTAAATTTCACGTCAGTTTTGTGACGTGTGCATCACGTCATATTATTGATGTGTTTATAACGTAAATTTCATGTCAGTTTTGTGACGTTTTCATCTCGTCAGTTTTGTTACCGTTTTCATCACGTCATGTTAGCGACGTATTTATGACGTAAAATTCATGTCAGTTTCATGACTATTTAGGATCACGTCATATCAGCGACGTATTAATGACGTATAGTTCACGTCATTTCAGTGACGTTTTCATCACGTCATATTAGCGACGTATTTATGACATAAATTTCTTGTCAGTTTTGTGACGTGTTCATAACGTCATATTAGCAAAGTTTTTACATGACGTGAATTTCACGTCAATTTTGTGACGTGTTCATCACATCATATTATCAATGAATGTATTTGTGACATAAATTTCATGTCGGCTTTGTGAGGTGTACATCACGTCATATTACAGTGATATATTTATGACGTAAATCTCATGTCAGTTCCATGACTATTTAGGATCGCGTCATATTAGCGACGTATTAATGACGTATAGTTCACGTCATTTCAGTGACGTTTTCATCACGTCATGTTAGCGACGTATTTATGACGTAAAATTCATGTCAGTTTCATGACTATTTAGGATCGCGTCATATTAGCGACGTATTAATGACATATAGTTCACGTCATTTCAGTGACGTTTTCATCACGTCATATTAGCGACGTATTTATGACATAGATTTCATGTCAGTTTTGTGACGTGTGCATAACGTCATAGGCCTATTAGCAAAGTTTTTACATGACGTAAATTTCACGTCAGTTTTGTGACGTGTTCATCACGTCATATTATCAATGTATTTGTGACATAAATTTCATGTCAGTTTTGTGACGTGTTCATCACGTCATATTAGTGATGTATTTATAACGTAAATTTCACGTCAGTTTTGTGACGTGTTTATTACGTCATATTAGCGACGTATTAATGACGTATAGCTCCCGTCAGTTTTGTGACGTGTGCATCACGTCATATCAGCAAAGTTTTTACATGACGTAAATTTCACGTCAGTTTTGTGACGTGTTCATCACGTCATATTATCAATGTATTTGTGACTTAAATTTCATGTCATTTTTTGAGGTGTACATCACGTCATATTAGTAATGTATTTATGAGGTAAATCTCATGTCAGTTTCATGACTATTTAGGATCGCGTCATATTAGCGACGTATTAATGACGTATAGTTCACGTCATCTCAGTGACGTTTTCATCACGTCATATTAGCGACGTATTTATGACATAGATTTCATGTAAGGTTTGTGACGTGTTCATCACGTCATATTAGTGATTTATTTATGACGTAAATTTCTTGTCAGTTTTGTGACGTGTTCATCACGTCATGTTAGCGATGTATTTATGACGTATATTTTACTTCAGTTTTGTGACGTGTGCATCACATCATATTATGGATGTATTTAACACGTAAATTTCACGTCAGTCTTGTCACCGTTTTCATCACGTCGTGTTAGCGACGTATTTATGACATAAAATTCATGTCAGTTTCAAGACTATTTAGGCTCGCGTCATATTAGCGACGTATTAATGACGTATAGTTCACGTCATTTCAGTGACGTTTTCATCACGTCATATAAGCGACGTATTTATGACATAAATTTTATGTCAGTTTTGTGACGTGTTCGTTACGTCATTATTATCAATGTATTTATGACATAAATTTCATGTCAGTTTTGTGAGGTTTACATCACGTCATATTAGTGATGTATTTATGACGTAAATTTCATGTAAGTTTCATGACTATTTAGGATCGCTTTATATTAGCGACGTATTAATGACGTATAGTTCACGTCATTTCAGTGACGCTTTCATCACGTCATATTAGCGACGTATTTATGACATAGATTTCACGTCAGTTTTGTGACGTGTTCATCACGTTATATTAGGGATGTTTTTATGACGTAGATTTCACGTCAGTTTTGTGACGTGCTCATCACGTCATGTTAGCGATATATTTATGACGTAAATTTCACGTCAGTTTGGTGACGTGTTTATCACGTCATATCAGTGACGTATTGATGACGTATAGTTCACGTCAGTTTTGTGACATGTTCATTAAGTTATATTAGCCACGGATTTGTGAGTAAAATCAATATATATGACATCTTGAATTAAACAACCACTTTCTTCTAGTTACATTCATGATCATATTTTGCGGAAGGTTTACGTCAATTATTCAACCAATTATTTACGACTAATTTAGTCAAAAGTAAGATGTGTTTTCTTTGGTGTGTTTTTTTTTTTGCTTTTTTTACTCTTTGATCGTTAAGACTATGGCATGTTTTTACGTCATTTCTATACAATATAAAAATATTGTTCGATATCAATTGCAATCGGCTGGAAAGAAATTACATATTTACTATTTGATTCGCCTTTGAAAACAAGGTAACGGACTGGCACACTAAATAGCATACCAGTTGACTCCTTGAAGCAATCAAACAGACCAAAATGGGCAAATTCATACCAGATGGACTCTGAGCACGGTACTGGTCAAAAGTGGCAGATTCACCAGTTTATTTCATCATAGATTATTTAATGAACTGGAATACTAAGATATAGAATCGAAAGCGAAAGCCACTTTCTCATTTTACTCAAATTTGTCATTGAGATTCATGGGAAATTTTATGCAGGTAGTTTTATTGACAGTGTTGTCAATGTTCCAAATTTTCATAGGATGACATGTCAATATTTTGTGTACATACTTTACAAGCCTTATCTTTTTTTATTTCATTGTATAACTGTTTTTATATCATAACAATAAGTTTTTATTCTGTGTTATTTATATATAAACTAATGACATGTTTGTTGTTATCTTCTGTGTCTATTTTGAAATGTGTGCTTGATGTATGTGTATTTATATGTATGCCGCTTTAAAATAACGACTTTCCATTTTATGGACAATAAGATAATGAAAAGAAATGAAATTAACTTGTGTGTGTGTGTGTGCGTAAATAAAGGGCGAGTTTTCAGTTTGAACGTAATTTCTGTTGGTTCTTATATCGATCATGCAATTTCATTCAGAGACCATGGACAAATAACAAAAATCAATGTGATTCCAGTTGAAGCGTCACTGCTGTTGCTGTTGGCTAACTTTCATGTTTCCATAAGACATGAGTTTTACCTGTCTAAATGCGTGTGTTTTGGTCATAAAGACGTCATTAAACAGTCAGGGAAACAGCCGATTTTTAGGGAATGGAGATATTCGCGAAAAATCGGGAAAGTTGGACTTAATGAATTATTCATGACCTTTCCGCAGTCTCTGGCCGAAGCTCGACGCGTACAAAGTCAATGGCTATCACTGCATCGTTTTGACATGCATGTCTTTAAAAATTCACCTTAAAAAATCCTCATTTAATGTTGATATTAAAATTTCACCCAATGAAAGATGAATAAATAAAGTTTATCTCCTCCAAAAATCAATATTCACATATAGTGAGGAAAATTTGTAATTGAAGGATGAAAACGCGAATCCAAAGTGTATTTTTTGAATCTCCGTGTCATAGTTTCTTTCAAGGCGTTCTTATTCAACGAAACACAGGGACGGACTGTGTGTGTGTCTGCAATGCGCTATGCACGAATCGCGTTAACACAGTGCACGCACGTACCGTGCGTACGTGAGCGCTGTTACCGCTGAGCTTCAACGTCTGTGGGAATTGTGGTAGCCTGTCATGCTTTTGCCGATATTTCTATCAACAATTCAGTTATTTTTTCGTCAAATGATCAAGAATTGGTGAGAACTGGTATTGAACTTAGATAGTCCGGTCCCCTAAACTCCTGGTTTGCCCGTATTTCTGTGGAATGTCCGAATGAAAAGAGCAAGAGAGGACCGCCACCGTAGGTGTTCTAATAGGTTGCATGACGCTGGAGCTCTCGCACAGCCGTCGAACGTCAACTGCGGACCGCCGGAGCTCCGGGGTTCTTTCTTTTGCTACATGACCACCAGTGTCCTCATACTTTCTTGCTCTCTTGCGATCATGCTCACTGGGTTAAAAGTTACAAGCCTCATGCAACCACAAGGTTACCTCATCTAGATCATCGCAACATCACACGTACACTATCACGGTAATGAACCAGGGAACTATATTGCGACATCCACCCTCACTTTGTCTCTAGAAATGTTTGATCAACACGTCACAATCACATATGCTTTTAAAGGCTTTTAACTAAAATAGTTGAAATTGAAATAGAGTTAATAGATGATAATTACCTCTCACTATTAGTCTTGTCTTGTGAAGGTTTTTGTTGTTCTTCAAACTTGCATGTCTCTTCCTCGTGCTCTAACTTCGATCAAAACATAGGTCTGCACGACCATGCTCCGCCTTCCAACAACACAATGTCGATGTGCATGGTCAATTCACTTGCTGTTTTGTTTTTTCTGCCATGGGGGTCGCGAAAGGTAAGTGATTGGGGATTTTGCTTATCAGCATCATCACTGATCACGGGTACGCAGCAACAGAACGATGGAGGAGAGAGGGGGAGAGAGGGGGAGAGAGAGGAGCGCTAAAAATAGCTACACACAACGATCCGTCCCCCAACTCGTAGTCTGGTTTCCAGACCCTTTGCCAACTGGACTCCGCGGCGACGAAGTCGCCGCCCCGCGACGAAGTCGCCGCCTTTGCCGAAGGCAAAGGGTCTGGGCACATTCGCTTCAAGTGGGAGGAGCCTAAATTTACCCCCAGTGAGCGAGGGCGATCATTCTGTCATTACGTAATAAGGAAGAGGTCACGTTAGTGACCCCTGCATCCTCACCCAGAGGTCCCAAGGACACTCTCCATATACATTACATGCATGCATCCACTGTCCGTGGAGTATTTCCATGCACTGTTTACTGCATGGAAAGGTTTTCTGGTGCGATAATCCTGTTTCTGATAGGGCCTATTTAGTCACTATATCCACACTATGCACGGAGCTATACACCATGCCCAAGACACATGGCATCCAAAGAGCGAAAAAATGAAGTCGAAAAAAAAAAGTGCAGCGGAGTATTGTGCAAAATTTTTTGTAAAAACTTTGTATGTGGAGATGAGTTGTGGGTGGGCGGCCCATGTGATATATAGGCCCTAATGTATTATTCTATGTACATGTATTTTTTACGTTCGTGTTTGCTGATGAATACGTTCAGTTGAGACCCTTCTTTCTATAACTTAAAGGACAAGTTCACCTTCATAAACATAAGGATTGAGAAAATGCAACAATTTTAGTAGAACACATCAGTGAAAGTTTGAGGAAAATTGGACAATCGATGCAAAAGTTAATTATGAATTTTTTAAATTTTTGTGTTGGAACCGCTGGATGAGGAGACTACTACAGCTTGTGAGTCATATGCGTACAACAGTATAAAGAGAATATAAAAGAAAATTCAACATATTTTCACTTTTTTCGCATAATAAAAGAGCAATTGACTTGCCTCTTTCTAAAGACAGGGGGAATAATATTACCCATAACATTTATCGGTAACGAGTCAGGGGAATGTGTACTTTTTTCAAAAGATGGAATTTTGTGAAATTCTCTTTATATTTTCCTTATATTGTTGTACGCATGTGACATCTAAGTTATTCATACACTGCAGTAGTCTTCTCATCCAGCGGGTACTGCACAAAAACTTCAACTTTTGAACGGATTGTCTGATTTTCCTCAAACTTTCAATGATGTGTTCTACTAATATTACTACATTCTCTCAATCCTTATGTTTATGAAGGTGAACTTGTCCTTTAATAGCAGCTAGTGAATAAAAAAGAAACAGATGATTAGCAACGTGCTCTTCCGATCAGTTCTTGTTTTCATAATATTGTGTCCCTCTCGTGGAAACATTGCGGCAACTGACTAAACTTAAATATATAACGATATTGTTTACTAGTATTTCTTCATCTCACACATATGATAATCACCAAGATAATAACATCGGGATATGTATGAACCCACACAAGAAAAATGAAGTACACTTGCATATATAGGTGAGCTGGGGTATTGTGGCCCCTCAACATAAGATGTCTTCATACACCATCTTCTATCCCTTGAAATAGCCCGCTTGATAGCCGTACAAGGTCACTTCTTACCACTATATGCTCCAACATCCATTCATTTAGCAATTATAGCATCTATAGGGGGACCAGTTTTTAAAAGAACGCGCGATAAGAGCCACATCTATTCATTTCCAATTTATTTTTCGTAAAGTCACTTGATGATAAAAACCTTGTCTGAAGTGGTTATGACTGTATAATGAAACAAATAATTAAAAAAATATTTCTTTGACAGAAGGCCATTGTTTGAAGCATGATGCGCTTCGGGGCAATTATGCCCCCCCCCCCCCCCCCCCCCCTTAAAAAGCTTTGTTTTGCTAAGAACATCCATGGGTATATATGCAAGAAGGAATACTAACTATTTAGTTTAAGTCGCAATTAACATGGTTCATTGCTGGCATATATCAAGTGGACGTATACAGTGCAATCATAATGAATTATCATTGCAGCTTGGTTTTGGATATTTTCAGCTGAAAGACTTCATTTCCCAAGGTCATCATGCAACAAAATTAACGGCCAAACGTTACAAACAATAATAGACTCTGACTTACAGTTTTTGTATTCACATAATTAAGATATGACAAGCTCTAGCATTTGATATAGATTTGTCCATGTAACTCAAATATTTTTTCGGCTTATTGCAGATTTATCACTTGTATTATATAGGAAAGTATCGGTTTTGTGGAATATTTTGCCTCAATTCAAATTCTCAAAAGATGCTCATGTACTTTTTTTTTCATTGTTTTTCATATGCTCAGAGACCCGTCCATATTAGTTAATCATAATAAACTTTCTATAAAATAAACAGGTGCCAAGTTTATGGCAAATGATATGTTTAGAGACAATTATCACCCCATCGTAAGACTATTAATTGTTTTTTTTTAATTTCTATATATAAGAAGCAACGCAAGTTGGCTGCTTTTATTACCTCATTCAATGCAAAATGAAAATTGAGTGTAGATAAGTAGAGAACAGAAATAAGTTCGGTCCTATATGGCACACCACAACCAATTATTAATTTTGGTCTACATCCTGTAATTTTTGCTTTTTAATCCCTCGACGACAAACTTCTCCATTTCACCATATGCATGTCTTTAGTTGACATGCTCCTTGGACCTTATAGGATGTAAGCATGTAGGCCACATAGGTGGTATAACCAGGGAGGTGGGAAAACCGAGCACTTGTGTGACCTTTTGTAAATATTGATGTTGTTACATTCCTGATTCCGATAATTGAATGGTGAATGTGGCAAAGAATGGTTCATCCCGATGACGATGTTGGCTATAGAGTATATGGGAAAGGTGGGATACGGAGGAGAAAGAGGAAATATTCGTTTGCTATCAATAATGCAATCCAAAATTCCAATTGTATTCCAGCGCTCTTCCCTTAAATTTCATTGCGTTTCATTTCATTTCACCGCATTTCGCTGAAAAATAAAACATATTTTATTTTCGGAATTACGAATCCTATTTCATCACCAGATTGACGCGCCTTTGGAATAACGACCCTTCATTCATTTTGGGATAAACGAAACTTTGGAATAAAGAACCCAATTAAGTTTTTCGGAATAAGGAACATTATTCAATATCATCTGATGATATTGAATAATGTTCGTCATTCCGAAAAACATGATCTGATCAACAAACCTTCTGAAGAATTACGACTCTGCATTCATTTTGGGATTAATCATACATTTTTGATTCACGAAACTTATTACATTTTAGCACTGACAAACTTTCGGAATAATGAACTTAATCATTCGCATTAGCGAACTTTGTTCGGAACGTAACGAATTATAACAATGAGAATTATACGTATGTTGACAAAAATTTAAAGAATATAATATGTCCAATTCAGATACTTTTAGCTTGAATAAATTTTTTTTATATTTTTCCCGTGCACAGGTCATATTGAATCATAGCTCTTCTCCGAATATTAGCCTGCCTTATGCAATAATAATAGCTTGTCATCAACATATTTTACAGAGCATGTGGAAGCACTATGCTTTTCAGATGGAGAAATTGTGTGTGTTTTTGTAATGTATCTCATCGTTCTGACTCTTATGAGTTTAACGTTATACGAACAAATACAGCGGAAGGCGTTGTGCATCAATCAATATCGCCACAATCAAGTCTATTATACTTGCAGGGTTTTGTTGTTGTTGTTGTTGTTGTTGTTTTGCTTTTTTAGAGGGCCTCAATTTTTTCATCCACAAAGATGCCTGATTTTGAAACTCACAATTCCGGATACCTGATTTGGGAAACCTCTTTAGAGTTTTCATTGTTCGTCGAAAATGATCATTGATATCATGAGAACAATAATTATATCTCTCTAAGATTTATAATGTTTGTTTTTTGTTAAGTGCTGTCGGGGCAAATTATTTGTATAGGGCCCCATTTTCTCTCTCTCTTCTTTCGTTCTTTAAAACAACATCAACAACAACAAATAATGTCTACATGAATTGTTAACTTGTTTCTCTCTGAAAAACCCAAACCATCCCCCCTTCCCCCCCCCCCCAAAAAAAAGCAACAAATTAAAATACTTCACTGTTGATGCTGTTCATTTGGATATTTGAGCAACAATTCGCACATTGATGAATGTCGGAAAGATTTGGGACCTCAGATAATGTTCATTTACATTGAGCTGATGATTGCATTTCACGTCTATAGCACCTATAATGGGACTGTACAGTACTGGTTGAGGTGGGCATTCATCTTTTGAACATTCCTAAGTGAGATAATGAAAAGCCTCTTATGAAATATGAAAGAGCATGTAATTTTAAGAAGGATTCAATGTTTATTTGATGAAAATTGGTTTTCAAATGGCTGAGATATCCAAAAAAAAAGTGCTAATAATAAAAGGCGACATGCCACAACTTTATTAGGATCTCTTTGTTTCACCTTGTTTTTGGTTATCTCGGCCATTTCAAAACCGATTTTCATCGAATAAACTTTTGATACCCCTTAGAACTTAGAAGGTTTCTGAATATCTCGCAAAACGTTAAAAGCTATATCCTCACCACGACCAGAACTGTACACACCCTTTAAGATTAAATCATTGAAGTGAACTCAATATCACATATAGAAAAAAAAAAATGTGTATCTGAAATTGCCAGTTTCTATCAAAATATGCATCCATTTTGTATTTTTTCATCGGTCAAAGATCCGTGAATTTTGCTTTATTTGTAGGATTCAGTATACTAGTAGTCAAATTAGACCGGTTTTTACATTCATACTCATAAGGCCTACTAAAAAAAAAAAGGTTAAAAAAAAATGTTGCTGGTTTTCCCCAAGTCGAGCCTACAAAAGAAATCCATTAGACAACATGGTGGAAACGAGAAAACGACTCAGATGGTTATGCATTAAAATACTGTGATTGAGATACTTTGTAAAGGAAGGAAGGGAAATGTGGTTCGCAATTGTTAACTTTACTGATTGTATTGCACTATAGGCCCTACATTAGTTGAAAAAAAAAACAACCTAGCACAAATGAAGAAACAAACAAAAAAAAATCTTCCTTGGACACCTATTCCTCATTGAGCTTATAACATAAGTAACAAGGATATGTGATTTTTGATTTCGTCGATAGACACAATGACACAAAATGGTCTGCTTTAATTTTATTGGAAACATAGTTCACTTGACCATTGTGCGCATCTATAGTAGTAAACAGGAAAAAACGTGAGTAACAATCAAAAACATCGAAAACTTTTAGGAATACACATCATGGAGTACACACTGTCTACGAATACCGATTCTTCCATCCGACCTTACTTTAGATCTTAGAAAAGTCCGAATGTTCGTGTGCAGAGAGGTAGAATCATACGCCTCCCTGAATGTATACCATCACCCTCATCCTGCATACTACAGTATACAGCATCCACACCATTGGTACACACACGCCGCAATGCCAACTCACAGGTAGTAGGGAGAGTCCTCCCACCACCCGGCTCTGATAACACGCTGAGCAGGATAATTCGAATTTCGCGCTTCAGAGGACGGGAGTGCTGACAGATTTATGGATTCCGCCCAAAATCGGGCGGAATCCATTAACTCCAAGACGAATGCTTCCAGACCCTCTGCGCGAGAAAATCAACTTAAACTATACTAGTTTTCGACGTTGAGGGCGTTAATATCATGGATAGCGAAATAGTATGGGCAGAGGGTCTGGAAGCCAGACTACCCAACTCGATGCGGATGACCCTCCGTGTGTGTACGCTCGCGTGTGTGTACGTGTTTCTCTCTCTCCCTCTCGGTGAATTATTCTCATAGCGACTGGAAAAAGAACATCTGTAACGGTTCGCTCTGACCATATCGCGTCGCTCCGTTACGTAACATCTACTCGCGGTTCAATGTTCCCTCTTTTGGGGGATTTCAATCTTCCCTCAAAATAGGTAGTCTCCCTGACTGTTAAAACGTCATAAAGTCATCAAAAGTCGACATAGGTTTAGGTTCTATATCGATCATGAATATTCATGAGAGATGATCTAATATCAAAACGCTAGTGACAATAAGTAAATACATTAACCTAGAAGGTATTCTTATTGATTTCAAACTTAAAATGTGTAAGAAATTGTATACTTTATTGTGATATTCATTATTCAAACGTCAACTAGTGTTTCAGGATATATTTTCATATTTCAGCTGGCCTGAATGGAATGGAATCTTGTATACAACCCATGTGATGCATTGTGATTGAGGTTAGAAATAGGACGTAGACATAGAGTCTAGAATACTAGGGTATGTAGGATAGGTCATTTACATATTCCAATGGCTGACATTACATCATCATTGGTTGTGCATTATGGATCGGGCTAAATATGACGTTTGACACTTACTATTCGGGGGTTTTTTTTTTCGTAGGAAAGTGACAAAAATACGTCAAAAAGACGTCAAAATATGACGTCTTATTTCACCTTTTGCGCTGGTGAAAACTGTTGTCAAAAAACGTAAATATATGACATAACTAGAGAAGCACTCAGAGAGCGCAGACCTCCGCCAAGCAGTTACTTTCCACTAATGATCTTGCTCTTCCATAGAGATAAGTGATTTTCACCCACTGAAAAATCGCCCGATTTCCCAATATAGAAGCCTTTGTTACGTCATAAACCCTCAGATGCGCGGCGCGCCTCTCCCCAACAGAAACTAGAGCAGCACGCACTTTAGTGCGCGCATGCAAACCTCAAATACGCACAGCCTGAACTCCCAAGTTCATTGACCCTACCTGCCAAAATATCAAAATCCTTCATAAATTCCCCCAAAATTATCGGATCACTTCCAAAAGTTAATCGTTTATTACTCGTGTCATTCTTGACCTTTCCTGCAAGTTTCATCCCAATCCGTTAACTACTTTTTGAGTTATTTTGCACACGGACAAACGAACGAACGAACGAACGAACTAACGAACAAACCAACGGTAACGAAAACATAACCTCCTCCCTTGGCGGAGGTAAAAATGACGTCTATGAATACGTAATGCTGGAGGATGATTGTTCCAATCCTTGTGGGATTCATTTAAGAGTACACTATATATCTATTCTTGTGTGAAAATTATTTGCTTCAGAATGGTCTCATATTCAAGTAATGTGCAGTTTAATGTTTCCAGGTAAGCGTCCCTGGTCAGTGACGGGGCATTAATCTGCACATTACTTGAATATGAGACCGTTCTGAAGCAAATAATTTTCACACAACAGTAGATATATAATGTACTCTTAAATTAATCCCACAAGGATTGGAACAATCATCCCTCAGCATTCCCACTGATTCCCACTGATCGGTTACTAGCCATCCCCTTTAACCTAGAAGGTATTCTTATTGATTTCAAACTTAAAATGTGTAAGAAATTGTATACTTTATTGTGATATTCATTATTCAAACGTCAACTAGTGTTTCAGGATATATTTTCATATTTCAGCTGGCCAGGAAAGAATGGAATCTTGTATATAAACCATGCGATGCATTGTGATTGTAGTTAGAAATAGGACGTAGACATAGAGTACATCTTTAATGAACGTTTAAAAAAGTTTATTTAGTTCGTTATGAATGTTATACCTATTTATGAATATTCAATTAAGAAAACATAACATTTGAAAACTAGTTGAAAAAGATAGAAGACATTGAAATCTAAAGATTTATGCTGGTATCAAACTTTCTGCGTTAACAATTGTACCTACGTTATTGTTCAGTTATTCCAATTTCAAATTGTGTTATGAAGCGGTATTTTCATATGTTAATAGGCCTAATTAAGGTGTGTGTGATTTAATTTTAATTACCATGTCTTCGTGCATTACAACATTTGCTGGTATATAAAAGAATACAGATTCATCAGTTGGGAATAGAATGTATATAGTATAGGCATAGGTGGCAGGACATTTGGAACAGGTTAGGATACGATTATATAGGATTAGAGTACATTAATCCAAGATTGTGCCTGCATAATTTCATAACTATACTTTTTTTTTCAAATGCCCAATAACAAATAAACATTAGACGTTCTTTTAAGATTTTCTGGACATTGTAGGCGGATATGAAAGCTTCTCTAAACGTTCTGGAACAGATCATAAGATTTTTAGACGTTTTTGAAACGTTTTTTGAATGCTCTACACGGTTTTCCAAAGGTTTTCTGGACGTCCGCAGAACGTCCACAGAACGTTTTGAATATTCCTAAAAGGTTTTACCGACGTCTATAACGTCCAAAAGGTTTTCTGCTGCAGGACCTTAAAAATTCAGAAAGGTTCTGAATTGTTTTCTTCAACGTTTAAAAAGCAATGTTATAACGTCCATTTGAAACGTTTTAAATACGTCGAAAACCTTCCACAAAAAAGGCGTTCTGAAAACGTTTTGACAAAACGTGCAAATAACGAACTTGGAACGTTTCAAGAACGTTCAGAAAACGTCCAAATGTTAGCTGGGATGACGGCAACACGACCAAAAAAAAAAAGTGAATATGACGTGATTTTTACTGATGTGAACGCAAAAATCTCGTCGTAAAGACGTCATAATGACGTCATTTTTAAACCAATAAGAGGTCATACAGACGTCAGGATATGACGTTTTATTTTCCATCTCGTGCTGGTACAAACTGTAGACTAATATATGACGTGAATATGACTTCCATTAAAACGTCATAAAGATTCAGAATATGAAGTCTTATTTCACGTCTTGTTCTGGTGCAAACTGTCGACTATAAGACGTAAATATATCTGCAAACCAACCAGGACAGGAGTGGGGCTTTCCTACATAATCTTCCTAAAATTCTTTCCTAAGTCCATTCTAGAATTCTAATCTTACTTCGTCCTAAGTCAGAAATGTGTATATCTCATCCACATTTATATATCTCCCGAAGTTTCTAAGTTTAGGGGAACAAAAATTAGGAAGAAACTTAGGAAGATTTTCGGAATACCACTTAGGAAAAATCCTGACTTAGGAAGAAATACTCTTACTAGGAAGGATTTTAGAATACCACCCCTAGTCCATAAGACATACGCGGAAGGATAAGGGTGTTATATAAATTGTAGGATTTGTTTTTCCGTGTGCAAAATAGCTAAAAAAGTTGTGAACGGATTTGGACGACACTTACATGAAAGATTGAGAATGACACCAGTAACGAATAATTAAATTTTGGTAGTGATCCATGAATTTTTGGGGATTTTATGAAGGATTTTCGATATTTTGGCAGGTAGGATCTGATGAACTTCTAAAGGAGTTTAATATGCGCATTATTATTATTATTATCATTTTTTTGGGGGGGGGGTCATAGTTACGCGCGCTAAAGTGCGTGCTTTTGTTGCTGCTAGGGCGAGACGCGACGCGGAACTGAATATTGCGGACGTAACAAAAGGCATTTATGTTGGGAAATCGAGCGCCAAAAATCGGCCGCACACTAAACGATCCGACCGGTTGACGTCACCAGCCTTGCCAGTTTCAGTCCTACGACTGAGTCTTAGTGCCAGTTGTAAAGATTTGACATGTTGAGTTTCTACGTATAACCACCGGTCGTAAGTGAAGAGTACAGAAGCGAACGCAACGCGCACTGCGTGCGCTTCCATACTCATAGATGCCTACTAAAGTCAAAACAGCCGTAAGCCTAGTTGTAAGTCAGGTCGTATGATATATAGTGTGTGTTACCAGGTCATACGACCTAGCCTCTTGGTCATAAGGTCGTATAGTCGTGAGTCGGGTCTAGGGCAATTACCCCCTAGGCAATTACCCCGGACCCTCCCCTGGTCCTAATCCTAATCCTAATCCTGAACCTATTCCTAACCCTCCAAAGCTCCTAACCCTAAACCTAACCCTAATCTTTACTCAAACCTTACCACTAACCAATATTTAGCCGGGGGTAATTGCCCTCTGGGGGTAATTGCCCGGATACACGCGAGTCGTATAGTGTGCGGCGGGTTTTACAGCATGCATACCCAGCTAACATTTGGACGTTTTCTGAACGTTCTTGAAACGTTCCAAGTTCGTTATTTGCACGTGTTATTTACACGGATCGCGTCATTATTGTTCATCTCATTATTCTCAGCTCCTCCAAAAACCGAAATATAATCACGGCTGCGTTTTATAAGACTTGCAAATCATCGTTTCTTGTGAAACGATTTTGAACCACACATTCACAACGTGTTTCAAAGCAATGTTTCAAAAGCGTCTTTGTAACCATGACTACCGTTAATGGCAAAATCAAGACCACAAAACACGGTTTGAAACCAATGTTTCTATCCAAACATGTAAACGCGCCCTTAAGGTGCGATCACACATCGCCGCTTTAAGGGGCGATCACACATCGCCGGTCTAGTTGCCGGTTCATGGCGGTTCTCAAACCGCCGTGAACCGTGTCCCAACGATGGCGGAAAGCACTTTTAACGCGACGTGACTACCTTCTGAACACGTTCTGACACGTCGCTAACGCGGACTGGCGCGGTAGTAACACGGATCTCCCCAAAGGTGGAGGAGTTCATACCACGCCCTTGTAGTTGGATGTAATCAGAGCCCTTTCACTCGTCTTCAACGTGTTACAGCAAGGTGGTATTGCTTTGTTAGGTACACACAATCAAAAGAAATTGCGAAACGTTGTAACAACCTGTGTATTTACAGATTGACAAAAGTGATGCAATTAAGCCATTGTCTTCAAGTTTCAACATGCTTTTTTTTTCTCTCTCTCTGTTAATTTTTTATAATATTTGTAATAACTGTTAATAAAAAGACATACATGCGAAGCAGAATCCAACATAGTTTACAAATTTCCTGTTCATTTGCAGGTTTATATCAAGTGATGTAGAAGTACTTGCTTGTTTCAACATCTATCTTTTTTCCTTTCTTAATCAAGTTTTCACATAAATTATCTTTAACAACAGTCAATAAAATGACATACGTGTCAAAGAAGAATATTGTATATCTACATAGTTTCCTATTTATTTACAGGTTCACGTAACATAATAATAGTGGGGTTTTTTTCAAGTTTCAATATCGTTTTTCCCATCTGTATCAACATGTACACTTACAAAGAGGCAATCAAGAAACAGAAGCCAACATATTTACATAAGTCTTCTGTGTTACAGGTTTACGCAGCTGGCCATCTTTTAAGCTATCAAGCTTTAACAAAATTATGAACACGCCTTTTAAAGTAACTGATGTACTATTCAACAAACCTACCAAATTTTTGAATATCAAATTTTCTGTTTTACTCTATATGTGTTGAAATAAAAAAGTAATGAAACTTTAGCATTCAATATAATATTTACCCGATCTAGTATTATGGGTTTATCTTTACCTTTTCCCATTCTTTATTGCTCCGCCACTTGCCTGTCGCCGGAGGCATTATTCTCTTTTAAGTTCAACATTTGTTTTTGCATGAAAAGTTATGGCGGTGTTGACACGATATTATCACGGATCTTGCGGTGCAAACACGGAGGAGCCGTTCTTTACACGGTGGACGGCGTTTTGAATATGGTCCATTTCAAACCGCCAAGACCGCCACGAAAAATTAAACATGTTTAATTTTTCTGGCGGTTCTCCACGGTTCTCGAGGTCTATGGCGGATGACCAGGGTTTGTGTGCGGTGTGAACACGGTATTTGGCGGAGCACGGCGATTTACCGAACCGCCATGGACCGCCATCTAAACCGGCGATGTCTGATCGCACCTTAGATGATAGATAAATATTATGACTGTGAAAACGTAATTATGAAAGGAAAAAAAAGAGAGAGATGTTAAAACAAGCGAATACTTCTACATCACTTGATATGTATTAATACGTGCAAATGAACAGGAAATTTGTAAATTATGTTGAATTCTGCTTTGACATGTATGTCTTTTTTTATAACAGTTACAGATATTTTACAAGTGAAAAGAGAAAAAAAAGCATGTTAAAACCTGAAGACAATGGCTTATTGCATCACTTATGTCAATCTGTAAATACACAGGGTGTTACAACGTTTCGCTATTTCTTTTGAATTGTGTGTACCTAACAAACCAATACCTCCTTGTTGTAACCCATCGAAGACGAGTGAAAGGGCTCTCATTGCATTCAACTACAAGGGCTTATAGTATGGACTCCTCCACCTTTCGGGGAGATCCGTGTTACTACCGCACCAATCCGCGTTAGCGCCGTGTTCAAAACGTGTTGAGAACATATATTGTCACATCGCGTTTAAGTGCTTTCCGCCACCGTTGGGACACGGTACACGGCGGTTTGAGAACCGCCATGAACCGCCATCTAAACCGGCAATGTGTGATGTGTGATCGCCCCTTTAGGTAATTTTTTTTTGCAACCAACATAGAAATTTTATTCAGTCACTGGGTTGTTAAAAAAGATGGGTATAGTTTCACTATCGATTTTCACTGTTTCACTCCTTTCATTGCTTCAACACATCTACGTTGCCGAAGCATCTTCTAACAATTCTCCCTCTCTCTCCCTCTCTCTCTCTCTCTCTCTCTCTCTCTATATATATATATATATATATTTATATATATATATATATATATATATATATATATATATATATATTATGATACAAAATATTTCAACACGTATGCCCCCTTTACTGCTTATTTCTGTGTATTTTTGATAATGCGCATGCGCAATCGTTTGTTGTTGTCATAGAAGAAATCATAACAAAAGAACGCTTTCATCCACTGAGCTGATCCGAGTCCAACGTTACCGGACACCCCGCACTCTCGCTTGTTTTGTGGATAATTAATCCACATTGAACACCAGTTAATATCGGTGGCTGAGGCATACTCTCGCCATCACGGAGTTTGTCAGGACTTTGTTGTCTGTCTCCTGTTTTAACGCTTGGATCACGATGGAGATGGTTTAGCTCTCTACCTTGAACACAGTGTTGCGTTGTTTTAGGTTTAAATTTTAATTTCATTCTTTGTATTCTTGTATTCCAACACTATATTGTTTGTAATTGTTATTCAGATCTAAAAAATAAATAAATAAATAAATTGACTATTCAATTTAAAAGAATTGCTAATAATGCGTCGTTCTTTCTCCCCCAGTCTTCTTATTTGAACAACAGATTTAGAAAATTGCTCTCCCACTTTGATATTTATATTTCTTTTGTATGTACTTAAATACCGAGTGGACGCCTATTTGTCCCGTCGGTGACATATATATATATATATATATATATATATATATATATATATATAATTTTATTATATTGTTTGTGTGTGTGTGTGTGCGCGTTTATTAAAGGGAAATGAGAAGACAATTCTTTTTTTGACAGTAGAAGTGCCTGACATCTTTCTGAATGGCTCACCTCCTATATCAAGTGCTTCGAATGTTTTCATCCAATATCCCTCACGTGTAGAATCAACGAGAGATCATCTTGCGATCGCCCACTTGGAGGGATTCGGGAAACTTCACATGTACGCGTAGTGGCAGTTCCCATACAGTCGAAGTACTCTTCAATGGTATATGCATCTTTCATAGTTACTTTCAACTTTTCTGTGTGCGAGAGCATGTGTGTCTGTGTGTCTGTGTGTAGCAGCATTTATTCTGCTTGCTTTTAATTGCTGATGAAGA
Source organism: Diadema antillarum (assembly GCF_040938485.1). Classification (NCBI taxonomy): domain Eukaryota; kingdom Metazoa; phylum Echinodermata; class Echinoidea; order Diadematoida; family Diadematidae; genus Diadema; species Diadema antillarum. Next base: position 82,172 of record NW_027271527.1, on the reverse strand, counting down.
CTTAAAAAAAAAGCAAAAAAAAAAAATCTCGCAACGCGTGAAAGTGGTGACAAAGAGTATATCATGTGCACAATGAAACTGAGCACCGACAAAGAGTTTCCCTCTGTCCAAGAATGGGGATGGCTAACTATCATACGGACCAGACGTACACTGTTTTTTGCTTAATTTATGAATATCAAAACGCATTGACATAGGTATATTTGTCTTTAGCCAACTCATGCAAAATCTATTAAAGTCTAACCGTGTTACGAAAAGGCGACTCAAAGGGAAAAGAAACACCCGAGAAAAAAAAAACCAACATTCACACACACATAATTATGATAACACAGATTTATACAATTGTGTGTGTGTGTGCGTGTGTGTGTGTGTGTGTGTGTGTGTGTGTGTGTTTATTATAATAATATGCCCTCAAAATAAGTCCTGCAATTCTAGTTTGATGTATGTGGTTCTCCCGCAACTCTCTTTAGTCAAGGCGCAGGGACCCAGAAAAACTGACTTCGTTCAACCCACCCCGCAGAAAAGGTTTGACTGCATGGGGCGGTCGGTTGGACCTTCTGAAACACCCCTTGGTAGTATGTGATTCCAAATTGTGGTATCAATACAATTTTACAGGCCATTTTAGTTGCGAAAAGACCTTATTCTTCGAAAAAGAGTCTGCGCACGCTAAGACTACTACACGCACCACTAGCACTACTACAGGCGCCAGTACCAGTGGTGCGTGTAGTAGTCTTAGCACACGCAGACTTTTTCAAACAAGGGTTTTTGCCTGCAAACTAACTTTTCATGCCAAGCTGGGGTCGGTGTAGTGTAGTTTCTAGCCGTTTTTATTTCATCTTTATTTCTCCGAGTTGAAGCAAGCCGAGTGAGAGCGCATACCCAGTGATTACGACGCCCGAACCGTTTTTTGTCGCAATCACTGGATATGCGCCCTCACTCGGCTTAGCGCAATACAGCGGGCTTCTGCACAATACACAAGCTGCAACTCAGAGAAATAAAGACGAAATAAAAACGGCTAGAAATTAGACTAGGGTCGGTGACGCTTGTCTCTATTGGGGCACTGAAAATGACAAAATTATCACAGTTTTTGCATTTATTTCATGAAGAATTCATCAAAACGCCATAAAACTATATATGTACATGTTGCGAGAGATGTCAGCAATACAATGGGATACAGTGTAAGGTATAATATTGTGCATGGTTACCATGGTAAAAAAAATAATAATAATAATAAATAAATAAATAAATAAATAAATAAAATATCTGGAATCTAGACAGGTTTGTTTCTTTTGCCTTTCGTGCACATCACCCATTGTAGATCGGATCTTAAAGTACCTACCTCAACACTATAAAATTAGCCTAGATAAAAGGGAAAGGACGCCCAAGATTTTGCCCTCATTCTCTCCTTAGCATTAATTCATTACTGGACGTTTTGATACAAATTTACATATCATGATTTTTCATTTTATTCTATCATTTTTTTACAATAGCTAACAAACACAATTGTACGCTTAATTCTTTGATGGATAATACAGCGTACGTGTATATTCCTTCTTTAGAAAGGAATTTATCTGCATTCTTCAATAAACTTCCTTTAAGAACATGAACAATCAATTGCTTTCCTCTGCTCTTTTCCAGGATTGTTTCGAATAACCATTGCTCTGTAAATACTCAAAAGAGCTAACATTAGAATATAATTGGCTTTGCTCTCTGTAATCACCTATATTTTTAAGGGAAATTTGTGTCCATACATTACTAAAAACTACATTTGCCTATACTTTGAAGTCAAATTTGTGTTGAAAGTACGACGGATGCAACTTTTTCATGCATTTTACTATTCGAAAATGATATCTTTCTTTCAATGGCCGTTTATTATGCCTGTGTTTACAAATTTTGCTGTAACTTGAGAATGCTTCAATATATTCTTCACATGATTATGTGGTACACTTATGCAGAAGGAAGGACATTCTTATTGAGCTTTTTTAAACTATGGGCTTTAGTTTTTAAGTTATTGACAGCGGAGTCCTGATTGGATAATACTGGTTGCCATGGCAATAGGAGAAAACTTTTTTTAAACTATGATCAATAATTTTTTTTTTCTTATTGCATCTCTAAAATGAAAAAAGATATTAAAGTTTGTAGCAGTAGGAGGCATTGGGGGGATTACCAATCACCTGTAGGCATCCGGTTACCATGGTAACCATGCACAATATTATACCTTACAATGTATCCCACTGTATTGCTGACATCACTAGCAACATGTACATATAGTTTTATGGAGTTTTGATGAATTCTTCATGAAATATATGCAAAAACTGTGATAATTTTGTCATTTCAGTGCCCCAATAGCGACAAGCGTCACCGACCCTAGTCTAATTTCTAGCCGTTTTTTATTCGTCTTTATTTCTCTGAGTTGCAGCTTGTGTATTGTGCAGATTGCAGAAGCCCGCTGTATTGCGCTATTAAAGCCGAGTGAGGGCACATACCCAGTGATTGCGACAACAACAACAAAAAACGGTTCAGGCGTCGCAATCACTGGGTATGTGCCCTCACTCGGCTTTAATAGCGCAATACAGCGGGCTGCTTCAACTCGGAGAACTATACAAAGACGAAATAAAAACGGCTAGAAACTACACTACACCGACCCCAGCTTGGCGTGAAAAGTTAGTTTGCAGGCAAAAACATTTGTTTGTCGAACAAAAAGTCTGCGTGTGCTAAGACTACTACCCGCAGCACTGGCGCTGGCGCCTGTAGCAGTGTGCAGTGGTGCGTGTAGTAGTCTTGGCGTGCGCAGACTCTCTTACGTTTGTTCCAACAAATAATGATGAAAAGTGGCCTGTAAAATTCTACTGATACCACAATTTGGAACCACATACTACCTGGGGATGTTCATGGAGGTCCCATCTACCACCCTGTCTGGTCAAACCTTTTCTGCGTTGTGGGTTGAACGAACTCCTTAATTAAGCCCCTTACAGGAATTAGCGCCTTGACTACTTGTTTAAATGCACATTCTTGAAATGCACAGTACGACTGCGTGTGAGGACATCATACATGTCAAATATGAATTGTTAATAAGAATGGAACAAACGTGTTTTGTCCAAAAGCATAATCCCATGGGCGTCACCAGGGGGGTGCGTTGGGTGCGAACGCACCCCCCCCCCCCCCTTCAGACCACAAAAAAAAAAAAGAGAAAAAAATCAGTCTGCGAGCGACCTCAACGCCGGACGCTAAATGATTTTTTTTTTTATTTCTTTTTATTATTTTCTTTTAATTCTCCACCAGGGACAAGAAATTCGTGGGAAAAAAACAACGCACCCCGGGCTCTGGCAGCACTGATTTAATCTTGCAGTGTTCACTATTTATCGACCGTACAGTAGGCCCTACTATCGTACGGTACGGAGCACGTTAACGTTTGCGTGTACGTGTATGTGTGCTGCAAGGATGTAGTGTCTACTACTGCAATTTATTTCTGACCAATCCAAATTGAAGATGCGAAACCCAGTGCGAGCCTTAGCCTTATAAAATTGTTGGAGGGCCAAGCATATTATAATTTTGCCTTCCCCCTCCCCCAATGATTCCCGAGATGAGATTTTCTTGCTTTTTTACAGAAAAAAAAAAGTTTTCTGAATATAAGCAGGATGTGCGCACACTGGCGTAGCCAGGGGGGGGGGGGCGATGGGGGCGGTCGCCCCCCCCCCCCCCCTAAGATTTGGACCGGGGATTTTGGAGGCGGAAAAAAAAATGCGTGTATACTGTATATGCATGCACATGAAGCGGGTGTCCTTTGCAACCTTTCATCAAATAAGATATTTTTCTTTTTAGTATTTCACTCCAAGTGTGCACCAGATCGTTGAATTTCAATTCAAAATATGCAAAATCTCTCGTGCTTGGGAGGGGGATACCCTCCCCCTCTGTGCCTCTTTCCCTAGCTAAGTACACTTTTTAGATTTACAAAAAATTATGAATAATTCTGAGTGCACAAGACTTATCACTTATATTCCGAAAACTCAAGGTTCCCTCATAGCATGTATAAGGGGAATTTCCCCTTTTAATCGACCCTTTCCTCCCTCACCCCCCCCCCCCATCAGTTTTTTTTTTTTTGTGTGTGTGTGTGTGTGTGATTTCCCAAATGTTGATTCCGTCAAATATGCGTATACGAGATATCTCAATTTCAACCTTAAAAAGGCAAAAGCTCCATCGGAAGGGAAGGGTGGAGATAACACTCGCCCCCCCCCCCCCCCCCGCCTACATAGAAGTAGACTGTGGCTACATACCCAAATCGCTTTATTTCAATTCTAAAAACACAAAAGCTCCGCAAGCGGGAGGGGGAATCCCCCTTCCCTTAAAGGGGATGGCTAGTAACTGATCAGTGGGAATCAGTGGGAATGCTGGAGGATGATTGTTCCAATCCTTGTGGGATTCATTTAAGAGTACACTATATATCTATTCTTGTGTGAAAATTATTTGCTTCAGAATGGTCTCATATTCAAGTAATGTGCAGTTTAATGTTTCCAGGTAGGCGTCCCTGGTCAGTGACGGAGCATTAATCTGCACATTACTTGAATATGAGACCATTCTGAAGCAAATAATTTTCACACAACAGTAGATATATAATGTACTCTTAAATAAATCCCACAAGGATTGGAACAATCATCCCTCAGCATTCCCACTGATTCCCACTGATCGGTTACTAGCCATCCCCTTTAAGCTCTTAAGCTCTACCTCACTAGACTTTATACATACACACAGATGGTGCACTTTCGGAATAAGAGCTAAATTCCGTGATTTTAACACTTCGATAAAAAAGTATTGCACCAAAAATTTGCACCAGATCGCTGAATTTCAGGTCTGAAAACGCAAAATCACCTTCGTGTGGGAGGGGATATGCCCCTATCCGACACCCTCGTGTGCATGCTTTTTCTGTTTGATTGCTGAACAGACAGCGTTCATGATATTCAGTGTAAGAATTAATACAAGAAGACTAGTGCATGTGTTTTAAATTATACCATTTTATAGGCAAATTGTTCAATAATAATCTACACTAAAATATACTGCAACCTTAAACAAGTGGGACTGTTTCAACTCGTTAAAACACGCAAAAACATGCATCAAATTGCACCATTTGCAACATCAAAATGCAAAAAGTTCTCACCGTGGGAGGGGGGACACCCCCCTCCAACACCCTCCCCTACCCCCTCGCTCGCTCCACTCCCTCGGGGTCAGTCGCGTTCATGATATTCATTGAAAAGAATTAATACAAGAAGTGTATTTAAATTATATCATTTTATAGGCAAATTGTTCAATAATAATCTACACTAAAATATACTGCTACCTTAAACAAACGGGACTGTTTCACGTCGATAAAACGCGCAAAAACATGCATCAAATTGCACCATTTGCAACATCAAAATGCAAAAAGTTCTTACCGTGGGAGGGGGGACACCCCCCTCCCACACCCTCTCCTCCCCTTTCGCTCGCTCCGCTCGCTCGGGTTCAGTCGCGTTCATGATATTCAGTGAAAAGAATCAATACAAGAAGTGTATTTAAATTATATCATTTTATAGGCAAATTGTTCAATAATAATCTACACTAAAATATACTGCTACCTTAAACAAACGGGACTGTTTCACGTCGATAAAACGCGCAAAAACATGCATCAAATTGCACCATTTGCAACATCAAAATGCAAAAAGTTCTTACTGTGGGAGGGGGGACACCCCTCTCCCACACCCTCCCCTACCCCCTCGCTCGCTCCGCTCGCTCGGGTTCAGTCGCGTTCATGATATTCAGTGAAAAGAATTAATACAAGAAGTGTATCTAAATTATACCATTTTATAGGCAAATTGTTCAATAATAGTCTACACTAAAATATACTGCTACCTTAAACAAGTGGGACTGTTTCACGTCGATAGAACGCGCAAAAACATGCATCAAATTGCACCATTTGCAACATCAAAATGCAAAAAGTTCTTACCGTGGGAGGGCGGACACCCCCCTCCCACACCCTCCCCTACCCCCTCGCTCGCTCCGCTCGCTCGGGTTCAGTCGCGTTCATGATATTCAGTGAAAAGAATTAATACAAGAAGTATATCTAAATTATGCCATTTTACACATCAAAATAAACTGCTACCATAAACAAGTGGGACTGTTTCACGTCGATAAAACGCGCAAAAACATGCATCAAATTGTACCCTTTACCCCCCTCCCACACCCTCCCCCCCCCCTAGCTCGCTCCGCTCGCTCGGGCTCGGTCGCTTCGCTCCCTCGCAGACTAACCGCCCCCCCCCCCCCCAAGATGAAATCCTGGCTACGCCGTTGTGTGCGCAGTGTACTCAGAACATCCGAACTGCAAAAAGAGTCTCTGCAATGTTGCGCAATGAGATGTAGAATGTACACCTTTGTTATACCTAACGCTTCGCTATATCAAAGCTAGATCATTGACTTTGCAGTTGTGCTTTACATATAAGTCTTATATTAAAATGCCTTGAATTTACAATAATAAGACTTGACCTGGCCTATTTCCTTAATTTTCCATGTATACAAAACACACACACACACAAACACAAACAATGAGGGGATGCTCTAAAGTGCAGATTTGGACATCTTTCCCCCGCTTGGTCACATCGACGCCCCCTTGCTGGTCATACCTCCCCCGATCATGAACATAAACCGACACCCTTGACTACCAGTGGCGGTTCCAGGGGGGACGCACCGGGCGCCACCCCCCCCCCCCTTAATTTCCAAAGCGAAAAAATATAGCTACAAACGGCAGTTTTTGGACTGCAAAATGTCAAAATTTTCAAGCTCGCTCGCTCCGCTAGCACTCTCGCATTTAATCGCCATGCCATTCTACTGATGTTACTGCCAGTAATTGCCAGCAGTTGCGCCCCCCGACTTAATTTCCAAAGCGAAAAAATACAGCTACAAACGGTAGCTTTTTGGACTATAAAATGTCAAAATTTTTAATCTCGCTCGCTTCGCTAGCTCTTCCATTTAATCGTTATGCCATTCTCCTGATGTTGATGCCAGTAATTGCCAGCAGTTAATTGCGCCCGGCGTGCCCCCCTTAATTTCCAAAGCGAAAAAATATAGCTACAAACAGCAGTTTCGGGACTGTAATGTCAAAATTTTCAAGCTCGCTCGCTACGCTCGCTTGCATTTAATCGCTATGCCATTCTCCTGATGTTGATGCCAGTAATTGCCAGCAGTTGCGCCCGGTGCGTCCGCCTTAATTTCCACAGCGAAAAAAATATAGCTACAAACAGCAGTTTTGGGACTGTAAAAATAATGTCAAAATTTTCAAGCTCGCTCGCTCGCATTTAATCGCTATATCATTCTCCTGATGTTACTGCCAGTAATTGCCAGCAGTTGCGCCTGGTGCGCGCCCTTTAATTTCCAAAGCGAGAAAAAGAGCTACAAACGGCAGTTTTGGGACTGTAAAATGTCAAAATTTTCAAGCTCGCTCGCTTCGCTCTCTCGCATTTAATCGTTACGCCATTCTCCTGATGTTGATGTCAGTAATTGCCAGCAGTTGCGCCCGGTGCGTCCCCCTTAATTTCCACAGCGAAAAAATATAGCTATAAACAGCAGTTTGGGGACTGTAAAAAGTCTACATTTTCAAGCTCGCTTGCTCCGTTCGCTCGCAAATCGTTATGCCATTCTCCTCATGTTGCTGCCAGTAGTTGCCAGCAGTTGCGCCCGGTTCGCCCCCCCCCCCCCCCATAATTTCCATAGCGAAAAAATATAGCTACAAACGGCAGTTTTTGGACTGTAGAATGTCAAAATTTTCAAGCTCGCTCGCTTCGCCCGCTCCCATATTAATTGCTATGCAATTCTCCTGATGTTGCTGCCAGTAATGATAGCAGTTGTGCCTGGTGCTCGCTGCCAATAATTGCCTCGCTTCACTCCCTCGCCGAGGATCTCACACCGTCACATAATGTACCCCCGCATTTTATAATCATATAGTACTTCACAGTGATATCTATTTCCCTAGAATTTTGATTTAAAATGCCCAATAAACGCCAATAAACGTCGTAAAAACAATGAGATAGTGGAATCAGGATATGTAACCACACTACAAAGTGCAGAACAGAACGATGAGTACAAGGAGCTTAAATATACATCGTATAGTAGCAGACAAACTGTGATGATAGTGTGTATTAGGAAATATCTCCAATAAAATTACTATTATTTAAGCGGGAATCCCCCTCCCCCCCCCCCCCCCCCTTAGCGTAAATATGGAATAGGTAAGCGCAAAAAAAAATATTAGGAAACAGTGAAATTTGACGTAATTTGGACAATCTTTGCAAAAGTTGGGGATTTTTAATACTTTGTGTAGGTGGATTTCAAGAATAGGACGTCATCGCTGGATGGTTTTGGTGTTGGAACTGCTTGATGAGGAGACTATGGCGTCATGTGTGGACAACAATATAAAGAAGATATACAGGGAATTCCACACACACACACACACAAATCATTTTTCATGAAAATTGCACATTACATCAACTTGATATTGACATAATATGTTAAGGGTAAAGCAATATCCCCCTTGCTTCCTGAAAGCGGTTAGACAAAACTTTAAAATTCATAACGTTTCCATCAATTGTCCGATTTTCCTCAAACTTTCAGGGATGTGTTCTACTATAGTGTTGCTCAGTGCTGCTTTCACTCAATCCACATTTCTCTTTTCGTTTGGATTTCCTTTAACCTCAGGGTCATCTTAATCATTTGTGAACACTCCTTATAATAAAATATATAGCAAGTTATCAACAACTTTGATCTAAAACGTATGAGTAATGATTTGAGTGGAAACAATGTCATGACGAGAAACTTGACTATCATTTTGCTAGACGTTAATACATTTCCTTATTTTCCTTCCATTTCTTCCTACAGAGCTGTACTGTCCGGAACCAGTTATCAATCATGGCCGTGTAGTGAAATCATTCGAGTGGATTCCTGGTCGCTACCCTATCATACAGCGAATCACATTCGAGTGTGACGACGAATACCGCTTACCACTATCTCGAGTCTACACGCCTTATCATACATGTGTCCTGGGCCGGTGGTCGGATGAGATACCTCAATGCGAACGTGAGCATCTGGTTCCTGATTTGGGGTGGTAGGGAGATATCTGTTAACTCACTACATTAGGAGCATCATTTTTATTTCCATGGTGTCTTTATCACATGTTTATGGTTAGGTGAGATGTGAACCCTGTACTCCATGAAGGCAAAGTTGGTGGAGTGGGACACACACACACACACTCATGCGAGTATTTTACTAAGTAATTCAGCACACATATTATAAAGATAAACATATGTTTACGCACATTCAAACAAATAGTCAAAACCTATTCAAATACTAGCACATAGTATAATTCTTGTTATCTTACGCATAGTGTAACGAACCGTCTTGTCCCTATTAACCCTGCCACGATTTTAACCACGCCTCTCTCCGCCAGAAGCGGACAGGGAGAGTAGGAATACATGTATGTCCTGCTTTATAGAGATAAGATCAAGGGAAATGATTTCTTGCAATATTGATATTTAAATCATTTGATATCATTTGATATAATTGATATCATTTCATAACGTTCATATCATTTGATATCATTTATATCATAAAATCGTTTGATATTTGATAGTATTTATTTCATTTGATATCACTGATGTCATTTAAGATCATATGATATCATTTTAATATGTCAATTGATTCGCTTCCAGAAAAAAATTACAGGTATATAAAGTTTTCTCAATTTTTCAATATAAACCGAGAAAACCTGCGTTGCTGAATAAAACAATAAGACATTATTATGGTTGTTGCATGTGGTGGATGACCCATTCTTCAGTGCAATATATACGACAAAATAAGGGATCTTATAATAACGTGAATAGAACTGCAGACGAATAGTGTACGGAGTATACATCGACTTATGTGTGTTATTGAGGACTGGCAGTCAACACGTACAAAATAAGTTTGATTCTTCAGGACTTTACATGACTGGACATCTGTTTAATATCAAATGGCCTTATCTAAAGAGAATGTACACAGGAAAACAAGCGAGATGAGACACAGGGATGGGAGAAGAGCGAGACAAGTCATGTGGGTCGAGTGGCCGATATCCTATCTACTAATCCCGAAAATCTCAGGTAGCCAAAACAAGGTACTCAGGCAAGGTGGTAGAGAAGTCGGGCCACATTCATTATTACATCAGTATACATTCTTAAAACATCCGAGTCAGAACTGACCCGGAACTGGGACCGTTGGGGTCACACATCGTTCCGGGTCAGAAATGACAAGGAATGGGGTCAGATATGACCCATTCAGAGTCATGAATTGGGTCAGGGTGACCCCATTCGGAGTCTTCATGACCAAATTCCAAGTCATTTTTGACCCGGAACAGTGTGTGACCCCAACGGACCCAGTTCCGGGTCAGTTCTGACTCGGCTGTTTTAAGAGTGTACAATGTAATGAAGAACGATGCAGGCCTTCATGCATTGGTGAATTGAGAACAGTCTGTCATGCAAGATAAACAGGTGTAAAGATGGAACATGTAGCCCGAGATGACATAGTCTAAAGCCATTCAATACACGACCTTGAATTGGAATTACGGGAAATTGCATACATGATAAATGAGATTGTAACCACCTTTATAGCCCAAATCCGGGGGGGGGGGGGGGGGGGGAGTGTTTCATCAACGTTTGTCGGCGCTGACAACTTGAATCACCATAGTAACAGTCAGTGACCAGAGCATCTCAGCCGATCAAAACCAAGGATTTTGCTGAAATTGGTCAGCGGCGACAGTTGTCGGCGCTGACAAGCGTTGATGAAACACCCCCTGGAGTGATAAAGCCCGCCCTCATCAAACCACAGATAGAGGAGAGAAGAGAAAAAAATAAATCAATGTATTACAATTGACGTAAAGGAACGCAATTTCTACATCAATTTCATCTCGTCCTACTTTTCTAAGAAACAAACAAAACTGAACAAAAGAAAGTTAAAAAAAAAAACACGGTACCTTAGCTTGCTTTAGTTTATCGCGACATTCGTTCCCTTCCTTATTGGAAGAAATTTCGTGTATCAGTTTCTCTGAATGTTAATTAGGTCTACACCACTATTGTGCACTGTAAAGTGACAGTTTACCTAATGCCTAATAGTCTCTCAATGTCATCATCTCAGTCCATTACTTTAATTCAACAATTAAAGCCAAACTTACAGATAATAAAATGATATATCTGACACATGCAAAACGAAGTGAAAAAATTTGTTCCCATTTCATGTCTCCGGCAGTAAATGAAGAAAATTTAACTGACTTCGAAATTTGAAAGCTGTCCATGTGTATATTGATGTCTCCACTCAAAAGCGCACACATTAACCTTGTTGGATACGTTCTTTATCATTTAATGACACTTTCTTCACTGTAAAAACATCGGTGTTAGATTTAACACCATACTTGTAGGTGTTAAATCTAACACCGATCAAGCTTCAATAGAGGACCACACCCACAGGTGTAGAAAATATATTGTGACGGTGTTAAAAAGCGTTCACCTGGCACTTCGTGGTGTTAATTTGACACTGGCTGGTGATATTTTTGACACTGCGCTAGATTTAATTCAATAATGACACCGCATGGTGTTGATTTGATATTGGTGGTGTTAATTTCAATGGTATAAAACCCGTCCAGCTTCAATAGGAGACCACACCAACTGGTGTTACTGTGGTGTAAATGTGTTTACACATTTTTTTTTTCAAAAATCAAGTACTTTATCGGAAAATTCTTTATCGTCTTGTTGAAGTTCAAAATTAAAAATAAGTGCAGTAACTAAGAAACTATTCAAAAATTTTATATTTTGAAATGACACCCGGAGGTGTTAATCTAACACCATGAATGAGCACCGGGAATTTAACACCAGCTCGGTGTTTCATATTCAACACCGGACTTTTTGCAGTGTAGTAGTTACATGTTTTCTGCCATCATTAAGCACGAATTCTGCATTGCTGGTTTCCGTTTTCCATATCACAGCCTATATGTGTCCCGAGCCGGTGGTACCCTCTAATGGACGAATACACGTGGTGACGAGCAGCAGACGATTAATTGGCGCACGACTGGAATTCTTTTGCAACTCGGGCTACTATCTGGTCGGCCTAAGCAACGAGCGAGCATGTGAAAGTAACGCTCAGTGGTCGGACGATTTTCCAATTTGTGAAGGTATGTGCAAAATCAAAATCAAAATCAAAATAGTAAAGAGGATATCGCTGCATGAATATCATGAGAAATCTGCCAATTTCACGTAAATTGTAATTGTCGTATAACCCTGCTCAACAAAATCTATGGCCCGAAGAGCTTGTTATTTCGGATTTAAATCGGACTTTAAACACAGTAGCTCCACTATTTACCATGCACGTTGCAGGGTCGACGGAGCGGATTTCATGAACTAGCAAAAAATAAAAAAATAAATATATATATATATATATGAAGGGGGCAAAAACCGATAAGTCCACTTCCGGATTTCATGAACTAGCAAAAAAGCAAAATATTATTCTCTTTATTTTTCTTGACCTTTAATTGCAAATATCTCCATTTGGCAAATATGGACTTATCGGTTTTTGCAAACAAACTCTTCATATATATATATATATATACTGACATCAAAGGACTTAACCGCAACATGGCGGGGCGGTGCACGGACAGTAAATCTATTGACAGCAAATCTTGCACATATAGACGTGGCTGGTGTTGGGTAGCACCCCTTTAATCATCAAGCTTTCGGGCGAAATGCCCTTCTTCAGGATCTACACAGTCAATGACAACAACGTATAGGCAAAATCAACCTAGATGTAAAATCATACTAAACTTAACTAACCTTATATATTATACATTTCAAAATATACTCAACATAAAACATACCTCAAGTCAGCGCATTTTATAACAAAAAACAAACCAACATACTGTTACTAAATACAATCTCAAAACAAAACTTACTGTGTTGGTGCTGAGTGTGGTCTTGTAATGTCTGTGTGAAAGTTATGATCGGGTGTATCTTATATGTGTTTGTGTATATGGGGGGGGGGGGCGTTTCTGTACTAAGGCTCGTTTTCATTTAATCAATCATAAACTACCAATACTCAAATTTTTTCATCATCCAACAATATATAAAAACTTCCAAATTACAATTACAATTTCTACATATTAATACACTTCTTATAATACATACAAACAAACACATCCGCGTACATAAATAATTCATACACATGAATCTATTTATCCAAATACCTAAACCCACATTACTTTAACAACAATTCAACCTTCCCAAAAATACATATACCATTATTACATTACCTATTATATATCTACCTACATTTACATCAATCACTACTTACAATTCTATCTAACTAAAAAATATTCTAACCATCTCAAACAATAACATATTTATTATATACTAACATTCAAATAATCTAACAAATATTCTAATCATCTCAAAAGATAACATTTTTATACACTAATATTCAATTAATCTCTTCTCATCTATCTCTATATAATACACCTTCATACATCTATTCAATACTTCCCAATAATTCAAATAATCAGCTGCAAAACATAATATATATACAGACATACATACTTACATTTGTTTCTACAATTACTCATATATATCAATTTCTGACAATCAGTTGTGGAGAAGTGAGGAGGTGACATTAAGATTCCATGTTAATTCCGTTTGGGTGGAGGGTCTTTAACTTAGTGTAGTGTTGTCGTATGTGATTTGCTCTCGATAGCTTCGATGGCTGTAAGTTGTAGGTTGGATAATGAGTGTGAGGGTAGGTTGAAATGTTTGGTGTATGGGAGTGTTTTGTGATGTGGGTTGTGGTAGTTACGTATTTCTGATAGTGTGTTGTTGATTCTTGTGTTCAGTGTTGTTTCTGTTTTCCCGACGTACTGTTTATGACAGAGCGAGCATGTTAGGAGGTATATGACGCATGTGGATTTGCAGTTGATGTGTGAGGAGATCTTGAATTGTCTACCTGTGGTTGAGCTTTGGAATGTTGTAGTTTCTACGATGTGTTGGTGAAGGTTACATTTTCGTGAGTTGCATAATTTTCCATAATTTTCACACAGACAACATTACAAGACCACACTCAGCACCAACACAGTAAGTTTTGTTTTAAGATTGTATTTAGTAATAGTATGTTGGTTTGTTTATTGTTACAAAATGCGCTGAATTGAGGTATGTTTTATGTTGAGTATATTTTGAAATGTATGATATATAAGATTAGTTAAGTTTAGTATGATTTTATGCCTAGGTTGATTTTATTTATACGTTGATGTCATTGACTGTGTAGATCCTGAAGAAGGGCATTTCGCCCGAAAGCTTGATGATTAAAGGGGTGCTACCCAACACCAGCCACGTCTATATGTGCAAGATTTGCTGTCATATATATATATATATATATATATATATATATATATATATATATCACATACATATGGCCTTCAGCGCAACTTCTGCTGCCACTTACAGGTTTCTTCAGGACACCTTATATATTCCTTTGTATGGTACAAAGAAGTGGGGGGGGGGGGGCGGGCGAGCCCCCGCAGTAAACCCCCCCCCCCCCCCCTCGTCGTTCGTTGTATATTGTGACGTTATCATTTCACAATCCTCCCATTGACTAATATATATATATATATATATATATAGACAGAAGTATTGCAACAAGTTCACTCGGTTGACATCAGGTTCATCCGTATTTTATTGCTACTCGGAGTTTCATGCCACCTTCATTTAGGGGCAATCATCAGGCAATGATTCATTCAATCATTGCCTGATGATTGACCCTAAATGAAGGTGGCATGAAACTCCGAGTAGCAATAAAATACGGATGTACCTGATGTCAACCGAGTGAACTTGTTGCAATAATTCTGTCTAAAGCTCTTCCTTTGAGGATATCGAGCACTCTTCATAGAAGGATAGTATCACCAAGTGTATATATATATATATATATATATATATATATACATACATACATACATATATATACGCACAGAGCATTGTTACGGTGTTATGTTGTTATGATCCATGTTTGAAAAGACTAATCATTTTACTACACTACACTTACGAATTAAAGGCCCCAGGCAAGTTGAAAATTTTGTGAATAAAAACCTTCTTGTTGGATGTACAGATGGCGTATTTGAGACTCATTCTTCTTATAATTGTACATATAAATATATACACAGTGTAGATACATACATAAAATATACATATGTGTGCATACATATAAAGGCCTACACATTTACTTTCGTGATATAAGATGAGAAAAAATAAAGTAGCCTTATTATCAGCAAGCCACGATGACTCGGTGTTCCTTTATTTGCGAGAAAAAATTACATTAAGAAAATGAAAATGCATTAATTTCAAAGCAGATTTTGGGCATGATGAGCATTGCAAAATCTGTTTAGATTTGTCATGAATCATACATTATTTTGTGTGAATATCGTAATTCTATTATGTATTATATGATACCATTGGAACAAGTGAAGAGGCGACCCACTTCCCGACCAAAGATTATACGGATTAATACACATGTCTTACATTTTCCCTCATGCTATTGACTCCCTAAATAGTTGCCTTCTTATAAACCCATGTTCATGCAAACAAGCAAACAAGTCTTCCTTTAACACGCAGAATATTTTTCACGTGAAGCTGATTGCTATTCGCTCCATATTCTCTCCACACATCAACTAGTGATTCAAAGCATTATATAAAAAGAAAGCTTTCTCATACATCTTAATTATTTTTGTTTCTTTTTGACGTGTGTTTTTGACATCTATGTTTGATTTTAAGCTGTACCGGTTCGTCCCCGCTCGCCGTGCGAATCTGTGACATGCGAGGACTCATGGAAGAAGTGCACGGTTCTGTACTCGGGAGAGGCCGCATGTACCTGCATCAATCCGTTTGATTGTCCGTACGAGCCTGACGCTGGCGTCATTTGTGGAACAGACGGTAGAAACTACACCAGTGTTTGCCAACTGAAAGCCAGGGCGTGCCTGCTCCGTCTCATTGTTGAAGTTGCTGCTGACAATGCGGTCTGTATCTATGGTGAGTCTGAAAAAGAAACCATTGCTCTCTTTACAAATTAGTTGGAACATCACCGAATGTAAATTCTTATCTAGAGCCATAGGAACATACACGTGTCTGTTAGTCTAGAATGTATTTCATACCAATTTTCATACCAGGGCTGGTTGTTAAAACCCAACATTTAGGTACAGTCAACACAGCGTTCAAATCGACGTCAATAATCTCACTCCGACAGACACATCAAATTGAACCTAAAATAATAAAGATCGGAACTGTTTACGTAACGTTCTTGCAACGGATATTAGTAATTCTAGACAGGCAGGTATCTAACCTCCCTATTCTAGCAGCACATGTCAGATCACATGGTGGTATGATATCATAGCTATTACACACGTGTCCCACAAATCTACAGAAAAATCCATTGATAAATTTTTGGATTAAAATAAATGTTTGCATCAAAGTTTTATCTTGTCGCAATCACCTGACAATTACCACAAGGCTGGATAGATTATATGTTGCTCAGAATCGACTGACTTGGTTTTTATGATACTTTTTTGTGAATAAACCGATTTGATTTCATCATACAACATAGGCTAATTTGCATACTTTTATGTAGTTGCAAAAAAAAATGACCATTCGGGGAAACATGTCATGGAACTTTAAAATGTTGCGTTACTGTTTTCTTTTTTTATGCAATTACAAACGCTTGCTGTCATTACTGTTGTTTGACATAAACCTGCCTATGCAATTCAATGTACAAATGTATATAAGTATATTTGGCACAACAAATATGAAAAAGTATGAAAAAGTTAGAATGTGTAATTTTCCCATTTTAGCTGTAAATAAAGACAAATATGAGTTAACAGATACATGTATTTCTCGTATTACTTGTTCTTTCCAAACAGAAAATCATTATGTAAGTTGTGTTTTCCCCCCAACTATAGTCCGCTTCCTCGCATTTTGATTCTATGATATTTATGCATTCATGAAGTTATTTATTTTCATTAAATTCCTTGTCCAAGTGAAGATAAAAACAAATAGTCAATACTCAAAATATCTTTGAAATTGAAGCCTCATCCCCCTCCCCCACCACCCCCACAAAAAAGAAAGAAAAAAAAAAAGGATTTGGCTGCTTTTGCAGGCATGAAAGAAATACCGTTCTCATTGCCCTCAAAATAATGAAGAAGTTTCGAAAAATATTAAAATGTCAGCTCTTTGCAAATAATTACTACCCATAAAGTTTCATTTTGTATTTGAAAATTCCAAAAGGTGCTATATGTATCTATCAGTTTTCAATGGATTTAGCGCCTTTTGGAAGTAAACACTCTTTTTTAAAATTTATTATTATTCATGTGTTATAGCGTCTCCTCTTATCTTTACAAAATGTATTGATGGCAGGGTTTAGGTAATTGTATTATCTTGTCGCTGTGTAGCAAGTTGGAGACAATCTAATTTAATATTAGTTATCATGATATCACCATGGATTATTTCGAATATTTGCTTCATTTCGAACTATCGTCGTCGTTCTTACTTTAAAAAAATACTGCTTATGCTCTTTGTCAAAATACGTGTTTTGTGACGAAGGTTTGCCCGAGGGTGAAGAAGTAGACAGGATCAACGATTATTCAAACTGGGAATCCGGCTCCTTCTCCTGGGGTGATAGTACAGTTACCGAAGGTCAGCATACATCGAGAACGCCCACGGTTGCTCATCAGCAAACTCCTCCTCAAGGCGACGGCGGCGAACCAACCCAGGAAGTAACTGGCGCTGCGGCATCAGTCGAAGCGACCAGGACTCCACAAGCAACAGCTAATGGCGGAGGCAGTGAGGGTAATTTGTTTTGGGATACCACTACAGATCTTTGGGATAACTTCCCCACTGATTCTCACTGGGAAGTAACCACTGAGAGTTGAGAAACTACACAATAAAAAGGTGGCACCACACAACCATCGGCAACCATCCATTGACCAATGTAATATCGTCCTTCTTGGTTTATCGGGGGGAGGGGGGACGATGGGTTAATGCGTCCTATACTATGCATTGCCAGCGATAAATTCGAAAGGTTGCCCGATAATTTTGTGTAGCATGCAATTACAAAAAATATATATATATATATTTTCTTCCCCCACCATTTCTTTGGTGCTCATTATGAGATATTTTGGTGACGTTTGTAATAAATTGGTGTAAAATGCCGATTATTATTCATTAAAGTTTGCAACTTATATCTATTAGCCTCTCTCGGTGAATTAGAATCAGTTTAGTGCTTCAAAGAAATGTAATTTGTAATATTGTGTCAGTGAATAATTACAGACGTTACAACTAAAGACCTCTTCAAAACTAATGTTTTCTAATTTGTCATTAATATGATTTACTTATTCTTGTACACAGCTAATATGATTTACTTATTCTTGTACACAGCTGCTAATTTGCCTTCACAAGAAAGATATAATGATCAAATTGATGAGTTTATAAGTCCTGAACCGTAAGAAACCATCTTTTTATCTGGGAGAGTTGTTTTTGTTGTTGTTGTTGTTGGTTTAATGTCATTCCCTCCTCCAACTTTTTTTTTCCTCGACAAAACGCATGCCCTTCGTGAGATAACACTCAAGCCGTAATTTATTGTTTTTGTTTTAGGGGCTTTTAAACATATGTCTTGAATCTCTTCAAATTATCGACTATGACAGTCATTGACAACAATATTCTGAGAGTGTATGCGACAGCAACTATAGTGACAAAGGATACTAATGAAAGTAATAAAAGATAACTTTACCTGGGTCAATGTCATGAATACCCCGATTCCAGTGTTCATTATACAGAAGTAGGCTACGCGTTAATGAGGGGGTAACGTATATTTACTATAAGTTGGTACGTTATTATAAGTGATACGTTGTCAGTCAACAACAGTCATGCTTGACAGTGCATGTTAGAGGCATACCAATGAGTGGTGTGCCGCGTCTCCATGCAATAAGGGAGTTCACGGTTGTGATTTGCGCATGTGCAGAACAAAGGTCAAATGAGAATGTCTTTGTATTTGCCACTGATTTTAAAACGTAAAGAAGTCTCGAGCAACTATGAGAATCTGAATTATGTCAGGACAATGTATGAGTTTCAGGCTAAATTAGAACGTACAGGTGTAAGTCATTCATCAACACTGTTTAGCAAAATCTCTTCATGCATTTCCTCAACATTCATAATACAAGAACAAAATGACATGCTTCAAGAAGGAATTCTTGATCGCAACACATGTCCATGTTATTTCAAAGTCTGTGGTGTAGGGGTCAAAATTAAAAATGAGACATGCACTAACCAGGAACTCCTTTAGGCTTAGAGTAAAAGCATCAGAAAGTTGAGGACTGCGTCTTATGTCATCATAGTAAAGAATGGGCCTATGTGATCTGACATGCAAGCTCAATGTCTGGATCTCTTTATGAGTACCTACCTACCATTAGAAGGTAAATTCGTGAAGTGTTGATAATTTTTCTTACAAAAAAGGCGCTAGAAGTGTAGTAACTATAACATTTTATACAGTTACATCATCATGGTTACTGCAACACATAGAAACACGTATCTATTTTACCATGAACGTGATAATGGGTGGTGTCCATTTTCTCTTTATATCTCATGATTTTTATCATTAAAGCGAAAACAGTAACATAATCCATAAATTTTAGGCGATAGTTCCTGTAAAAATTCAAGGATTTTAGTCTTATATTTATAATTACTTAGATGAAAAGGTCACTTGCGAAGACGTTTTCTATAGTATCGTTAAATTTCATTGTTACTATAAGTACATATGCGGAAGCGAAGATGCTGTTTCCATAGTTTATTCGATTAGCGGTTAGATTTATATCTGTTTCTTCCTGTGTTTGTAATGCTTGCATAAATGTACTCTGTCAGCCCTTTTTGACAATAATCATATTTTTGTTGTAATCATGTCAGCAGACAATTTACATTCTTCACAAGTAACTGAACGAATAATATTTATACTTTAGAGTCATGCGTGCTAACTTGTTCTATGTTTATGGTAGATATGCCAGTAGACTAAGGTGTAAGAATTATGTCGTGTATGATCTTGAATTAAATTAACAGTCATGCTATGTATTTCACATGAAATAGCCTTCGTAAGTTGCTCCAGTCTAGCTGAATTTATCATGATCGAAATGTGTGACTGTTTCGATGATGAACGATGTAGCCTCCCAATAAACATTCGTTGCTTTCGATCCGTTACAACTAGATTTTTGCCTCCATAATTTATGTTTGTTTTATGGGTGCACGTCACAAGACCGACACCCACGAGTCATACAGCTTACAAGTCATACAGCCCATGAGTCATACAGCCCACAAGTTTATACAGCTCACAAGTCATACAGCCCACGAGTCATACAGCTCACAAGTCATACAGCCAACGAGTCATACAGCTCACAAGTCATACAGCCCACCAGTTATACAGCCCACGAGTTAGACACTGAGTAAATAAAGCCCACGAGTTCGACATCAAAGAAAATAAGCCCAGGAGTTATACGACTCACGAGACCGACACTACGCACAAAAAGCTCATGAGACCGACACTAAGCAAACAAAGCCCACGAGACCGACATTACGCAAAAGAGGTTCACGAGACCGACACTAACACCCCTTTCAGGTAATCGTGGATGCGGATAATAGGAGTACTAAGTCGTAAAATTTTGATTACATGAACGGGAGAGGAGTAAAAAAGTGCGCATTATTTTGATGCTGCTATTATCCGCATTATTGCAGCATCATGAGGAGTTGATCGAGAATACATGAACGCGTTTTACGACTTATGCGCACTAACATTCCACAGCTCGGTCAAAGGTCACTCGATTTCCCGCACAACCGCTGATTGAGCTTGAGCGAGAGCTGTGCATACACGTATAACGTGAGTCCCGTCCCGCGCGCGCTTGAGGATATATCACCGGAAACATTACGTCATATAGAGGCGTGCGCAGTAACCATGACAAAATTACTCCCGTCTTTCGCACCATTATATGAACGGGCGCTCGTAAAAGTAGTGCGCACTTCATGGGATATATGAACGCGATTTTGATTACTTCATCCGCATTATTTGGATGCGGATAATTGAACCGCGATTACCTGAAAGGGGTATAAGCAAAGAAGGCCCTCGAGACCGACACAGTGCCGTATAGCGGCACTGGACCGACACATACGGCACTGGACCGACAGGATGAACAGCGCCACCAATAGACCAATAAATTGTATAGGGTGTCCTGATAATAACGAAGATATGAGAGATGGAAATGAAGAGTTGCCAGGGTGTTACCCCATCAGTTGCCACCACCCCCTGAAATGATCAGGATCTTTAATTGTGTTTGCGTGGATATGTGTTTGTGAAAAAAAAAAAGTGAACAAAATTCAGTAAAAGTGTGCAACAGGTCTTTCCACATTAACTTACAGATGCCAAGACACCCTCGTTTGCATGTTAACCCTTTGACCTCTTTTTTATATTCCTACTCCCCCCCCCCCCAAAAAAAAAAAGAGAGAGAGAGAGAGAGAGAGAGAGAGATCAGCCTTCGGTGATTATTCTAGTGGGATCATCGGGAGGCATTTTAAAATCTAGTCTCTTCCCGCTCTGGGGCCCGTTGCATAAAACTTATCATTGAATTTCAATGGTAACTACCGTCAAGATTAGGCATCACAGCCAATCAGCATCAAGGATTATAAAATTTACCACTAATTTGAAGACTATACCTCTAGAAAGGAGCGGTAACTCCAGCGGTAAGGGATTTATGCAACAGGGCCCTGGTGTTTCATCACCTGGTGTGCCCCATGCAGGGTTCTACATGTTCTATTATATATAGGACTGGTTGTATAGTCCTTTTTCTGATTATATATATATATATATATATTTATATATATATATATATATATATATATATATATATATATATGTATATAATATGTGTGTGTGTGTGTCTGTGTCTGTATTCTGTATGTGTGTGCGTGTAATTATGACATGGTCATTTGGGTCACATCTTCTCAGTTTCATATTATTTGCTATCGTTACAGATGCATTTTGTTCACACAATTTAATACGTAATACCCTCATCAACGATTTCAATAAAGAGCTTGGTTTAAATGCATTTAACTATCTTAGAATGTTGACAAGACCCGCCTGTTTCATGCGTTTTACTTTAAATTTTCCCGGTCATTTTTATACTTTTGTTTTTCCAATTCATGAATGTGCAGTCAAATTCACAGAATGATTTGATAAAACTTTAGTTATCTCTTCGTCTTCAACGTGTCAGTGTTTTGTCTCATAGAGATGATGCTAATTCATACCACCCATTCCAACATGCGTTTAAATACCCTTGATGGGGCTTATATTATGGGACATTTTAGTAGGCCCCTATATATTACCACTGTGACTGTCATTCTTAATCATTTATGTTTGACTTCACAAATTCACTCAATTGAAATATGTACAAATACGAATATTGTAGGCTGTATCACTTCGCTTCCAATCTCCCTCTCACTTTAGGGCAAACGTTTTCAATACTTAGATACATTCAAGTTCAAGTTCAAGTTTAAGTTTGTGAAACATTTATTTTCCATCTTTTTCATGTAGGAAATCACATGCATGAAATTATTGTAAAGAAAGGCAGAACCTCAAAAAAGCAGAGCTTGTGGTGAGCTACCTTACAAAATACATTACATCACAAACACAAACACAAAAAGCAACAAAAACATAATAATAGTTCCCATGGCAATATTGAAATGAGATATGCCTCAAAGGGAGATATTGTAGTCTAACAGAGACAACAGTGAGTATGAAAATATGTGACGAGCTACAGGCTATGGCAAATGTCGCATATAATTACACCTGAATTATCCGTTGCCTATTTTATAACTGCCAATGATATGAAACCTCTGCACAGATGTAAACAAGACAATGAATGAAATGCACTGGTTCCAACTGGATCGTAAATAGACATGGCAATATTGAAATGAGATATTCCTCAGAGAGAGATATTAGCTATGTTCAGAAAATATTAAGTAATAGTCAATATGGGTTCCGACAAAAATTCTCTACATCTTTAGCCTTAATTGATGTAACAAATAAGATTGTTGATGCCTTTGAACATGATAACATGTACACGTTGGGAGTGTTCATCTTGACTATACTGCAATTCCCTTCTTGTTGGTCTCCCTGCTTCAAGTACTGCACCACTTCAAAGAATTCAAAATACAGCTGCTAGGCTTGTGACCCTTACAAAAAGATCTGACCACATTACTCCAGTTCTCCAATCCCTCCACTGGCTCCCCATCCATCTACGTATCACTTTTAAAATCCTCCTTATTGTTTACAAGATATGCAATAATCTTGCCCCATCTTATCTTAAAGATTTAATTTCCTTCCGCTCCTCCACTTCAACCCTTTCTCTCCGTTCTTCCTCTACTCTCCAATTATTACGTGGTCCCCGCACCTGTACACGTTATGGTGATAGGGCCTTTTCAGTTATTTCCCCACTTCTTTGGAATAAACTCCCTTTTTATATTCGTAAAGTTGAAAATGTTGATATGTTTAAGTAATTGTTGAAAACTCATCTGTTTACACAACCTTAATTTTGCTGCTGTTGTTGTTGCTGTCGTTATTATGTACATAATGCTGTATTTTGTTTTTACGTTATATATATTTTTTCCCCGATTTGATGCGCTTAGAAACATCAGTATTAAGCGCTATATAAATGTCATTCATTATCATTATCATTATCATTATCATTATCAAAGGCTTTCGATACTCTTAACCATGATATTCTGCTTTCTAAGTTACATCATTATGGTTTTCGAGGTACTGCCCATAGTTGGTTTTCTAGCTATCTAAAAGATCGTTATCAATGTACTAAATATAATTCTGTTGTTTCACAACTCAGTAAAGTTCAGTGTGGTGTTCCTCAGGGTTCACTACTTGGCCCCCTTCTTTTTATATTATATATAAATGATATGGATACTGTTTCTAATAAGCTTTCTTTTATATTATACGCTGGTGATACAAATATTTTTTCATGTGGTAAAAAAATGGATATCCTGTGTAATGAAGTCAATAGTGAACTTCAAAAGGTATGTGATTGGTTTCAAGCTAATAGGTTATCTTTGAATAGTAAAAAATGTAATTATATTCTTTTCAATAACAGGAAAAAAGTTGATGTAAGAAATGTTAATATTTACTTAAAAAATGATGCAATTCCTAAAGTTGATAAAACAAAGTTTTTAGGTGTATTTATTGATTCCAAGTTATCCTGGAAATTTCATATTGCAGAAGTTGAGCGAAAAGTGACAGAAAAATATTGGTATTATTCGTAAATTTGCATATTTTTTGCCTGTAAACATACAACGTATGCTTTATTGCACACTTATTTTACCTTACCTGACGTAGTGCAACATTGTCTGGGGAAATACATTTGAATCAAATTTGAAACGATTACAGGTTTATCAAAATCATATCATTAGATATTTATGTAATGTACGAAATATAGGTCCTGGTGGTGCTCGAACAGATACATCGTTTAATGAGTTAAAGTTGCTGCATTTAAAAGATATCAATACACTCCAATTGGGTTTATTTATGTATTTAGTGTACAAATAATCTTCTCCCTGATCATCTATGTCACTTATTTGAAGAAAACTCGGAATATCACAAGTATGAAACCAGATCATTTTCACTAATTCACATTCCAAAACATAAAAAAAGTCTCATTCCAACACAGAGTGCGTTTTTCTGGTCCCAAGGTCAATTCAATTCAATTCAATTCAATTTTTATTTCCATTTCCATTGAATAAACAGAAAAAAATATATACAATACATTTACAGAACAAATTTATAACAATTTCAAAGAAAACGTACAAGTGGTCACGAGTAACAACAGAATTTCGTTTCTAAGGTATATACCTAATACAAAGATTAGAATGGAAATGGAGGGTCCCACTTAAAAAGCAAAGCTTGCTTGTAGGGTATGGGACCCTCAAAAAATACGTACACAAAGTCAAAGAAACCAATGTCAACTGACATGAAATTAACTTAGGAAGGGGAAAAAAAGAAGAAGAAAAAAAAAAGATCAAAAAAGGGGGAAATGAGACTATGGTACAACACGCGCCATCGTGGACACAAGCATACTGTACTTCATGATTAAAATGCAATAACAAAACAATACAACGCTCCCTGGTTTGAAATTGCGATTGATTGGGTGCATATGCCGGTATGAATGCATAGGAACGGGTATAAGAAAAAAAGAGAAAGAGAATAGACTCACTGTTACTGGTACAATAAAATAAATATCTGAGGTAAACTTATGTTAGACAGATTGTTTTCCTTAAAAGATGATTTCTGTGTGATATCTTAATACTTATAAAAACAAACAAACAAACAAACAAACGACTTGATTGAGAGAATGAAACCGAAACTAATTTGGTTGTATATCATAAGATTTCAACAGAAAGAATTTTAATTTGTTCTTAAAAGAATTCAAAGTTTGTGCTGTTATTATGTCGTTGGGAAGTGAGTTCCAATACTTAGGCCCCTCGTAGATGAAGGTTTGCTGAGCCAGCAAAGTCCTAAAAAATGGTAAATGAAATTCGTTGGATTGCCTTGTAGGATAATTATGAACAGATTGATTTTTTGAAAACATTGATTCAAATATATATGGAAGATTGTTTTTATTGTAATTATACATAAATTGTCCTAAATTAAACAAATACAAATCTTTAATTTTAAATATTTTATTTTCAAAAAATAACGGATCAGTATGAGACAAATATGCAGTGTGACATATAATACGCAGTGACTTCTTTTGTAGCAGAAGTAATTTATCCAAAAGAGTTTGATATGTATTTCCCCATACAAGAATACCGTAATTTAAATAAGGCAATATGAGGGATGAATATAATGTAAGCAGGGACGACAAAGGAAGACAAAATTTAATCTTGTTGATTATACCGATGTTTCGAGAAATAATCTTACATATACTATCAATATGAAATTTCCATGAAAACTTATTATCAACTGTTATTCCCAGAAATTTGATATAAGAAACATTTTCCAGTGGTGTGCCATCAAAAATAATATCAGCAGGTAGTGCCTCAATGGAGTTGCTGAAAAGCATATATTTTGTTTTTTGAAGATTGAGAGATAATTTATTAGCCTTTATCCATTGAGCAACTTTTTCTAATTCAAAATTTAATGTCTTTACTAGGGTAAAAGGATTATTATGCGAAAAAAACAAATTTGAATCATCCGCAAAGAGAATGAAAGAAAGAATATCTGATGATTTACAGAAATCATTCATATATATAAGAAACAGAAGCGGACCTAATAAACTTCCCTGTGGGACCCCACATTTAACATTTAACATTTGTGAATTGCAACCATTTAAAGAGACATATTGCTTCCTGTTCAAGAGGTAGCTCCTGAACCACTCCAAGGCCTTCCCACGGACTCCGTAATGTTGCAGTTTATTAAGTAAAATATCATGATTAATGGTGTCAAAGGCCTTGGAGAAGTCCAGGAACAAACCTATGAGATGTGAAGATTTGTCGATAGCATGTGCTACTTTTTCAACAAAACTCAATAATGCATGTGAGGTGCTATGTTTTTCTCTAAAACCAAACTGAGTATTTGAGAGTATATTAATGAATTTCAAAAAAGTAAGAGTTCTTTTGTAAACAATTTTTTCAAGAAATTTGGACAATGTACATAACAAAGAAATTGGTCTATAATTATTAACATCTAATTTGTCACCTTTTTTAAACAAAGGGATGACTTTTGCTATTTTCATACTTTCAGGAACAATACCATAAAAAAGAGATAAATTGAATATATGAGATAAAGGATCCGCAATTGAAGATATTACCCCCTTCAGCAGAAAATTACTGATGTCATCGTGTCCAGCACTTTTTTTGGAACGAAAATCAGAAACAATATTGATTATCTCCTGACTATATGTTGGACTAAAAAACATTGAGTTTAAATTTGGTGGACCTAAAAATTCAGAAAAATGTTTATTTGAAGATGGAATTTTGCTTGCAAGATTTTCCCCAATGGAAGAAAAGTAATTATTGAGAATATTACAAATATAATGGGGATCTTCATGAATTTTATCATCAGATCTAATTTTAGTAATATTCGACTTGTTATTTGATATATTCATTGCTTGCTTTAAAACTTTCCATGTATTTTGCATATCATGCTTATAAAATTGTAACTGCTTAGTATAATATTTTTTCTTTTCAATACGTATAATTTTCGTCAAAGTATTTTTATAACTAGTATATTTCAGTTTTGATTGCTCAGTAGGTTTCATTTTAAATTTGTAATATAAATTATTCTTTCTATTTATTGAACGCAAAAGTGACTTAGAAATCCACGGTAACCTAGGTACCTTTTTATAGTTGGGTGACTTTCTCTTCGTTTTGGAATATGAATGTCCAAGAGTTGAGTAAAAATATGCATAAAATATTCAAATGACAAATTCACATCATTTGAGTCAAAAATAGACGACCAGTCTGTCCTGTCTAAACTAGCACCCAGACTGGCTACATTTTCATGTGTAATTCTTCGTCTAAATAAAAAACTAGATTTATTATCAATGATGTCATTTAAAAAGAAACTAGTCGAAATGGGGAAGTGATCTGTAATATCTGAAAGTAATATAAGAGAATCAGGAGACGGCAGAATATTAGAAAAAATATTATCAATAAGGGAGGCGGATTCATTAACTATACGCGTGGGCTTAGATATCAAAGGTAAGAAAGAAGCAGATAGAAATATTTCCATAAAATCTTGTGAGATTGTATTTTGTTTCAATAAATCTATATTAAAATCTCCCATTATGAAACATTTTTTATGAATAAAAACTGGATCCTTCATTAGATTCGCAAAATATTCCAAAAATGATTTCATATTCGCACTGGGTGGTCTATACATTACACCTATGATTATATTTCTACTGCCAGGGACTGTAATTTCAATGAAAAGAGATTCAATAACTTCAGTCATACAGTTGAGCTCTTCACGAACTATATAATCATACTTTTGTGAAACATATAAAGCAACGCCCCCACCCGCCCTAATTTGCCTGTTATTAACTACAAAATCATATCCGTCGAGGGCGAAAGGAAGACTTAAATCATTGGAAAGCCAGGTTTCGGTTAAACCTATTATCGAAAATTTTTTCCTGATGGGATCATCTAAAAGTAACCTCAGTTCTTCAAAATGTTTATTAATACTCCTAATATTAAGATGTATGAGTGAAAAAATGGTGTGATCATATTCCTTGACAACATTATTAAACTGGTTGAGAGTAAGATATTCCGAAGATGGGTTTTGCAATTGGTTTTCTATATCAAAGTCATAATGAAATTCTTTCGACAATGTATTAAAACTATCTGAAACACAATTATCGAAAAACATATTATTTTGATCAATATTTACTTCTCTTTCTGCCAAAGAAGGTCCTACCGTATCGAAAAAATCATCATCAGTAATTGAATTGAATGCAGTGTCTATTGGATTGTGTAGTACAGGGTGAGCGTGATTGCCATTGCTTGTGTCCACGAGGGCACCTGTCGAGTGCAGCACAGGGGATTTTGACATCTAGAATGTCTGTGATGTACGAGACTAAAAAAAAAGAAAATGCTACATCTTAGTTGGAAACAGAGTCAATGTAACATTAATCCCATACACGAGGTACCACATATATTACAGAATAACGTATTAACAATTATCTAAGAGCGTCTTCAGCCTTGCTCTACTATATAATAGGAATTAGAATACACCAGTTAAGAAATCAGGTTACAGAAGGAAAAAGAAAAAAATAAACTAGGTAAAATGTCCCTTGACATTTATGAGTATTACATTAACCATTTTCAGAGAGTGATAGAAAAAAAAAGAGGAAAAAAATAAAACACCTCTCCTATACCAGATGCAGACATCTTGAATTGAATGATTTACATTCACAAATTTATGTGCATGGGATGACATAGATACAACACTGGTTGAATGCGAATGGGTGAATGCCCACCATTGTATGGTCACAGCGCGAACGGTCAATAACCACCAGCATGGCGCCCCCTGCCACGCCCCGCCGGTGAGGCAAGGGATCGCCAAGCAGTACCTCAATGAAGGCGCCAACAAACAACCACGTGACGGGGAGGCGCCATGCTTCGGACTGCAATATACAATGAAACAATAGAACGCAATCATCACCTGTGTATTACACTTGGGTGTCACAAATACAGCATATTCAGCTTTGTGTACACAGTATAAACGCGCAGATGAAGGAATGAGAAAAAGTGAGTTAATTGTATAGGGAAACGTAGGTCAGTAACCACCAGCATGGTGCCCTCTGCCACGCCCCGCCGATGAGGCAGGAGACCGCCAAGCAGTACCTCAATAAAGGCGCCAACTAACAACCACGTGACAGGGAGGCGCCACGCTTCGGACTGCATTAATGAAACAATAGAACACAATCATTACCTATGTATTACACCTAGGTGTCACAAGTACCATAATATGCAGCTCTGTGTACACCGTATAAACAAGTATGTTTTAAATCATCCTACTATCCTGTTATAAAACGTCATGTTACGAAATTTTGACTCCCGCTTACCTCTAGTGATAAGGACAGACAATGTCCAATTTACCATGAGCGTCTGTGAAATTTCATACTGAGTTAAAGAAATACACTGGTATGTATGATATTTATAGTCATCACCTGTGAATTACACTTTGGTGTCACTATAGAAGCGTATCACAGCTTTGTGTACAGTAAAACGCGGTCATGGATGATACAATTCAAGAAGAAATTTCAGACTGGCATTATAAAGAACTGACCCAATATAACACAGACATTAAGGCATGTGTTTTTCAATCCAAAGGG
Source organism: Diadema antillarum (assembly GCF_040938485.1). Taxonomy (NCBI): domain Eukaryota; kingdom Metazoa; phylum Echinodermata; class Echinoidea; order Diadematoida; family Diadematidae; genus Diadema; species Diadema antillarum. The sequence continues at coordinate 52,189 of NW_027271527.1, read as the reverse complement.
AAGTTACAGACTGTAAATCATAAAGAATGTACATTATTCCTGCATAAACAAATACTATACAAATGAGGAAAACAATGACCCTTTGATATCGCCCGTTGAGAACGACAAGGGCGCTAAGCTGTCACAAAACTCATAGTGTTCAAAACAACCCAACGCCCCACCCACTCCCAACAGACGATAAATCAATTAAACACTTTTATATTATTTATAGTTTGTGTTTAAATTCATTACTCAACTCTCTACCATCATACTATTTCACATACAGATGAAGGAATTTAAAAAAAATAAAAACATTAAAGGGCTTCATAACTTGTGGTATTAAGGGTGGTTCGTTCAGTTGAGTGAAGAACAACAACGCAAGTGTATTAATCAAATGAGGTTCATCTTAGCAAGTGAGCGTGGTTTGAGCTCGAGTCTAAGCACACACCTGAAAATGATATTCCAACAGGGAGAATGGGAAAAAAGAATTACCTACTAAGTCTTATTTTCCGTGGACAAACTCTGTGTGCAGCTGACCTGCCCGTTTTCGTAGGCAAACTCTTTATCATATGCTGACAACTGCTTTGTGTTTGGAATGTATCACAATGTAGCATAAACAGTTTTGTGTACACAGTGCAAACACAGTAATGAGCAATTCAATCCATGGAGAAAGGCTGACTGACATCACGAGGAATTTACACAGTATAACACCATAATGTTTCACATACAGGTGAAGGTATGAAAAAAAGAAAAGAACTTAATTGAGTATGGGGAAATAACTTGCGATATTGAGAGCGGCTCGGTCAGAGCGTAGTTTGAACTCGAGTCTAAGCACACACCTGAAAATGATATCCAAACAGGAAAAGAAAAAAAAAAAGGAGTTACATACTTGTTTTCCGTGGGCAAACTCTGTGTGCAGCTGCCTTGCCCGTTTTCATGGGCAAACTCTGTGTATATGTAGGTAATTGATTTTTGTTGTGAATGTTTAAGCGCTGACTTTGATCATGAACAGTAGGCAAAAATCATCTGTGCCAAAACACACACCAGTTACAACGTAACATGATACTGATTGAATGTTTTAAAATATCCTACTATCCTGATGATAGGATCATGTTACAAATTTTGAATACCGGTTATCTCTTGTAAAGACACATCAGAAAAGGAAATTAATCTCGACGTGAGTTAATCAAATGAAAAGAAAAAAAAAACTAGAGACTTCATAACTTGCAATATTGAGAGAGGCTCGTTCAGTTTGACAGAACAACAACACATGTATATATCAATCAAATGAGCTTCATCTTTAATAGCAAATGAGCGTGGTTTGAAGTCTAATCTAAGCACACGTTTGTAAATGATATTCTAGCAGGAAAGAGAAAGAAAATAGTTATATACTTATTTCCCGTGGGCAATCTCTGTGTGCAGCTACTTTGCCCGTTTACATGGGCAAGCCCATTATCATAATGTTAATACAACATAGTATTGATTGAATGTTTTAAAATATCCTACTATCCTATTAATAACATTATGTTTAATATTTCTTTAAATACCGGTTATCTCTTGTAATCAGTCGAAACGATATCCAATCTACCATTAGCATCCATGAAATTTCGTACTGAGTTGATGAAGCCTTCCACTGGTATGTGTGACGTACCCAGTCACCACATGTGTATATTACACTTGGGTGTCACAATGTAGCATAAACAGTTTTGTGTTCACAGTGCAAACACGGTCATGGGCAATTCAATCCATGGATAAAGGCTGACTGACATCACGAGGAATTTACACAGTATAACACCATAATGTTTCACATACAGGTGAAGGTATGAAAAAAAGAAAAGAACTTAATTGAGTATGGGGAAATAACTTGCGATATTGAGAGCGGCTCGGTCAGAGCGTAGTTTGAACTCGAGTCTAAGCACACACCTGAATATGATATCCAAACAGGAAAAGAAAAAAGGAGTTACATACTTGTTTTCTGTGGGCAAATTCTGTGTGCAGCTGCTTTGCCCGTTTTCATAGGCAATTTCTTTATCATATGCAGGTAACTGCTTTTTGTTGTGAATGTTTAAGCGCTGACTTTGATCATGAAAAGTAGGCAAAAATCTGTGCCAAAACACACACCAGTTACAACGTAACATGATACTGATTGAATGTTTTAAAATATCCTACTTTGTTTATCCTAGTAATAGGATCATGTTACAAATTTTGAATACCGGTTATCTCTTGTAAATACACATCTGGAAAGGAAATTGATCTCGACGTGTGTTAATCAATGAAAAGAAAAAACTAGAGACTTCATAACTTGCAATATTGAGAGTGGCTCGTTCAGTTTGACAGAACAACAACACAGGTATATTAATCCAATAAGCTTCTTCTTAGCAACTATATATAAGCGTAGTTTGAAGTCTAATCTGAGCACACGTTTGTAAATGATGTTTTAGCAGGAATGGGAAAGAAAAGAGTTATATACTTATTTCCCGTGGGCAAACTCTGTGTGCAGCTGCTTTGCCCGTCTTCATGGGCAAGCCCATTATCATAATATTGATAAATGCTTTACGTTAATGTATGTATTAGCGCCGGGTTTATGCCCATGAAAAGTGGGCAAACCATTCGTCAACACACACACGGTCACAACGTGGTACTGATTGAATGTTTTAAAATATCCTACTATCCTATTAATAACATTACGTTGAATATTTTTTAAAATACCGGTTATCTCTTGTAATCAGTCGAAACGATATCCAATCTACCATTAGCATCCATGAAATTTCGTACTGAGTTGATAGCCTTCCACTGGTATGTGTGACGTACCCAGTCACCACATGTGTATATTACACTTGGGTGTCACAATGTAAACAGATTTGTGTACACAGTGCAAACACGGTCATGGGTGATTAAATCCATGGAGAAAGGCTGACTGACTTCACGAGGGATTTACACAGTATAACACCATAATGTTTCACATACAGGTGAAGGGATGAAGAAAGAAAAAAAGGAATAAAAGAGACTCAATTGAGTACGGGAAAATATCTTGCGGCTCGGTCAGTTTGAATGAAAAACAACACGGGTATATCAATCAGATGAGCTGTATAGCAAGTGAGCGTATAGATTGAACTAGAGTCTAAGCTCACACTTGAAAATGATAATTCTAACAGGAAAAAGAAAAAAAGAAGTTACCTATCTATTTTCTGTGGGCAAATTTTGTGTGCAGCTTCTTTGTGTGATTTTCATAGGCAAACTCTCAGGCAACTGCTTTATGCTAGGTATGAATTAAGGCTGAATTTGCCCTTGAAAACGGGCGAACTCTACACCAACACATTCACACACAAGTTACATCGTAACATGATACTGATGAATGTTTTAAAACATCCTACTGTCCTATTATTAAACAGGTCTGGAATAATCTCCCAGCTCATTTAAAGGACAAGTTCACCTTCATAGACATGTGGGTTGAGTGAATGCAGCAACATTAGTAGAACACATCAGTGAGAGTTTGAGCAGAATCGGACAATCCGTTAAAAAGTTATGAATTTGTGAAGTTTCTGCTCAGTCACGGCTGGATGAAAAGACTACTATAGCTTGTGATGTCACATGAGTACAACGATATAAAGAAAGAATAAAGAAAATTCAACATATTTCCATTTTTCTCGCATAACAAAAGAACACTTGACTTCTCTCTTTCAGAAGGCAGGGGGAATAATATTACCCTTATATAGGTCAGTAGCAAGTCGAAGAAATGTGCACTTTATTCAAAAAGTAAAGTTTTGTCAAATTCTCTTTTTATTTTCCTTATATAGTTGTACGCATGTGACATCATACACTGTAGTAGTCTTCTCTTCCAGCAGTGACTGTGCAGATACTTAAAATATTCGTAACTTTTGAACGAATTGTCCAATTTTCCTCAAACTTTCACTGATGTGTTCTACTAATATTGCTGCATTCTCTCAATCCTTATGTATATGAAGGTGGACTTGTCCTTTAAAATCTGTACCTTCTTTTAGTCTATTCAAATGCCACTATAAATCGTCTTTCTTTTTGGAATGACGGACTTTTTGTTGTTGCGGTCAAGTTTGTTCTCTGGGGGCCTGGCAGTGCTTGGTGTCGAGTTATTTTAGTAACCCGTGCACTATCATGGCATTTCAATGCTTGGAATCCACTTTGCACACACCAGTTGTTGTTGTGTTGAACAGGCCTCGTGTGAGCTTTCAGGTTGCTAGGATCAACTTTTGTTAAAATGATATGCATAAGATTTAAATTGTAAAGCGGTCTATCCAGTAAGTAGGAGTGTATTTTATTCATTGTTGTTACATCTGTGCAGATGTTTCACATTACTTGAAGTTATAAATATTCAACGTTTAACTATGATATATGCAACTTTTGCTATAGGCTGTAGCTTGTCACATATTAGCTGTGTTCAGCGGAGGCGGTTTTGGTCGGAGTAACTTCAGAGGAAGGGTTGGAGGAAGCTTGGTCGGAGTAACTTCGGAGGATAGGTCGGAGTAGTGCCCGTCTGAACAAGGTCGTGGTAACTTCCTCCGATCGGAGGAACTTACCACGACCTCTTCCTCCAAACGAGATACTCTTGAGTTTTCTCAGGAGTATCTCGCTACCACGACTAGCCGGTCGGAGTAAATTGCCCGTGCGGACAAGCCCTCGGAGTATCTATGAACTTACATGCCTTACGACCTTGTTCAGACGGGCATTACTCCGACCTATCCTCCGAAGTTACTTCGACCAAGCTTCCTCCAACCCTTCCTCTGAAGTTACTCCGACCAAAACCGCCTCCGTCTGAACACAGCTAATATGTGACAAGCTACAGCCTATAGCAAAAGTTGCATATATCATAGTTAAACGTTGAATATTTATAACTTCAAGTAATGTGAAACATCTGCACAGATGTAACAACAATGAATAAAATACACTCTTACTTACTGGATAGACCGCTTTACAATTTAAATCTTATGCATATCATTTTAACAAAAGTTGTTCCTCATAGCAACCTGAAAGCTCACACGAGGCCTGTTCAACACAACAACAACTGGTGTGTGCAAAGTGGATTCCAAGCATTGAAATGCCATGATAGTGCACGGGTTACTAAAATAACTCGACACCAAGCACTGCCAGGCCCCCAGAGAACAAACTTGACCGCAACAACAAGAAGTCCGTCATTCCAAAAAGAAAGACGATTTATAGTGGCATTTGAATAGACTAAAAGAAGGTACAGATTTTAAATGAGCTGGGAGATTATTCCAGACCTTGGGACCAGAAAAACGCACTCTGTGTTGGAATGAGACTTTTTTTATGTTTTGGAATGTGAATTAGTGAAAATGATCTGGTTTCGTACTTGTGATATTCCGAGTTTTCTTCAAATAAGTGACATAGATGATCAGAGAGAAGATTATTTGTACACTAAATACATAAATAAACCCAATTGGAGTGTATTGATATCTTTTAAATGCAGCAACTTTAACTCATTAAACAATGTATCTGTTCGAGCACCACCAGGACCTATATTTCGTACATTACATAAATATCTAATGATATGATTTTGATAAACCTGTAATCGTTTCAAATTTGATTCAAATGTATTTCCCCAGACAATGTTGCACTACGTCAGGTAAGGTAAAATAAGTGTGCAATAAAGCATACGTTGTATGTTTACAGGCAAAAAAATATGCAAATTTACGAATAATACCAATATTTTTTTGTCACTTTTCGCTCAACTTCTGCAATATGAAATTTCCAGGATAACTTGGAATCAATAAATACACCTAAAAACTTTGTTTTATCAACTTTAGGAATTGCATCATTTTTTAAGTAAATATTAACATTTCTTACATCAACTTTTTTCCTGTTATTGAAAAGAATATAATTACATTTTTTACTATTCAAAGATAACCTATTAGCTTGAAACCAATCACATACCTTTTGAAGTTCACTATTGACTTCATTACATAGGATATCCATTTTTTTACCACATGAAAAAATATTTGTATCACCAGCGTATAATATAAAAGAAAGCTTATTAGAAACAGTATCCATATCATTTATATATAATATAAAAAGAAGGGGGACAAGTAGTGAACCCTGAGGAACACCACACTGAACTTTACTGAGTTGTGAAACAACAGAATTATATTTAGTACATTGATAACGATCTTTTAGATAGCTAGAAAACCAACTATGGGCAGTACCTCGAAAACCATAATGATGTAACTTAGAAAGCAGAATATCATGGTTAAGAGTATCAAAAGCCTTTGATAATGATAATGATAATGATAATGATAATGATAATGAATGACATTTATATAGCGCTTAATACTGATGTTTCTAAGCGCATCAAATCGGGGAAAAATATATATAACGTAAAAACAAAATACAGCATTATGTACATAATAACGACAGCAACAACAACAGCAGCAAAATTAAGGTTGTGTAAACAGATGAGTTTTCAACAATTACTTAAACATATCAACATTTTCAGCTTTACGAATATAAAAAGGGAGTTTATTCCAAAGAAGTGGAGAAATAACTGAAAAGGCCCTATCACCATAACGTGTACAGGTGCGGGGACCACGTAATAATTGGAGAGTAGAGGAAGAACGGAGAGAACGGGTTGAAGTGGAGGAGCGGAAGGAAATTAAATCTTTAAGATAAGATGGGGCAAGATTATTGCATATCTTGTAAACAATAAGGAGGATTTTAAAAGTGATACGTAGATGGATGGGGAGCCAGTGGAGGGATTGGAGAACTGGAGTAATGTGGTCAGATCTTTTTGTAAGGGTCACAAGCCTAGCAGCTGTATTTTGAATTCTTTGAAGTGGTGCAGTACTTGAAGCAGGGAGACCAACAAGAAGGGAATTGCAGTATAGTCAAGATGAACACTCCCAACGTGTACATGTTATCATGTTCAAAGGCATCAACAATCTTATTTGTTAAATCAATTAAGGCTAAAGATGTAGAGAATTTTTGTCGGAAACCATATGGACTATTACTTAATATTTTATTTTTATCAATAAATTTCAAAGCCCGTGTAAATATAATTTTTCAAGTATTTTATTAAAACATGAAAGAACCGATATAGATCTATAATTACTTATTTCAGTTTTATCTCCACTTTTAAATACGGGGGTTAATTTTCCTACCTTTAATTTGTCAGGGAAAACACCTTTACTCAAAGACATATTGAAAATGTAACAAAGTGGTTCACTTAAAAATGATATAACATTTTTGATAACACAAGGTTTAAAGTCATTAACACCAGACGATTTACCGTTCTGAAACGATTTCTCAATATCACAAATTTCGTTTTCAGTTACTGGATATAAAAACACTGTTGCATGTACAGGTGTGCGGAGATATTACCGGAAGTTCCCATGATTTTCAGGTAATAATCTCTCAAGCTTTGGCCCGATGCCAGCAAAAAAGGAGTTGAAACTTTCAGCTACACCTTCACAGCTGTCAATAATCTGACCATTATTTTTCAGTTTAATATCCCCATCCCTGCCCTGTTTAAATGGTAACAATGAATTAATAACATTCCATGTGTTTTTAATATCAGATTTATACTGAATAAATGAACAAAATAGTTCTTCTTAGCCTCTCGTAATAAAAAATTCAATATATTACGAACACTTTTATACTTAATCTCGCTACCAAGCGTACCTTTATCTAAAAAAAAAATCTTATATGATTTATTTTTATATCGTACGAATTTCAATAGACAATCAGTCATCCATGGCTTCAGTCGTCTCTTTTTAGAAGATACGTTGAAAAGGGAAATATGCATCATAATAAAAAAACCACGTAATCTTAATTCAAACGTATTATAAGCTATATCAATATCATCAGTTTCTTTAATATCATCCCAACACGCATCGGGTGCACGTCACGAGACCGACACCCACGAGTCATACAGCCCACAAGTTATACAGCTCACAAGTCATACAGCCCACCAGTTATACAGCCCACGAGTTCGACACTGAGTGAATAAAGCCTACGAGTTCGACATCAAGTAAAATAATCCCAGGAGTTATACGGCTCACGAGACCGACACTACGCACAAAAGGCTCATGAGACCGACAGTAAGCAAACAAAGCCCACGAGACCGACACTTCGCTTAAAAGGTCCACGAGACCGACGCTACGCATACAAGGCTCACGAGACCGACATTACGCAAAAGAGGTTCACGAGACCGACACTAAGCAAAGAAGGCCCACGAGACCGACAGGATGAACAGCGCCACCTATAGACCAATAAATTGTATAAGGTGTCCTGATAATAACATAGGAAGATATGAGAGGTGGAAAAGAAGAGTTGCCATCTCCGGCAGGGTGTTACCCCATCAGTTGCCCCCCCCCCCCCCCCCCCCCCCCCCCCGAAATGATCAGGATCTTTAATTGTGTTTGCATGGGTGTGTGTTGTGAAAAAAAATGAACAAAGTTCAGTAAAAGTGTGTAACAGATCTTTCTACAATAAACCTGCGAGGGTGTTGATTTAGTATCAATCAAAAATGAAAAATAACGTAATCATCTCTTAGGGTAGCGTTAGGGATTCGGAAAAAACAAACAGATGCATCCATGAAAACAGCTATTGTATTTCACGATAAAATGTACTGTTCCGAGGAGAATAACACAAGCCACAAAATTGAGGTGAATCCCTGCGACATAAAACGTTTTAATCAGTAGAATTACATTATAGTTACAGAGAAGATTACAAATAGATCTTACTGCAAAACGTCAAAGCAGGAGGGTAGAATATCTAAAATAGAATAAGTAACTAGTGAACAGGGAAAGAGAAGAGTTAAAATTTATATCTTGTCCATTTTGAAGCTAAAAACTGGGAAAGCCTATTAAAAATAGCATGATGGCATTATCAATACTCTAAAACTAATTCATACATCGTTATTGTCCTCTGTAAAATTCATTTGTGTTTTTGTCTCTTTTTTGGGGGGGGGGGTGAAGAATACTAATTCTTCTATTTTTTTGGGGGGGGGGGAGGGGAGGGAGCGGTGGCATGAAGAATACAATTCAATTTTTCTACTTGATAACAATGTCGCTTCCTGACACACTTGCCCCCCCCCCTCCCTAGAAGTATGTAGAAATACATATTTGATGACGTTCATAATTATGTAGACGGTCACCATCTTTCAATTGATAGCGTTACGAAATTACACCCGCCAGTATGTTATTTTTCCGTTCATGGAACACCCTGCGCAGGTGATTGACATGTAGATGGCGCTGTTTATCCTGTCGGTCTCGTGGGCCTTCTTTGCCTACTGTCGGTCTCGTGGGCTTCCTTTGCTTAGTGTCGGTCTCGTGAGCCTTTTTAGCTTATTGTCGGTCTCGTGGGCCTTTTTTGCCTACTGTCGGTCTCGTGGGCTTTCTTTACTTAGTGTCGGTCTCATGAGCCTTTATTGCTTAGTGTCGGTCTCATGAGCCTTTTGTGCGTAGTGTCGAAGTCATGGGCTGTATGACTCCTGAGCCGTATAACTCGTGGGCTGTATGACTCATGGACCTATTATTGATGTCGGTCTCGTGGACCGTATGACTCGTGGGTGTCGGTCTCGTGGGATGCCCCCCCCCCCCCACGCATCCTGTATAGGGCATTTCTGAATGAAATTATTCTGTCTTTTGTAATACATCTATAATACACATCTTCACTACTTTTATTAGATTTACATTTGAGAGATGTTATCTGAAAAACTGGTAAATGATCAGTTGTATCGGAGTATAGAATACCACTCTCAATAGGTAAATCAAATTGGTTGGTGAAAATATTGTCAAGTAAACTTGCAGAAGTTCTAGTAGGCCTAATGCGTGTTGGCCTAAATATCAAAGGTAAACAACAATTACTTGACAGGGAATGCATAAAATCTTGAATATTTGAATGTGTATTAAATTTCAGAAGATCAATGTTCAAATCACCCATTGTATAAATCTTTTTATTTTCTCTGACAAGATCACATAACAATGTAGAAAAAGCCTCATTAAATCGTGTGATATTTACATTCGGAGGTTTATAGACAGTGCCGACCAATATACTCCTTTCCTGTGGAGAGTTAATTTCAATGAACAATGAATCACAACACAAATTACTTGGGAGCAGCAGATCGGATCTCTCATTTTACAAAGTGCGACACCTCCACCTGTTCTATTACTTCTATTTTTACACAGTATGGTATAACCTGGTATGTTTACAGGTGGACTTGTGTCTTTCAGCCATGTTTCAGAAAACCCTATAACATCAAACGGAAAGTCAAGTGAATGTAATATGTCTGTAATAGACTCTAAATGTTTTGGAAGACTTCTAGAGTTAAAATGTATACATGAAAAGGTATCATTCTTTGAAGAGCTAAATCGACTGGCAAAGTTTTCGAGTTCATAGTAACGACTAGAATTTTCGAAATTACTAAGAACAAATTTCCTATCCGGATCTAGGTCATCGCTCCCAAACAAGCCATCAGATACAGAAAAGGGATTGAACTGTAGGTTTGGCAGTCGATCTAGATCTATTGTGTGAGTTTGAAATTCATTGAGAAAACTTATATCGTCGAGTTGACTAAAAGGAAACTGAGAAGCTTCATGAGAAGCTTGAGATGTTACCTCATCAAACATGTTATAGACAGATATGGTTGAATTTCTTGGTGTTCGAGTACTAATGAAAATAGACGTGTATTTTTGCAGCCATGGGAACAGAAAAGTACCAACAACATAGACATAGACATAGACATAAAATCAGTATACATAATTAACTACAGATATTAAATCCACAATGTGTCCAAATATATATATATATATATATATATATATATATATATGAAGAGTTTGTTTGCAAAAACCGATAAGTCCATATTTGCCAAATGGAGATATTTGCCATTAAAGTTTAAGAAAAATAAGGAGAATAATAAGAAAATTTTTGCTTCTTTTAACCATAACTTCAAAAATATACCTTTATATGTAGTGACCAATATATCATCTAAAAGGTATCATTTTGTACTTTATGACAGAGATCGTACTTCAAAATCTTCAAAAATGGACTTATCGGTTTTTGCAAACAAACCCTTCATATATATGTATATATATATGTGTGTGTGTGTATGTATATATATATATATATATATATATATATATATGTATATATGTATATATACCGTATGCAAAGTAGATGAACTTGCTAGATTTATAGCTATCTTTTCTGGTAGACAAAACCAACCCGTATAAATTAGCATCTATTTCCTTGTGACAACCTGAGAAAAATAAGAGTTTCTGCTTTATGAAGTCATTTCTATGAGAAAAAAAAAACAGTGGCAGTAATAAATCTCGGTGATAGCTCACTGGCTTGAAATACTTGAAATACTTAATATCACTGGCTTGAAATACATTGGTATTTTGATATGAAAACCCTAGATTTGGTGGCCATTTTGAATATCTCAAAACCCTCACAGGATGTAGAAGTTGAATCATCATTTATCATTTTCTATCATGGTGGGAACTAAGTTGCATATCATGCAAATTTCACCCGTCTTATTATTTCGCACAACTATAGTTGACTTTTCGACGATGGTCTTAAAGAGGAAATCCACCTAAAAAATTGAATAATCTTCAAAAGAAGGATAAGAATATTTCCTCAGTACAGAATGATACAAAACTGACAAAAATCGGATAAGAAATGTCAAATTGTCTCAATGCATCATTACTATAATTTTCACGACTCACGAGGGGACTGCATTCTACAAGCTTAGCTTTATAGCAGTCCCCTCCATTTCCGACCTTTTCTTTGTTATGATTCAGTCACATTTTGTCCATGTATTTCTTTAACTAGTATTTCTATTGATTCATGTAAACAAAGGACGTGTATCCAAATTTCATTTGGAAATGTAAAAGTTACATTGTACTTAATTTGTGTATATAAAATTGTCATATTATATGCTTTGGCCGGAAATGAAACAAAAATGAAATGAAAATGAAATGAAATAAATAAGATTTGACATTTGGAAATTGCACATATTTTTCGGAAACACATTTCTTGACCAGTCGTTATGAATATTCATATCAGCAAGTTGACTTGTCATGCTCTCACAATTTCTTAAATCATTTCGCATGTACATCCAGAAATGATAAAAATCTCATATTTCAGCTGTATGAATATACAACCTGCCTTAAAACCACCCGAAATAAAAAAAGAAAAGATGAAACCTCAGATATATTTTGGCATGGTAACATGCTTTTACTTGTATTACCTAAAAATAACATTTGTGTGTGTGTTTTTTTTTTTCTTTTCGAATTTCACATAAAACATCACACATGAAAATATTGTGAGGGTATTCCCCCCCCCCAAAAAAAAAAAAACAACAACAACAACAACAACAAAACTTAAAAACGTTCCGCGGCCCCTGTATTATAGTAGAGCAGATAAGCCGAAGAATTGTGCAAAATTTGACTAAGGCATGAAACTTTCACCATTGTTAGTACATGCTATAAGATTAATTTTAAGATCGGGAGGTAAGTCTGAATTGACCTCTGATGACCTCTAGAGGTCAATGACCTCAAAATCTAAGAAAATTGATATTTTGCGTCATTGGTTAATGATAAACACAGTAATGATGTACTAAAACTTAATTTTTGTCACAGTGAAATTGTCTTTATGTTCCACAGAGCCCTGACAGGTTTCTACCTTTGACCTCTGATGACCTCCAGAGGTCAATGACCTCAAAATGTCAGAAAATTGATATTTTGCATCATTGGTTAATGATAAAACACAGTAATGATGTACTAAAACTTAATTTTTGTCACAGTGAAATTGTCTTTATATTCCACAGAGCCCTGTCAGGTTTCTATCTTTGACCTCTGATGACCTCCAGAGGTCAATGACCTCAAAATGTCAGAAAATTGATATTTTAATGCGTCACTCATAACTGAAACACGATAATTATGTACTAAAAACTAATTTTTGTAAGAGGAATTGCCTCAATGTTCAACTGAGCCTTTCGAGTCAGATTTCTACCTTTGACCTCTGATGACCTCAGATGACCTATGATGAGGCCAATGACCTCAAAATGTCAGAACATTGATATTTGGTGCAATTGGTTGATGACAAACATGATTTAGATGTTATATTCATTTGTATTACAATTGAATTGTTTTCCTATTCCACAGAGCAAGAGAAATTACTCACGTGTCTCTACCTTTGACCTCTGAGGAAGGTGACAGGTCAATGACCTCAAAATATCAGAATATTGATATTCTATGTATAGTCAATGGTCAACTTTGTAATACCCGATGTACAATCATTTATGCTATAATAGAAGAATCTTGTCATTCCATGGAACATTGGTCATTAGCCTGTGCATTATATCCAACTTTGACCTCTCAGGACAATGAGAGGTCACTGAGGTCACATGTGTAGGCTTACCTGTATTGATGTTTGGCTTCATTGGTGTAATCGTAAATGCTTAATCATGTACAAATCACGCATTGACGTTTTGATCAAAGTATGTATGCATATTCCACAGAGCATTGGTTTATAGTAACAGGTCTCTGAAATGTGAGAGGTCAATTACTTCAGAAATAAAGCTTAAGTTTCTTGAGTGATGGCAGTGACCTCAAATATAACTGTTATGTTTGGGTTAGTTATGTAGACTAGCAAATATAGGCAAATATGGCCATTATCTCGACACTCGAGGAAAACAAGGCCCACGAGACTGATATACAGAGTGTTTAATCTATTCAGTGTAAGTCTCATAGATCTTTTCCCCCATTTGTCGGACTCATTATGGGACTGGTTTGCCTAAGTGTCAAGCTCATGGGCAATATTTGCATAGTTTCCAGCTGGTGGGCCTTTATTGGCCAGTGTAAAGCTGGTGGGTTGTTACAGTATGACTGCGATGAATGACTCATGGTCCTGGAGTATACAGTCCACAGCTGCGACATCATGGACCATCTTGAAAACTTCGACATACTGTGAGGCCCAACATGCATTCCACATGAAGCTATCCTGTGTATTGCAACTAGCTATTGCCATCCGAGACCTACCCAGGGAATAGATAAGCATTCATGGCAAACCATGGAGAAAGCGGATTGTGCAAAATATTTTGGAGTTCCAATAGGAGGCTCAGCTGGAATCAAATCGCCACAGCAGTTTAAAAAGGTTATACTTCAACCAAAGACTCTCTCCAGACAAAGATACGAGTATCATAAAGTTCAGGTGTTTTGCTACTCCATGCCGCTCAGGACTGTCCTAGAATATGCATGCATCATCTGGGATCCATTCACCCAGGTGAAACATCATGAAGTTTGGAATGATCCAGAGAAGATATGCACTCTTTAGCTGCAATGACCATCATATGCAAAACAAGCAGTGTTACAGCCACACTTGAAAAACAAAACAAAGCAAACCAAAACAAAACTACAATGGCAATCCCTGTAAGAAAGTACAGCACAGGCAAATTCAGCGATAATGTTCTGCATCAAGAACCCCACAATATCCACTCCGCAGGAAGTTGTGGCTCTATTGCTGCATTCTTCAAAAAGGGCAAATGACCAAAAATGTCAGGCATCATTTGCAAGAACACAAAGTAGGCCTACTCCCAAAAAAGGTGACGGCTACTCTCGGCCACTGTCTCTTGTATCTCTTTGAAACACTTCAGGAGAGAGATACTCAATATTCAGCTCTGTTATTAAAGATACATATGTCTCTCTTTTTGTTTTTGCATTTGTTTGTTGTTTTTTGCTTCATATAGCTCTTTGGATACCTTCTTTAACCAATTAAGAAAAGGCTCCATGGCAGAATATTACAAGATTACACAGTATAATGAAGAAGAAGAAGAAGAAGAAGAAGAAGGAGAATAGGAAACGAGATCTGCTGTCAATGATGCAGAGCCAATACCAATCAGTTCCATGGCAGATCTTAGTCGGCACTGCAAAGGTTTGGATGTCTCTCTCTGTTGACAAAGGATATTCTAAAGCTCCAAGTAAGTCCATGGGGTGGTTTACATTGTCTGGGCATAGAGGGTTGTGTTGGGTATATGAGGATATGATGCTTTGTTATAACAATTAGGTCTGAGATATCTGTTTTTTATGTTTGTTTTGACCATCCCGCATGGATCTCCAACGAAAAGGAATGATAATGTGTTAGACCCAGCCGCCACCGTGTTTTTTCAATAGATTTTGATATTACAGTGTTGTTGAGAAAAAAGTAACCGCTCATTGTCCTAGATGGAAGTCAAAATTGAACTGTGTGTTGAATACTCTGCATACAATTTTGGACACACACACACACACACTCACAAAATGCATTTTTTTTTAAATATAATTATTATTTCATAAGCAGCTGGCCATTACAAACCAATGAGACCAGACATCAATATTCTTACATTTTGATGCATATCTTTCAATATCCTCCAGAGGTCAGAGGATCATCGCTAATGTTCATGTGAAATGAGTACACGCCTTTTGAATTGCTCACTTTTATTGCTATAGAAATACACAATATGTGCATCATGTCAATCATTAAATATTGTATCAGTTTCATTTTCAGTCTTGGATTATTTTTTCTATGTACAAATAAAATCGTGGCAAAGTAAACAACTTTCACATCAAAATATAAACGAGAATACTAAAAAAGAAATAGATGTAATAACGTGCAAGGCAAATACCAGGACTACATCATCTTAAGGTATACAGGTGAAGGAAATCACCTTATTGATAAACAATTTACTTGACTGGGATAGCGACCACTGAACAATATTGTTTCTTAAAACTCTCTCTTCTTTTCAACAAGTGGAATAAAACACATGCACATGCCGGGGCATCAGTTTGGAGGAGGGGTGGGGTGGTGGCAGGGATAGTTGACCCCCACCCCATTAAATTCTGAGATGTGGACTATGTTTTGTTGTTGTTTTTTGTGTGTTTTTTTTTTGTTGCTTTTTAGACAGAAAACTGCCCAAGTTTTTCACTTTAAGTGTGCATCGGATTGTTAAAATTTAATTCTGAAATGCAAAATCTCCCTTCTGTGAGAGGGGATATCTCCTTTCGATAGACTCCTTCCCCCTGCTTGGTTCCTTCCACAGATATAACATACTTTGGGGAATGATAATTTCCCTTATTCTATGAAAAATGTTTTTAAGATATATTTTTATTTGAATTCCAAAGATGAAAAGACTTTCCTATATATGCACGATTGTTCATTTTGGAGGGCAAGAGGCATTTGCCCCGCCTCCCGAGAAAATATGGGAGGGGGAATGGTGGGGACGTAAAACTTTGCCTCCAAGTATTTCCTGAGATGGAGATTTTTTTTCTTCACTTTTTTGACAGAAAATGAATTGTCACTGAACATTTTCCTCACAAGGCTTCTGAAGCTTTCCTCCAAGTTCTCTTTTTTCATTTCACACTTTAGTTAACCAAAGGCTGTATTCCTCAGTTAAATATCTAAGTGCGTTATTCTGTTAATTTGTTATATATTTATTGTGTTATACATTCTAATCAATTATTGTATGCTTTGTATTTATGTATGTATGCATTGCATGTTTGTTTGTTTTTTATCGTAGAAATGAATAAACGAATTGAACTGAAAAAAAAATTCAGCTATAGTATGCACCAGATTAAAAGGCAGAATCTCCTTTGCATACCCTCTCCCCCACACTATCTTTGTTATGTCCCCTTCCATATACGCTCAGTGCTTTTGTCCCATTTTTGTTCTATATCATCACAAAGTATGTACTAGATCTTTAATTTCAGTTCCGACATATTAAAGAAAATCCCTCTTGTTGGAGGGGGTAGTGTATCTTTCAATTAACAATCCCTCCTCGGTTTCTACCCTTAGACCGTTAGATTTGGTACACTCCTTTTACTGATAATTTCCCAAATATTCCATCATAAATGTGTATACTAGATTTTTTTTTTTTTTACATTTCTATTCTTACTGCAAAGGCTCCCTCGCATGGGAAGGATTGGGGGACAGCCCCTTTCATACCCTCCTCTCGCTGTATCAACCTCTCCTCCATGCATTGATTATGGCTACACATTTGGGTATGGACTTTTTTTTTTTTTTTCAAAATGGTAGTTCAACCAAGAGTGGCACGAGATCATTGAATTGCAAACAAAAGAATGCCAAAGCTCCATTATGTGGGAGGGGGATACCTCCACCCACATCCTTCTGTCGATTGGTCTCCCTCCATAAATGGCTGACTTACTACACCTTTTTGATACAAATTTCGAGGTATTCCTTCAAAAGTGCCTGTGTGCCAGGTCGTTGAATCTCATTTCTCAAAATACAAGAGCTCTCTCGAATGGGAGTGGAATACCCTACCCTCGCCAACGCTGCGCTTGCTGGGTTCCCATCCATATAGACTTGGTACACCTTGGTGATCCATAATTTTCCAAATATTCCCCAAAATGTATGCATCAGATTCTTTAAAAAAAAAAAAAAAAAAAAAAAAACTTTGTCTTTGGGAGGAGGGTAGGTGAGATGCGCCCACACCCCATCAACTTCCGTATAAGTGATGACGCACACATTAAAGAGAGCTACACTGAATCACTGATTTCAGGTCTAAACCTGCAAAAATCCAATCCCCCACCCACATCCTCCCCCTCCCCCCTCCGCTTCATTCCTTTACACCATGAACTTATGCTTTTACATATTTTCCAAGTCCCCCCCCCCCCCACGTGAAAACAGATCGACACCCCTTGCTCTGTGCACATACCCGACTTAGATAATTACCTGAAAAGTTCTGCGGAATGAGTAGCCACTTTTTTGGTAACAGAAATGCATGGTTTGTAAGCCCTACATCATAAACAATTATTAACTATTAACTATTGCAATATCAATATTAACATCCTCACATTTCATTCGAGGTATTTGACATTGTGTGATTTTCATAGGTGAACGGTAATGGCTCGTTAATAAACAGGGCCTACAAGTGCTCTCTAGAACATCATCATGTTTACCATTGATGATGCCAAACTATTCTGATACTTTGAGGTCATTGACCTCTCGAGATCATCAGAGGTCAAAGGCAGAAACTCGTCTGTGTGCCTTGGAATATAAAGACGATGTCATTGTACACAGATATGCTTGTTTTGTACATCTTTACCATGTTTGACCTTTCACCAATGATGTCATACTTCAATATTCTGATATTCTGAGGTCATTGACCTCTCAAGGTCATCAGAGGTCAAAGGTAGAAACCTGTCTGCTCTTTAGAATATGAAGACAATTTCATTGTAAGACAGATATGCTTGTTTTGTACATCTTAACAATGGTTACCATTAACCAATGACATGACAGATCAATATAATATTTTGAGGTCATTGACCTCCAAAGGTCATCGAGGTCAAAGATTAAACCTGTCAATGCTCTGTGGAATCAGAAAATGGTTTCCCTGAAGTATAGATGCATGTTTAGTGAATCTTAACCACATATATCATTCACAAATGTCTAAAAACATCGATATTTTGATATTTAAAGTTCATTGACCTCTGGAGGTCATCAGAGGTCAAAGGTAAAAACCTGTCAGTGCTCTGTTGAATCTGGAAATGATTTCTCTGTGGTATAAATGCATGTTTAGTGCAACATAACCACATATATCATTCGCAAATGTCTAAAAACATCGATTTTCTGATATCTAAAGTACATTGACCTCTGGAGGTCATCAGAGGTCAAATCAGACTTACCTCCCGATCTTAAAATAAATCTTATGGTATGTACTAACACTGGTGAAAGTTTCATGCTTTAGTCAAATTTTGCACAATTCACGTGATTTTGAGGGCTTATCTGCTCTACTATTATGAATCATTATTTCTCACACGTTATGTCACATTTGGCTTGCCATACGCGCACTTCACAGCTGAGTCGCCGATACAATGTACAATACAAAATTGTATGTAACACACACATTTGTCATACCGGTAACTCTACGTGTGTACTAACCGCAGCAGCGACCCCATACGGACAAATACGTACTGTGTTACAGCGCCCCGCGACGGGGTTACGTGTGTACGTGTGTGCATTCTCGCTAGCAACTTTCTCGTGTTGGTTGTTAACAAAACCTGTAAAATTATCGACAAGTAGTGACGCTAAATGTATGTATAACACACAAGTGTTAGTCACGATGTCGTGTTGTGGATCTGCAAGAAGGAACGTCAAGGAAAAATATTTTTAGAATTATTTCAACAGCAAAGACAAGTGCCCTGGTCGCGCGCCCCGGTCACTGTGGACTGCTGACAGTGCTGTGTGTTGCATACATTGGGCTACCCAACAGTAACATCCAAAACAATGTCAATGGCAATGCTGGGCCTTGAGACAGCGTTTGTGCTGCTGGTCACCTGTGTGTTTGAAACGGCGACAAGTACTGGAACCCATCATCTTTACACTTTGCCACTGAAGAGAGCCCGAGAGATAGGTCTGGAAGAGATCTTTGCTGAATCGGAAAAAGACGTCTCAAGTATTAATGGGCAGAGAAACAATATTCGCGGTAGACCAGGCCTCGGCTATTATGTGGAAGTTGGAGTTGGTACACCGCCGCAGACGGTACAACTAACAATTGCAATAACATTCATTAACAATAAGGCCTTACAATAACATTGACAAGGCTTTTTTTGTTTGATTTTTGAATTGTAGGTGATACTAGTGATAGGCTAGACCTAACTAAAGTTAGATCTACTATCGTATGAGTATGACTATGAGTATGTCTTTGACAATGACATGTGATGAAGCATATTATGCTTGTATAAGTTGTAATTTAATTGATGTTAATTAAACTCTTTAATTTATTAATTTAACCCTTTGAACCCGAAAGGCCGGAATACCGGCCGCGCACAGAACGTTCAATTACCAACCCATTAACATTCAGAGAGGCTGCTCTTCCAGTCATCCGAGTGATGCAGCCTCCTGTTGGGTCACACATGCTCTAAGAAAAGATGCATGTTTTTTTTACTAGCACTATGCACCGTCACTTTTATTGTACATTAGTGACATTTAAAATCATCCTGTTCACCATGTCACCTCTCACTGACGCACGACACTTCTACCATCCCGGGATAGTTTCAAGGAACTGCTGAAAGGGATTACTACTTCAAGGTTCAAGGTTCAAGGTTCAAATACCCTAAAGGCCGGTATACCGGCCAGAAATCATGTGACTTTGATAACTTGAGTTTTAACTGTCAGATGACCCCCTAAATATGACGCCATCTCACTACAACGATGTGGAGAGATTCTTCGGTCTATACTTTCGTTGATTACGGTTTGGATTTGGGCAAGTCCAAGATAAGGTCCCCTCAGAAGGCAAAATTTCATCTTTGCTCAATATTGACATGTTTGGTATCATTTTGAAGCTTATGAGTTGAAGTTTTGATTTCCATGGAGGAAAAAATTATATTACGTAAATTTATGCAATTTTCAAGAGCTTCATTTGCATAAATGTGAAACACAGCGTTACGTATGGGACATTTATAAAAATTCATATTAATTCAAAGGAAAGCAAATGATATTTGATTAATATGTGGACATAAGAAGTTCATCAAATAGTTTAACTTGGTATGAAAATTTAGGGATTATGCAAATGATTATTCAAATTAGCTCGTGTCCTATCATGAGATGTCCCATACGTAACAAATTGAGGTCATTTTTTTAGGTTTTTTCTGAAATTGCTAAGGTTATATTAATGCCCTTTTGGAAAGTTCTAATTTATTGTTTAGAGAAATCAAATACCATAGAAAAAAGAAAAAACAGTAAAAGGAATATTTTTCATTAGGCATTGAAATAATGTTACGTATGGGACAAATGCGTTACGTATGGGACATCCCCATACATAATGCATGTGAATGCATGTAGCTAGCTGGGAAGGTCTCTCAGTACACAAATGGTCAATCATCCTGAAGAAAGCATCCCAACATTGTAGCTATTTTTTGAGTTATAGACACTTTAAACAATACATGTACTTGACTGAACAATTTTCAGAAAGAGGGAGGGGAAAATGGCAAAATACACAATGAAAAATCAGCATTAAAGGGATGGTATAGTTTTTTGTAGAAATGGGGATTCAGTTTTCAACATTTAATGAGATGATTGGAAACCAATTATATGAATTACTAAAGAGCATACAATCCTAAGACTAGAGGAATTCAAAGTTTAGTGATGAAGAGCAAATTTGAAATGGTTGTGATATAGATATTTAAAGTAAATATAAAGTAAAGTGATTTTTTTTTTTAATTGCAAGGATACACAAATTGTCCTTATTCAGGTTTCAATAATAGCCACAACAAAATTCATGGGTATACATACTGAGGTGTGACTCGTATCAATGACCTGACTGCTAGACAAACATCATATATCTACTTGATCACTGGGGTTCCACGCAGCAGGTATAAATTTATAAAAATTAATATTTCTTGTGTCAAGTTGTTTTTTATTGAAACGAAATGGCAAACTGCCCTTCATCAATGGAAGTAAACACTTTAAACTATTCAATTTTTCAGTAGTAACTATCCTGATAAAAATAGGGCATACATACTTAGGTTGGTCATAAAAATATAGAATATGATTAAATATGATTATGATGGTAAATATTTGGGAAATATTGTTCCCTTGTCAATCTGGATCAGTATTTGAGTAGTTTCAACTGATTCCATTTCAATAATTATGCAAAAATTTGTTTATGGGTATTTTGCAAAATTATTTTGCAAAATACCCATAAACATGTCTCTCCACACACTAAACGAATGGGGGACAAAGGGCATGCATACTCAGGTTGGTCGTAAAAATATAAAAATATGATTGAATATGATTAGGATGGTGAATATTTGGGGAATATTGTTTCCTTGACAATCTGGATCAGTATTTGAGTAGTTTCAACTGATTTTACTTCAATAATTATGCAAAATACCCATAAACATGGTTCTTCACACACTAAATGAATGGGGGACAAACTGTCCCATACGTAACTGTCCCATACGAAACACGTCATGTCTGTCTTTGATTAGAACCTGTAATTAGAGCTTTTTGCCTAATGACACGAAACTTACCTGTGATAATCTTGAATGTTGTGACTTTCATCACAGTGAGTTACAAGTTGTAGAATGAAATACTTTCAGAGAGTTTTGAGGTTGAAAAAAATGTTCAAAAAAACAAAATTTTTCTGGTCCCATACGTAACGGCACATATTTTCTTTTCTAGAATATAATTGTGAAGGTCATTTTTCTCCATTTTTTGCATGATTATACTTCTCCTAGATATCAATCACCATGATAAAGTTTAATATGATTAAAAGCCATTAACACTATTTTTCAGGTCATAAAAGTCTCTGAATGTCCCATACGTAACGCGCGTGTTATCTTGGACTTGCCCATTTGCAAGTTTTGAGCTATAAAAATGGCAAAAAGATGCTATTCTGCAGAGGAGGCTCGTGCGATAATCTTAGGAGAATCATCTGGTGATTATGAGGAAGCTATTGACAAGTCATATTATACAATGTAGTCAAAGCAGTGATTCTGAAGACGAAACGGACACAGATGATGAGCTATAGATGCTGCACAAGGTAATGTACAATCTCAGCCGGGTACCAGCGGGGTAATCAGCAGCTGGGATGCCGTTAGAGCTGGAGCTGGAGGTGATCATATTGGTGATCGTCGAAGTCAAGGGGGCGTGGCACAGTCAGGGAGTGAGGTTATTGTTTTTATAGCTAACATTACTATTGTTGATTATCATTATGATTATAATCATTATTGTCATACTGAGCTATTATTGCAGCTCAAATAAAATTGGAGTAATCATAACCACACTTCACAGACCTGTGGTTATTTGTTCTTGTTGTATTTCTTTTGTATGTATTACCAATGTATTCAGTCATTTAGCAAAATATGCTCAATATATGCAAATAATGCAGGGTGAGGGTCACGACCATCT
This sequence comes from Diadema antillarum, assembly GCF_040938485.1. Lineage (NCBI taxonomy): Eukaryota > Metazoa > Echinodermata > Echinoidea > Diadematoida > Diadematidae > Diadema > Diadema antillarum. Next base: position 29,311 of record NW_027271527.1, on the reverse strand, counting down.
CAAATAATGCGGGGTTCAAAGGGTTAACGCTAGGAATTTTATTTTGCAGTAGTTTACAACCCTGAGATGAGATGCACAGCATATTACAAAGATTAGATTGCCGGGTTAGACAGGAAGATCTAGTACATCTAGATCTAGCTGTTTGTCCGGAGCCAGCGGAGGAGTCTTTTTTTTTAATATTGTTAATTTCCTCCGTGTATTCTAGTAGGGGATTTCGTGAAGCCAGACGCAGTCTCCGCAGAACATACACAGTCTGTATCCCCAGTGACCAGATAAACAGACCGGTCTTTCGGTCAAGCCTATTTAATGGCTATGAGATGACCTATGGGTTCAAGAATGTAGCCAATACATGAATAGGAAGCGCTGAAATGAGTCACGTGTGCTTTGGTTATTCTAGTCCCATTGCACTGTGTGTTAAATCCTATTGCCGATCGTCTGTGCGAGCGGCGGCTCCTTTGAATTGCATGCATACGCGCTGTCAATCCTGTAAACAACTTCTAGTTCGGGCTCCCCGGCCTTTCTGCCCTTGTGCATAACATGTGTGGCGTACGTACGTACAATGTATACTCTTATACGTACAGAACAGTAGACCAAGCGTTGTGGGACCGGACGCGTACATGGAGTCACTTTGAAGGTCAAATCCAACGATTTAGCAGGTTAATTCTCACGCCGTTTTCAGAGTATGTTGTCTAGTAGGCCTATATGAGGAGTCTATAGTCTTTAAGGTAAAGGGTGCATATTCTATGTAAACTAAGTAAGTTTTCATGCGGGAACTTAAGTGTCCGGAAAACCCAACCCCCCATCATACTTATATGTGCGGGATTTCCGAGTGCGACGTGCGTAAATGTTTGGGACGAACATCTTCGGACGTCCTGACCCACAAAGGTACCTGAAAAACGCTGAAAAATGCTGTTGGTTTTCGAATTTTCGACCCATTTTATAAAACAAATGATGCACAGGATTATTTCGTGGCGTCTATCCTGTGCATCATTTGTATAACGTTACACTGTAGGTCTAACGTTAGTGGGGCAGTAGGCCTACACTGATCTCTTCTTCATTTAACCCTGGCCCCCAGGGTGTAGGGACTTATACAAAGTGTATTAACCAGTACCATATCATGTGTTGGGGTTGCTGGTGCGGCTAGTCTTCACATGAATAAAATAATGTAGTAATTTTGTTCTCTTTAAACCATTTGCTTTCAGCTGAATGTCCTGATTGACACTGGAAGCAGCAACTTTGCTGTGGCAGCAGCTCCTCATGAAGCCATCACCACCTTCTTTCAGAGGGAAGAGTGAGTAATAGTACATGTTCCTTAACTCCATTGCCCCTGCCCCCCCCCCCCCCCCACCTTGCCCCATAAAAGAGGAGAGGGTGCGGAATGAGTGCATGGTTTGTATAGACCTACTGTAAAATTGGAAAATTTTGCGGTGTTGAAATTTTTTGTGCAACCAGAAGCTACACGAAAATAAAAGCACACAAATATTTTTTTGCTTGCCATGTTCCAGGTTAGTTTATGTTTTGATTTCGCGGAATTAAAAACACACAAAACTTTTTTAATACTATATGGCAGAGCCCGAAAAATAACTCGCCCGAAAATATCCACTTCTACATGCAGTACAACCTGTGTGATAGCAGCTGTATGATAGTGATAAGGGCTTAGGTGTGTAATCTATGACAACCCAGAAGTATGATGAGTGTCTGCCTAGTATCTTGTTGCAGCCAATTTTAGATGTTGAATATTTCTAAGGGGTTTGAGGGGAATATCAAGTGTTTAAAAAAAGGTTTAAATACACACATGGTTACTGAATATTGTCAAAACAAAATTTTATTAGCGTTATGTACCTACACAAATGACCACTTTACAACAGTGACCATGCATCTTACATCCAACAAAGAGTCAATTCATGGTGGAAATTGAAAAAAAAGAGCTTCTACATGTAGTTCTATCAGTTTTTGTCAAGCCCACCGGAGGTGTGGGGAGACTAAGGGATCGCCTGCGGCGTTTGTCCGTCCATCGCAGAGACTCCAACTCTCCCGTTTTCGACGGGAGATCTCCCACCGAAAGCCCATTTTTGCAAAATCTCCCGTTCTCCCGTTTGAGATTTGATTTCTCCCGCCCTGGCTCTGTGTCTCCCGGTGGAAAGGATTTCTTACTTATTGCTATCGTATGTTGAAAAAATAAGCCTTAGATAGCACCAGAGAACATCTAGATCCCTAGGAACTTCGCGCTTCGCACACATCAACTTGGAGTCTCCCGTTTGCTAGAGGTTTCGGGCGGGAGATCTCCAGATCAGAAGGTGCTTGGGGTTGGAGTCTCTGCCATCGTCCGTCCGTCCATCCGTCGTCTGTCCGTAACGCTACAAAAACTTCAATAACTCTTTACTCTGGGCTTCAATTGCAATCAAACTTCAAGGGAAGAGGGGTCATACAAAGTTTCACATTTTACCAGAGAAGGTCACCTGAGGCTCAAGGTCAAAGCTCACAGGCAGGGGTCAACGAACTTTTAGAGTCCAATGTTAAGTTTTTATGGTGCATTTCTATTATGGGTCATAACTTTTGATCCATAACTCCATTTGTGACTAAACTTTGATGGTAGATGTCCCTTGGGGAGTGGATGATCACCACAAGGTCAAAGGTCACAAGCAGAGGTCAACAAACTTTAAGAGCCCAATGTTAAGTTTTTATGGTGCATTTCTATTATGGGTCATAACTTTTGATCCATAACTCCATTTGTGACTAAACTTGAGTGGTAGATGTCCCAAGGGGAGTGGGAGATCACCACAAGGTCAAAGGTCACAAGCAGGGGTCAACGAACTTTTATAGCCCAATGTTAAGTTTTTATGGCGCATTGCTATTATGGGTCATAACTTTTGATCCATAACTCCATTTGTGACTAAACTTGGATGGTAGATTCCCTTGGGGAGTGGATGGTCACCACAAGGTCAATGGTCACAAGCAGGGGTCAATGACCTTTTAGAACCCAATGTTGCATTATTATGGCACGTTTCTAAATGGGTCATAACTTTTGATCCATAGGTCCGTTTGTGACCAAACTTGGTAGATGTCCCGTAGGGAGTGGATGGTCACCACAAGGTCAAAGGTCACAGGCAGGGGTCAACAAACTTTAAGGGCCCAATGTTAAGTTTTTATGGCAAGTTTCTTTTTTGCCATAAATTTTTACCCTATATCTCTTTTTATCTGTTGTATCTCTTTTTTTTATCTGTTATGATCCCATGTGCCATAATGTGTCTCGCCCATTCGCGTACAAGAAATTGTACGCGAATGGGAGAGACACATTATGGCACTTGCCTTGTTAATGTCTGCAGCCTCAAAATTGAATTTGCTTGACCACCTCATAATAAGTTATGAAAAATCAAACATATTTTATATAAAAGTACAGGGTATACACTGTACAGTCGTATGTCTGCAGAAGTTACAAGTGTACATGTAATGTGCATAGTTAAGGGGTTCTGAATTTAAGAGCTTATTATGAAAAGTGCATAAAGTCGGTCATAATTGTGTCTGGCACAGATACTGTAAAACTCCGGGATTGTCAGATGAATCTGAAACTTGACATGCCGGTACATTGTATACTTGTTGACATTATGCTGTATTTTTGATAACAGTATTCCAAGTATCAGAGCTGCTACTTTGCTCTTGTAAACATTACATTTTGTATGTTTTTTTGCTCATTTTAGTTCATATTCATGTTCCTCATCTTGGTGGAAAGAATATAGAGAAAAGAATCTGATATGAAAAAGAAGAAAAAAAAAAGTCTAATTTATAAACATTCTTGAATATATACATGTACGGTACTTCCAATAACTGTAATTCAATGCCTCCCTACATATGAATTTGTATTGAAAAGTAAACTAAAAAAATTCTCAATCAATCAGTCATATACATGTTGAATAGCAGATGGTCACACTTGAAAAAAGATGGCCGGATAAACTCTGGATATAATGTTAAAATCAAGAATTATATTTCCATGAATTAGAGTTTTTTAATGATGAATTTTTCATACATTACTGTATATACAAATATGTCATGATGAACTGAGAGTTATTTTTCATTCTTTCCATTGGTTTGATATAAATCAAGTTCAAAAAGTCCCTATACAGTGTAGATGGATGGATCACATGCTTCTAATAGCCATGACAGATCATCATATATAGTGTAGTACATCAGTCATATTTTAAAGTTGCTATTCTGCCAAATTTCTTGGAATTAGATGTCCCAAGCAAAGAAAATTTAAAAAAAAAAAGAAATGTCTAGATGTTTGTGCATGCAGTTCTGTTTTTCTCTCTAGACTCCTCTTACAATCACATGAACAGAAAGTGGATTTATCATTAGTGTTATTTTAAATTCTATTTTTGTAATATAACCACTGTAAATTCTGATACACCCGTAGTATGTACGGGGCCTGGATGAGACATGTAGAATTTGTACAATACTTCAAGGGTCAAATTAGTACTACTACTACCAGGTGCCTGTAGCCTTTCAGAGAAAATGTACCGTGTACTTGCTGGCTGTAGTACCAAAATGCACTGTAGACAGAAAGTTTTGACAAAGCTATAAATCAGATTTGAGATAGGGGAACCGACATTAAGCTCAGTATTTAAAAGGATGATTGCATCTGTAGGGTTGCAGCAAATTATCTGTAGAGCTGTATTATCTGTCAGCTTCAACTCCAAAGCACAAAGACTTATTGGTAATCTCTCTACTGATAAAGCCCTCCAGCATTGTATGTTGTGTAATCTGCACTTTTTTTTTATGGGCCCAGGGTCAATGGATGGATGGAAGACCTCAAGAAAAGAAAAAAAGAAAAAAAGAAAACACTTGAGCAGGTGATCTATAGATTTCAGGGAGAAAAGCATCTTATAAATCTGGGCAACCATCCATCATTGCTTTTCTAGAGGAGTGCTGTTACTGCACATATAGCCCACATGGATTTTGTACTGGAAAAGCAATTAAATGCGTGTGTGTGTGTGTGTGTGTGTGTGTGGGGGGGGGGGGGGGGGGGGGGGGGGGAGTAGCTCAAAAATCGAGTACCGGTATGGTGACGTAGTGAATCCCAGATTGTGTCTGCAATACCTACAGTGTACACTGCAGCTTTAACTTTTTGATTTATTGTCAAAGTACACCACGTACTGTAGCTAGACACAGTGTATTATCCCATATTTCCTGAAAGAAAGAAAAAAGAACTTTTAAAGAGAAAGATGAATGATTGCTCTTTCAGAATTTGTCTGCTATTAAGATTATTATTGTACATTGCAGCTTTTGCTACACTTATTCATCAGTCCTACACTACCGCTACTTACAGTACCATCCCTTTAATCTTCAATTGCTGAAAAGTTGGTGTGTGACTGTACCTTACAATTACTACAGCCTCGAGATTTTCTCAGATGGACTTGTTATTATGCTGTTATTTCTTTTCTTTTCTTTTTTAATGCGTTCTTTTGATTGTTCATGGGGACTTTGGGGTAAGGCATGCCCATCTATGTACCAGCAAGCATGAACGTGTAATTTTTATTGGCTTCAAGTTGTTCATACACTGTATGTACAGTAAAATGTACATACAATGTGTGATGTACATTTACATTGTTTCTCTCATGTTCTCGGCATCTTTTGTCTGACCTATTGGCTGTGTTATTCTCTAAATTGGACAGATAGACATTGTGCAAAGTACAATGTAGAGCAAACTTGACTGCAGTCCCATCAGTGTGTCCGATCATAAAGTGCCATTTCTGGTTTAACAAGAAAGTTCTGTGTTCTTCTCATCAGCTCATCATCGTACGAGGACCAGCACACAGAGGTGAAGGTACCTTATACACAGGGGGAGTGGAGCGGCGACCTGGGACGAGATGTTGTCCAGATCCCGTCCGTCAATGAGACCCTCGTTACAGCAAACATCGCTGCAATCACCCAGTCGGAAGAGTTTTTCCTGAATGGCTCACACTGGCAGGGCATTCTCGGGCTTGCCTTCGCAGACATCGCACGGGTGAGGAAAGTGCCAAGTTGTTTCAGGCAACGTATAATTTATGTTTTGGTGGATGGAAAATGTTTACACAAAGTACCTTTGAATAAAACCCACAAGGCATAGTGAATACATAGGTTTGGATAATTGAGAGATTTACATTTTGCACTTATGCAGTTCCAATGGGTACCAACCCATGTGAACATTGTACCTGTTACATAGAGCTGAAAGATGAGACACAAAACTGTTCTCTGTGTGATTTTCAAAAGTAAATCTAGTCTAATGACACACTTTTATTCCCAATCTATTTTCTAAGCTGCAAGCTGACAGTACTTCAGCAGATGCATGTACACTGTACAGTGAAATTATTCATGCTGTAACTACTGGATGCATTCACGGACAGTGGCAAGGCTGAAAGGAAAATAAGTGTGTAGTCAGTGACAAATGATTAATACCAGATCACATATTGATGTACATATAAACACTCAAACGTGCTATTTAATTTCCGTAATGATGTGTTTTAGTTGGTCGTACAAAAACATCTACATGTAGCACTATGAAAATGTGTTTCTATCGTGAAGTGACAATAATCTAGTCATGATAAAAAGGGGAAAATTGGATACGATCCCTATGTGTGCTCTGCCCATGTCTGCTGCGCAGGAACTATGCAACACTAGAAGTGCACTACAACATTATAGTATAGGCATGTGTGTAAATGCCAAAAGCGTGACACCACTTGACCTCCGCCTATTGTGCAGGGGTGCTTCAGATCGCCTCATTCATTTGCACATAATGTATGGCAAGTGTATAGACCTCATCGAAGCTGGAATGTTAAATTCTTCTATACTTATCATTGTGATAGGGAGAGATGACTAATCAAATGTGGAAGAATTCCTAATGCATTTTACAACAGCAATTTATACTATAGATTTCCCAATTAAGATGTATTCCAAATGCAGACTTTTTTACTATGGAAGAAAAGTCATAGATTTTGTATCACATGTGATTGCTTCTAGTGCAGAAAAATCAAAACAAAACAAAACAAAACACAACCAAAACAGACAATATTTTCTGACTCAGTTTCGCCCAATGTGACTTATCATACATTACTATTGTTGCCAGGTTGAAGGTCACAGAAATTAAAGATTTTATTCAGGGTGCACAATGTGCAATTCATTGAAATAAGATGGAAAGATCCTGCAAAAGTTGTCATTTCAATTTTTCAGTTGGAAAACACATTCAAGCAAACACATTTTTCATAGGGTGGCTCATGAGATCAAGTTTGGAAAGAAACACCAGGACATGTTGTGGTACTACGTGTACATATAGTGAACAAAATGCAATTGGTGAGTCAATGTCTGAAGACATGATATTTATTATACAATAGGAAGGAGTAAAATCTTAACAAGATTTGATATTAGCGGTAGATTTTATGAATTTCTTGAGGCAGTGTTTACTGTTCATGTATGTTTCTATCTCCCTCTCTTCTTTTATTTTTTTTTTACTCTGTAGCCGGATAGTTCAGTTGAGCCTTTTTTCCACTCACTCACCAGACAGACTGACATCGCCGACATTTTTGCCCTGCAGATGTGTGGGACGTTAATGGCCAAGAATGACAGCAAAGCTGCGAATGCAACAGAAGCCCCCATCACAGACGTTATTGGCAGTATGGTGAGAGCTGTGATGTTCCTTGTATTTTGCATAGCAAGTGGGAAACTTATCACTAGACCTGTTTACACTCAAACATGTACCAAAAAAAAAAAAAGGATCCCTACCCGTTTCTTGGAAGAAAAAAACAAACAGACAAACAAAGATTAAAAGCTTGCCAAGACGTGCTTGGCAAAAGGAAAATCCGACACATGCAATGTGGATTCCGATAGATCTGTATGAGATGCATTGAGTATAGGTTGGTTGATGGCAAAGCTTGTTTAGATCTTGTAGGGAAAAAAATGTCCATAAATTTGGATGCATTAACTACCAAGCCAATTTAAACTCACTGCAGAACAAATGTCTGTTTACAATAGTCAGCTAGGTCAGAACATTTCATTTACATAGGACTGTGGGACAGATGCCCAAAGAATGTAAATGCCATTATATGTAGCTTTGTTTTTAATGCTTTTTCTCCCCCTCCCCCCACTTCTGTCTCTTTCTCTGTCTGTCTCTCCTCTCTCTCTCTCTGTCTCTCTCTCTGCCCCCCCCCCCCTTTTTATCCATTTTTATACCCCCGCCAAACGAAGTTTGAAGGGGGTATATAGGAATCAGCGGACGGTCGGGCGGTCGGGCGGGCGGTCGGGCGGTCGGTCCGTTGCAAATCTTGCGTCGCGAACTACTTCCTCAGTTTTCAACCGATTCCCATAAAACTTGGCACAGATGTGTGCCTTGGGTTGTAGATGTGCAAGACGTATTTTGTGACAGTACCCAAAAGTACGTTGCCATGGTAACGGCATATTATGGGCAAAAATGGGTACAAATCTTGCGTCGCGAACTCCTCCCACAGTTTTTGATCAATTTTTATGAAATTAGGTACAGATGTTCATCTGAATATGTTAATGTGCAAGACACATATTTCTGCAGTGGCAAAAAGTGCGTTGCCATGGTAACGGCATGTTATTGGTAAAATATAGGGCAAAATGCTTCATGGCAAAACTGCTTCATCAGTGTTCTTCCAATTCTCATGGAATTCATATTGAATGTTTGTCTTAGGATATAGGTCAGCATGACACATTTCTTGACAGTGACAAAAAGTATGTTGCCATGGTAACAGCTCACATATTATGAGCCAAAATGATGGAAAATTTTGTGTTGCAAACTACTTCCTCAGTTTTTGCCCAATTTCCATGAAACTTGGTACAGATGTGTGCCTTTGGTTGTAGATGTGCAAGACGCATTTTTCGACAGTACCCGAAAGTACGTTGCCATGGTAACGGCATATTAATGGCAGAAGATCAAGGAAAGATCTTGCGGATTTAACTACTTCCTCAGTTTTTTGACCAAAGCTTATGAAATGTTGTTTGGGGGGGGGGGGGGGGGGGGTATAACCAGTCGCTGTAGCGACATTTCTAGTTAGGATGTAGAATGATACTAGCAATGACAACACACATTTTGGAAAATTTCATTTTCATGCCTTTGATCACCCTGTTGCCCGCCGATAGCTTATTATTTTTTCTAGTAATTAATGCAACATGCCCAAACAAGAATCATTGTAGACATCTGAAGGGTTTATCATTGCACTAGTTTGACAATGTTAGAGTACAAACTTTAGTGACAGTGAAGGTTTCACATATTGCTGAATTATATGTTCAACATTCCCGAAAGCTTTAATGAGAGTTGGTGCAGGAACTGATATTCTGATGCATTTGATTCATAGACCACATTATTTGTGTCACAAGAAAAGAGCAATTACTGTACACATGCAGGCTCTACAAAATGTTGTTGATTGTTGCTAATTCTCTCTATGCTCTTAGGATTTTTTTTTTTTTGTATTTCTGTTTTTATTGAAAACTATAACATTTGCCATGAAACAAAGTACATAAGAATCATACCTGTGAAAGTATAATGCTCAATGGAGCATAAATGAACACACAACCAAGACTCTTAGGATCTTTTGAAGTCTCTCATTTTACCTATCATTCTTTCTTTCCAAATATCTGTTTTCTCTCTGCCTAGATCATCCATTTTCAGTCCCCTGTTTGTATAACTCTGTACATTGTTTGCTACTTATACCTCTTGTTTACAGTCTCCCTCTCTCTCTCTTTCTCTTCGGCAACCATAGAATATTGGAGGCATAGATCGGACACTTTACCATGGTGACATCCAGTATACACCAATCAGGAGAGACTGGTTCTATGAGGTCATAATGACAGATATGAAAGTGGATAACACCAGTCTCGGCATGGACTGCAAGGAGGTACACTGCCCAAATAAGGCTTGCATTCTAATAATGATAATCATTGATATGATGTATGGCGTCAAATCCACTCTGTAGAGTGCTCTATTATTTGTTATGAGTATGCTACTCAAACTTTTCATCTTTTCATGCTTTTTGATGAAAAAAAATCATTTTCGTTTAAAAAGCTCTGTTACCATGGCAACCGTTATTGCTATGAGGTCGCTGTGGCAGTCGGATATTGTGACTTTTAATTTGATTGAAGCGTGATACGTTTATATTGACTTATTTTGGTGTTTTTAGCATGCGTTTGTGATGTTTAATGAAGAACACATGTTATTTCTAAGAAAATAATTTGTTGCCATGGCAACGGCTAAAGATGTCATTTAGAAATGTGGCAATAGGTCGATTCGTGTTTGGCACCGACAAAATAAAGGAAATAGCTCAAAAATCTCACTATACAGAAATTTATCATCTATGGACATATTCTTGCTTTTCTTTCAATCAAAATGCTTATTTTTCTTTAAAAGGCAGCTTTTGTCATGCTGTTGCTATAGCAACGAAAATGATGTGAAATTAACAGTGGAAAAAAAGCTGATAATCTAGATAGTAATTTATGATAAATATTCCACTCAATCTTGTCATGTTTCCTTGCTTTTTCATGAAAAATATGATTTTTCTCTATAAATAGTTGTTGCCATGGTAACCGTCGTTGCTATAAGGTAACCATGACATTCTGAAAATTGTATTCTTTCTCAAGTGTAATTAAAAAGGATTCATAATGACATATTTTGATGTTTACATCATGTTTTTATGACTTTTAATGAAGAATGCATGTTCTTTTAAGGAAAATAATGCGTTGCCATGGCAACGGGTGAAGACGTCGGTTAGAAAAATGGCAACAAGTGGATTCGTGTTCAGCACCCCCAAAATAGGGGAAATAGCACAAAAAATCAAAATCTACAGAAAATTTTAAGAACATTACAACTCGCCGTCTACTATATGCACGGAAGGAAGAGAAAGTGAAGGAGGTAAAGAACATACAAAATTCAAAATAATGAGTAATCAAAAGGAGGCCTTAAACAGGAGTTGGATGAGTGTAGAGATCAAGCAGGGTGTAATTATGGAGTAAGTCAATGTTATACTGAGGAGCAGTGCCCTGAATGCAATGAAAAGTCAGCAGTAAACTCTTAAAAATAATGCAATCTTTGACTTGTAGCCAATGAAGTGATTTCAAAATAGAGGTAATGTGAGTGTGCTTCTTGGATAGTGTAATGATGCATGCTGCCACATTTTGAAGCCTCTGTAGCATGGAGAGCTGAGTTTGTGGTAAGTTAGATAAGACAGAGTTTCCAAAATCATGCCTAGAGGATATCAAAGCATGGACTAATTTTTCGGTAGAAATTGGTTCAAATATTTTCTAATGAAGCCGATATTGAGAAGTTGGTATCTTACAGTTCTACAAATGCTAGAAACTTGATGAGACGTACGTAGTCATATTACAATCTAGCATTACACCCAGGTTGCGACAGGTTTGGGACACATTAGTTGACATGGCAGAAAAAGAGATGGAATTTATGCCAATTTTACCTATGGTACTTTGGTGTCTGGGCAGTATCATACAGATATTGCCTTTTTCAGAGATGTAGTGTAACTTGTCATCTTCATGGGAGTTGTACAGTCGACTCTTGTTATAACGAAGTCATCGGAACCGGCTGTTTTCTTTCATTAAGTCGAAATTTCATTATAACCGAACAAATAAACAATTAAAAGGCACAGAGGGGATAATGTTGCAGCCTGAATTATATTTTGTTGTAACCAGAATTTCGTTATAACTGTGTTCGTTGTAACAGGAGTGCACTGTATTTTCTCAAAGAAATCATATTTCCCAAACGCACACAACACTGAGATAAGATATGCCTGTGAAGGACAAATGTAGTGCCAACATAGTGTAGACTGTCAAGTGTTGAAAACAACAGCAGATGAGGCAATGTTCACTCTGGTCCACATCAGCCAGTGCATTTTGTGTGCAGTTGTAGGTTTCTTGCAGAACTGTAGTGTTCTATGCATATTAGTAGCATAGATAGCCGGATGAGATATCAAGTACAAGGGCTGGCTAGCTTGCATTCTTAGACAATATGAAAAAAAATGGCAAAAAGTCCCGTTTGAAAAGGAAATTTAACATACTGCCCTGACATAGTGAAATAGTTAAAGTTGGTGAGAGAAATACACATTTGTGTTTTACCACATAGATACCTCACTACTCATCTAAATTTCCTTCTCTCATACCGGTACTAAAAGTTTGCAATGTTTTTATGCACTTCAAATTCTTAACATTTTAATATAACTAAGGATTCAAAGCAATTGCAACTGATTAACAAATTGTTGTACATCAATGTAAATGAGCACTGAATTGATCAGTGTTTTAGAAGTAGCCATGATAAAAGAAATCATGGGCGTACATACTTGAGCAGGATTCGAACCTACAACCTCCTGATCTCCAAACAGGCATCATCTCCACGAGACCACTGAGCTTGAATAATTTGGTATTAATTGTGATTAATAAAGACAGGCAACGGCAGCAAGACAACACTCCACTGCATAAGGCTTGAGAAAGTCCTCAGGAGAGGACGAAAGCTTGCCCTCTACAATTCAAGGTTGGTTGAAGCTCAGTCATTTAATTATTCATCATCCCCAGCCGATGAAAGTTTTTAGTATAATTTGGTATCTCTGTGAATAATGAAGACTGTGTGATGTGTATCTGTCCAAATTGACCTTTTTCTTTACAGTACAACTTTGACAAGACCATTGTGGACAGTGGCACAACCAACCTGCGGCTTCCAACCAGAGTCTTCAACCACACCACAGCAGCCATAGAGCAGTATGTAGAAAAGGTATGTGTATGTGCTTGTAGCTGGATACACATGTACCAATTTGTCCTCTGAAATACTGTACGAGCTGAAATTTTCGCGGTGGTTTTATTTTCGCAAATTTCGCAAATCGCCTTTGAACCGCGAAAATAACAACACTCCAAAAAAACAAAGTGCTAATAGCTAAGTTCAGTTAGACCCTCGCAACCGCAAAATTAACAACACACGAAAATGTCCTCCAAGTAGCAATTCGCGAAAATATCTGTACGCGAAAATTTCAGCTCGTACAGTACAGAGGTGTAGGTAGTCAGCTTTCAGATGCACAGTGACCCAGGTTGAAAGACCTATAGGATCTATAGATTATTGGACCACTAGAAACCAATAGGTCTAGAGGGCCACTAGCATGTGGGGAATGGTATGAGAGATCTGCAGAGTCTATGTAGGAATCTATGGGTCCTATAGTCTGTAGAGGCCTTACAGAAATCCTGTTGGGGTATAAAGAAATCATACACTATCAGGTGTCTGTTTCGGGACTTGGATAAGTCCTATAGTGTAGATGTTTCTGTGGGACCCATAGAAAGCCTATAGATAAAAGATCATGATCGGTTGTTTGTGTGTTTGCCCTGTACACTGTAGTCTAATGGCTTGAAATGGAGTCTCAGAATGTAGTCTCGCTGAGCCATGGTGTCTGTTGCTGCATTTGAGCACTCAAAAGCAAACCGAACCAATCAAAACTGATGCATAACAAACCATACCATGCATGATTCTGAGTGTTTGTTCTCTATGTGGAGAAAGCATACCATATGAGTTATTCTACAAGAGGTGTTACATGTGTTTTTTCTTCTTTTTTTCCCCTCTCATACATGTATAACATGCCTTTTTCTAATCCACAACTATTTTTAAAGATGTAAGGAAACAGTGGATAAACAGGAATAACAAAAACAGAGAAATACATACATGTACTTCATTAAAAACAAGGAAATTCATGAGAAATTAAAAAAGTAATTTCATGAGAAATTCAGTTTGATACCACAATTTGTTTTCCTTCATCTATGTACCACAAAAAGTATTAAGACAAAAAAAGGTGTCCATTTGATGCTTTATTTAGGGATTTATAGCTGAAAATCTGAGGCCTTAAAGTATCATCTTAAAGTATATCATAGTATGCATATACAGTGTATGTGACTTATAGAAAATCTAAACTGAGCTTTGACTATTAAAAGTACAACTGATACCTGGTACTTATTGATTCTCATCTTTTGTCAGCACATGCCAAGTGGACCGGACATTCCAGCCGACTTCTGGTCCGGCGATGTTCTCATGTGTCCCATGGACTTGACCCTACCTTACGAGCCGTTTCACTGGTTTCCCACTTTGACACTTGACCTGCAGTCGACGACGAAGGGTCAAGCTTTTTCCCTGGTCGTATCTCCTCAGGTGACTTCTCATTGCTTGTATAATATTGCATGACAGGGAATGGGACAGTAGAAATATTGCACAACCCAGGCCTCATGAATATAATGCCTTGTATCAAAACCAAAGCCCAAATTGTGGACATAGTTAAAGTAACGATATTTATAATGAAACACATCATTAAAGTTTGAGGAAAATCGGACAGTCCGTTCAAAAGTTACACATGTTTGTATGTTTTGGTGCTGTCATTGCTGGATAAGAAGACTACTATGCTTCATTATGTCATTATGGACAGCAATGTAAAAAAGAAATAGCCAAGAAGAATTCCACAAAGTGTCATTTGTAATTAAAAGTACACATTCCATCAACTTGTTAGTGACATAATTATGTTATTAAGGTTGATAATGATTCCCCCTGTTTTCTTAAAAAATGAAGAAAAAAACGCAAGTCAAGCTCACTTGAAAATATGTTGAATTTTTAAAATTCTTTCTTTAGTCTGTAGATAGCCAGTGGATAAACCGATATAACCTTATGACGGGATGGAACATCTGAACCAATACTCTATGCTGGTGTAACATTAGTGCAATGTGAAAGCAACTGCAGAAAGAATTCGGCAAAAATTCATTGTGAAGTACTCTATGCCTCAACTTGATACTGGCATAATGTAATGGGAAATATTTTTCTCCTTGCCTTCTGAGGAGAGGTTTTTTGGCACCCTGGGATACCAAAAAGAAATCTGGCACTTTGTTGAATTATGTGTTTGCTTGTTTTTTTCTTTAGTGCTCTGTGGAAAAAATCTACATTAAAAGAAAATCTTTTGAAAACTTGAAATTACTATATTAATCATCATTATTATTGTATAAATTACACTGGCATAAGTCTATAACAGGTCTGAATTAGTATCTTGAGATCATTATCACTAGGTGTTAAATATAGGCAGCCTTAGGCAGCCTCCAGCCTCATGGAATATGGCACCAGACCGTAGATATTTGCCCGTATGTCGGGAACAAGCAGGGGGTAACAAATAGTATCCCAGGATCTGATTGTACCCCGGGGGTACAGCAGGGTTCGTATGTTGTTGAGACTCCATATCTTTCTTGAAAACATGTCGAATTTCCAGGCAACTACTGCCCCTGTATTTGTTTGATTTGATGTACTGTATCGATGGAAGCCACTTCAGAACATGGTTGGGAATTTTTGTTGATTGCTACGAGTTTGTTGGCTCTCTTTCTAGTTTGAGTACTGTAAATGTTGATATTTTCGTGTGACTAACTTTTCGTGCTGAGCAGCCCAAAGACATTTTCACAGGTTCTTGAATTCGCGGTGCGAAATTGCCAACCCATTCAAATGTGCAGAGAAAATTAAAGAAAATGAAGATATTTTCGCAGGTTTTAGAATTAGCGCTAGCCAGAAGTAGCATGAAATACAAGAAGATTAATGTTACACGAAAATTTCTGCGTTAACAGTATGTGTGACATGACAGCATTTGTATGCAATTCAATCATTTCTCTTGTATCAATCACCACAGCAATACTTGAGACACGAGTATGACAACAAGGAGAAAAAGAATTGCTACAAATTTGGCATAACTCCCTCGGCAGACTCTGCAGGTAAAGTCAGTGATGCTTTCTACCAACCCTGTATTCTGCTTTCGTTTTACTAGAAGCAGAGAGATGGGAAAGGGTTATGAATCATAGCTTATGAAATGCACCAGACAGAGTGGCATACTTTAGAAAATTAGTTCAGAGCAAAAGTTATGAAAGTCAACTAAGAGAATGAAATTTGAGAACAAAAGAGGGTCATTTGTATGTTTTTCTCTGTTTTTCTTTTCAAAAAGACTACATTACTCATATTAAACGGTTTATTGCCACTTGGTCTACTTTAGATAGTCAATGTCCCAGTTCGTCTAAGACCACTATGGTTAAACTCATTTGGTCTACTGTCAGTTTTGTCTAATGCCCATTTGGTCTAATCCTCACTTGGTCTAATGCCCACTTGGTCTAATCCTCACTTTGTCTAATGCCCAGTTTGGCTAATTATCATTTTGTGTAATAACCAGATGGTCTAATCACAATTTTGTCTCCTTGGGATTTTTTCCCATTTGGTCTAGTAGACTGGGTACAGTATATGCCAAATATTTCACAAGGTTTTTATTTTCGTGAATTTCGCGAATCGGGTGCTATTCACAAAATTAAAGACATGCGAAAATAACAACTTTGATCCCAATATGAACGTGACGCACAGGTATACATTTCTCCGTTCAGTACAGTACTCCACAATCGCGAATTTAACCACACGCAAAATCGTCGGCAAGTCCTTTTCGTGAAAATTTAGACTTGCTAAATATATGGCGTATACAGTATATTGTATTAGACAAAATACTAAGTATGCAAAGCCCATCTGGAAGTAGACCAACTGGTAATGAGGCTAAAAAAGGGTCAGTAGATGAACTGAGTGTAGATGAAACGGGATTAGACCATGTGGGTTGAGACTGAATGGCTGTTGGGCGAAGTGGGAGTACACCAAGTGATTGATCACCATATTAAACTGTTCTTTCCCTCTTTTGTATGTGACTGCAATATTTGCATAACAGATGTCTTGTGATGTTGGACTAGGAGCCTGTGCATGAATGCAATCAAGTGAAATGTTTTGTTTTTATCTGGAAGTTCAATTGTCATAGCCTGATTACAAATGTCACCCTATTTTTTGTTTCATTTGCAGGGACTGTGATAGGAGCTGTAGTCATGGAAGGATTTTACGTCATTTTCGATCGAGAAAACAATCGTGTAGGATTCGCCAAATCATCATGTACAGGTAGAGTAAATGGAAATAAAAACAAAACAAACAACAAATCAGATTATTTCTTCATGTATTGTTTCCAGTGCATTGATTGTTACACACACATACAAAAACAAAGAAAATGTTTAGAATATACACTATAATGCCTAAACGTTGCTTGTAACCAGAACTATTAGAAATATTAGCTGAAAAAAACAGCCATTTTTAATGTTAAGATGGCAGCCTTAAAAATGATCTGCAATTTCAGGGGGTTTTTAACTTTCACTAGGAAAGTCCAATGATACGTTGAAAGTGTCCTATACTGAGACTTAACTTTCAGTAGGTAAAGCCAGTGATAATGCTATTTGATCTAATTGGTAGAAATGAGTTGTTATGATATTCCCTTCGTGCAGAGAGGATTTATGATCGATTCTTAGTGAGTGGTCAAGAACAGTGAAGAACTATGTACTTTGGCAGATACAATGTTTAAGGCATCCAAAAGGGCAGACATAGCCTAGTTGAATGTGTTGCTGTAAATGGTTCTTGTTTTGAAAGCATAGTAGTCTCTTTGTACTCGAGAGTTACTTTCCGGGGTCCCGTTTCATAAAAGATGTTAGGATAGCAACTCTTGCTGGAAGGACAACTTCCAATATCAACAGCCAATCAGGAAGCCGGATTCTTGGCATTACTATGACAATTGCCATTCCAGCAAGAGTTGCTATCACATCAACTTTGTATGAAATGGGGCCCTGATCTGAGCATACACTGTATTCTGTACTCAAACTGTACGTTGCCTTTTTTCCACAGATTCATGTGAAGCTGAGGAATCGTGTGTGCATCGCCCTCCTTATGTCTCTGGCTCCTTTGGCTTAGATATTGGTAAGTACTGTAAAATGAGGAATGTGCACATGCATTTTAATTTCGTGAATTTCGCGAGCGCCAAGATTCGCAAAATTAAAATGCACACAAAATTTGTTGTCTACGCTATATGAATTGAATGCAAGTGGCAATTCACGAAAATTTCATGCCACGAAAAAGGCCGTCTGCTCCAATTCGCTAAAATTTCATGCTGCGAATACATGTATATCATGTTTTACAGTACTGTAAAAGTGGAAATTTTCGCGGTGTTGAAATTTTCGCGCATTTCGCGCAACCAGAAACTAGCGCGAAAATAAAAGCACGCGAATATTTTTGCTTGCCATACGTTCCTGTGCGTGATGTCTTGATTCCGCGGAATTAAAAACACGCGAAACTCTTCTGACCAGGCCTAGCGCGAAAAATTAGTCGCGCGAAAATATCCACTTTTACAGTAGTTAAAGAACAAGTTCACCTTCATAGACATGTGGGTTGAGTGAATGCAGCAATATTAATAGAACACATCAATGAGAGTTTGAGGAAAATCGGACAATCCGTTCAAAAGTTATGATTTTTATGCCTCCGCCAACGAAGTGGCCGGAGGCATTATGTTTTCGGGTCGTCCGTCCGTCCGTACGTACGTACATACGTCCATCCCGTTTTGTTTTTGTCGATATCTCAAGAACCATGAGGTGGTTTTACATCAAACTTGGTATGAGGGTATATCCTGGGCGGATAATACTTTGTTTGGATTTTAGGGTCACGGGTTCAAAGGTCAAAGGTCACAGGTTATTTTGTGGAAAAAAAAAGGTTGAAAATTCATGTTTTTCCCTGTATCTCGCAAGTGGTTCAAGGTATCTTCATTGAACTTAGTATATATGCTTGTTCCAATGGGCAGTGATTATCTAGGGAAGTTGGGGGTCATGGTTCAAAGGTCAGGGGGTCAAAGGTCAAGGTCAACTCCTCAAAATATCACTACTTTCCTTATATTTATGCAATGCCTGAAGGTTTTTTTTTTTTTTTTTAACTTGATGTATGCGTGTATTACCCGATATATATTCTGTGGGAAGTTTCTTGCCAAAAGGTCAAAGGTCAAGTGAAAGTGCTGAATTGCACTTTTTCCTCCATATCTCAAAAGTAACTCAAGGTATCATCATGAAACTTACATATTTATGCATGTTCAACCTAACAGTGATTCTCTTTGGAACTGTGAGGTCAAAGGTCAAAGGCCAGGTTTAGATAATGCTATTTTCCCATTTGATACTGAAATTATACTTTCTCTCAATACCTTGAAAATTACTCAATGCATAAACTTATAAAAGGGTCAAAAGTCAAGTAAAAATCATCAGTTCCCCAAATACCTGCACTCTGACATTTTAATCATTCATCCAATTGAACCTAGTTCTAGGAAAGTGAACATTCAGCACATTTGTGGCAAACCTGTCATTTTAATATTTTGCCAATTGTGTGAAACTGTCATCACACATTGTCAAGACATTGTACTATAGACCTATTAGAAGAACCATGCATTATGGCGGAGGCATATCAGTCGCCGTAGCGATATATCTAGTTTGAAGTTTCTGCTCAGTCATGGCAGGATGAGAAGACTAATATAGCTGGTGATGTCTTATGAGTACAACTATATAAAGAAAGTATAAAGAAAATTCAAGATATTCTCACTTTTCTCACATAATAAAAGAACACTCGACTTCTCTCTTTCAGAAGGCAGGGGAAATAATATTACCCCTAACATAAGTCAGTAACAAGTCGAAGAAATGTGCACTTTATTCAAAAAGTCAAGTTTTATGAAATTCTCTTTTTATTTGCCTTATATCGTTGTAGGCATGTGACATCATACACTGTAGTAATCTTCTCCTCCAGCAGTGATTGCACAGATATTTTTAAAAATGTATAACCTTAGAACGAATTGTCAGATTTTCCCCAAACTTTCAATGATGTGTTCTACTAATATTGTTGCCTTCACTCAATCCACATGTATATAAAGGTGAACTTGTCCTTTAAGGGGGTTTCACACCATTTTGTGCGTAGAGTTGCATAGTGTTGTGTAGTGTTGCATGCAGTGACTACGCAACTCTATGTAACAGTGCACCGAGGGATGCAAAATAGGTATTCGAGATGTACACGAAACATTAAACATGGTTTACGTACATCTCGCGTACCTATTTTGTGTCCCTTGACGTAGTGTTACAAAGAGTTGCGTACTCACAGCGTTTAGTCGTGTAGTATTCAGTAGTCACTGAACGCAACACTATGCAACTTTATGCAAAGCCCAGTGTGAAACTCCCTTTAGGCTGAAAGACTTACTTGTTCTTCACTTTAATATGTTTTGTTTTGTTTTTTTACAAGAACCTCAGGGGTACATGTGCAGGATATAAACATACAATATTTAGGATGTCACAATGTTTGATTTGATTTGATTTGATTTGATTTGATTTGGTAATGGTTTATTGAAACAAACATGCAAAGTAGTAGCCCAAAGGCAAAATTATAATGCATCACATTGAAAAGCATATCAATGACATCAAACATCATACATTGTATGAACATTTTAATAATAACAAATACCAATAGTACATTAACATAACAAATATACAGCATCATATCAAAACGATAAACAGTTCATACCAATTATTACACAAAACATATTTTGTGTAATATTTTGTGTTTAGCTTGTTGTGCCATTAGGCCAGAAATGAAGCAGGCAGTGCGTTTCGATTGCAACTGTTCATTTAACAGTCATACTGTCTACCAGTAAAGAGGTCTGTCAAAGATTGCCTAGCCCCTAGCACCTGAACCATCCATGGTCCGAGCTTCACCAATGCATGTGGGTAGGTGTCCCCTGGTGTGTGGGGGTTGCAGGTGTGTTTAAAATGAATGTGTTCATTTCTATGTAGAGGTCATATAAACATACCTCCATCATCTTTATGAGTAAGATCCCTCCAGAGCTAGATATGTGATGTACCATATACGCTGTTTATTTTTGCGTACATATATTTTCGCAAATGAGGTCATGGACATTTTCGCTAGATGTTGTTTTCGCGAATTGACACATAGAGGCCGTCATAAGCGCGCTATTACCTCAGCGCATAGTGACATTTTCGCATGTTGTAAAATTCACGGTCCGACTGTGATTCCCGAAAATTAAACCCTCGCGAAAATAAGAGCTTATACAGTATTCATCAAAACCCTGTGCAAAATAGCCAGAAATTTTACATGGCTTGTAGACATTGCTGTATTACTACGATGAGCAAGTTTTCTCCAGAGGTGTGTGTTCGATTTGTCCAAAAAAAAAAATCTCAAATTAGTGAAAGGTGAAAGGAAATTGACATTACATCAGGCTTGTAGCCTGTAGGATGAAGTAAAGATATTAAGTACAACTGGTCCTGATATTCTGTTCCTGTGTGTGGATGGTCTCTTTTTGAGTATGTTTACAAGGCACTAGTTACTGGTATAGTCTGTATAATGAGGCAATCTTGTTAAACAGGGGTTTCCGTGTATGGAGTTGCAGCAATAGTTTGCCCAAGAGGCTTTGACAGCATCACTTGATATACCTTTTTTTTCCTGTTCCCTTGCAGACCCGGAAGACTGCGGGTACGTGCGGTCCTCGGGGTACAGCCCCGCCCTCATGATAACAGCCTACATCCTTGCTGCTATCTGCCTCCTCTTCCTCCTCCCCATCATCGTACTCACCGTCAACTACCAGATGAACCAGCGGTGCAAAGGGAGACGAGGTCGTGGGGTCGTCAGTCACTCCCGCCTCAACCAGGAAGTCCCAATCAATAACGAAACAGAAGCAGACGACCCCTGACAGCGGCGACTTTAATGGACATTTGGGTTATTTTGTCCTTGGTCATATTTTGCACTGAAGAAGAGGACAAAAGCCTGTGGTTATGATGAACTTTAAATACAAAGCCAGTGCATGTTTTGTGATCATAGTACAGTGCTCACCGCTTAATCGGAAGGGGTCGGGAGACAAGTTTTTCTCCCATTTAAGTGGTGCTCCCGCTTAAGTGGTGGCTGATACAGTACATGATTTGATGTTCTCAACATTTAACAGACCCCCCCCCCCCCCCCCATACACACACACACAGAGTGTTACACAGTTGTATACACATGTAATCTCATTGCAGAGCTTGCTATGTGATCCACTATTCTGACTGACTGGCAAAACTTTGGATTACCTGAAAAGTAGCTTGAAATTTTGTCTGGTTTATCATGCTAAGTTGTGATTCTCCTGTCATGCATGACATACAGTGATGACCTAAAGCAGAATTAGTTAGTGGCCACCAGTGATCACAAAGCATGCTTGTTTATTTTGTGATGTACAAAAATCAGTACCAAGAGAGTTTTCTTGCAAAATCCATTTATGTTACTCTGGCCACCAGTATGATTTCATATTTTGGGAATTGCCCTGATCACATGTAACATAGATACAGTGGACTCCCGTTATAACGAAGTCCTCAGGACCAGCACTTTTCTTTCTTACATCGAAATTTCATTGTAACCGAACAAATCAACAATAAAAAACAACGAGCCGATAATGTTGAGGCCTAAATTTTCATTTCGTTGTAACCGTGTTCGTTACAATGGGAGTGCACTGTATGCTCTGCTTCTTTTGAATATTTTCTCTTCAAGACCTTTGTCAGACATGAAATTCCTTCACATTTGATATTTCTATTACTTCCTTTGATGGGTTTGGAACATCTAAGTTTGATACAATAATCACATTTCATGGAAAAATCCTCTGTCTGGATTTAAGTGTGATTCAAACTCTTCTCTCGCAACTCTGTATTGGTTTTGTCATACAAGGTCTTGTAAGTTCTGAATATGTTTTGCTGCCGTGCTGTAGTATCTGAATTTATAACTACAGTGCACTCCTGTTATAATGAATGCGGTTATAACGAAATGCCGGTTATAACAAAGTACAAATTCAGGCCGCCAAATTGTCCACTCTATTTTTTTTTATTTGTTTGGCTAAGACAAAATTTTGATATAACGAAAGAAAACTGCCAGTCCCAAGGACTTCATTGATAACGAGAGTCCACTGTACATGTTTGTGTGTACGCTAGAAAAAGGTCAGAGTAGTAAGTTTGTTCTAACTGACACTTACTCAAGGTCCAGTAGGGAAGTTTAGTGTGCAATTTGCATTAATGCAAAGGCTGACTTTTTTTTTATTAGTGCAAGAACACTTCTGTACATTTATTCACTGTTGTGTCGATGTACCATGTGCGTAGTGTCATTCTAATTCAGAATACCATGTACTCTTGCTTCTGAATCTTTCATGAGGATTTGTCTTTCTTAAGATATGTTTTCATGGTATTTGGCAAAAATCACTAGTGTCTGAAAAACAGAAAGAAGTACCATATGCATTGAAGCTGTGTCACAAAAGCAAAGAAGCTGCTCAAATTCTAGAACTGTTTGACAGTGGACAAGAAGGCAGTGGTGGGCATTCCTTAACCCGTTGAAGACTAGTCCCAGTGTACTGGGGTAAGTGTCTATGGGAAACGTGTGTAATAGCAAAATCAGCTCGTCCTCAGCGGGTTAAGTGGAAGTTTGACCTCCAGTATTGCATCCTACGAACAACTCACAAAAGTGATCCTTGTTCATGACCATGATGTATTTTATTCAGTACTCATTCTTTGTTTTAGATTTTGTAAAAGTTGTCTCAAATTTCTAACCATGTCGTCTGTAATTGTTTAAGACTGCACTGTGTGCAGGGTTCTTTGTAATGCTTTTAATACAAATATGTATGTTTGGTTTACTCAAGAGTTATTGTTGTAACAAAGAGGTGTTTCACACTCACAAAAAGAACTTGTTGTAATCATGTTTCAAAAATGCATTTCTTAGAATGTGTTCAGGGTCATGGAGCTTTAATGGACATTGAAATGATTACTCCTTGCCAACAGCAAATGGCATTCCATACACCATTCCATCATGGAGTGGATGTCAAAAGGGCAACTCTCAATACATACGCGAGAGTACATGCAAGAGTATCATATATCAACATGCAGTGATTCTGGCAAAAATGAATGCATGGTCTAACTAGAGAAGCACTCTGAGAGCGCAGACCTCTGCCAAGCAGCTAATTTCCACCAATGATCTTGTTCTTCCATAGAGATCAGTGATTTCCACCAATACATATATGCATGCTGAAAATTGCCAGGTTTTCCAATATAGAAGCCTTTTGTTACGTCATCAACTTCCAGATGCACAGCACACCTCGCCCTAACAGAAACTAGAGTGTGCACATTTGAAAACCTAAAAAAAGCGCAGCTTGAACTCCCAAGTTCATTGACCCTGCCTGCCAAATGTCAAAAATCCTTCATAAAATCCATAAAAATTTCTAGATCACTACCAAAATTTAATCATCTGTTCCTTGTGTCATTCTGAACATTTCTTCCAAATTTCATCCAAATCTGTTCACAACTTTTTGAGTTATTTTGCACATGGACAAACAAACAAACCAAGGGTAATGAAAATATAACCTCCTCCCTTGGCAGAGGTAAAAAGCTGCGCCTCCTCAGTCATGTTTTAGAGATGAATACGTTCAGACTACGAGCCTGTAAACCAGAATCAAACGAACCTTGATAGAAATACCTTCAGACCATGAAACTTGATTAGAGAAATGCTTGTGGAAGAAACATGATCATTAGGAATGAGGCCCAATTGCTATGAAACCTGCTTCTGTAGACCTGTTCAGACGAGTTCCTTTGCTAGTCTGAAAGGGTCTCACCAGTGTGAAAGGGTAGCATCTCCTTTCTAAATGTACACTCTCTTTGTGTGGCATTGAATCTCTGCAATAGTGCAACTGTTCCTGCGAGGTGTGAGTGAGATGTTTTTGGTATAGTAAGCTTTGTTCAATAAGAACGCTCTGATGGACTCTAAGTATGGCATGAGTTAGATATGCATACATGTGTATATTAATTTGTTCTTCTGTGACTGCAATTTTTGACGCAGACTGTAATTTGTCTAAAAGGAAATTTAATGAAACTGTAATGTTGTTACTATTGAACATTTGTCGTTCTTTATTTCTGCACAATGAAGGAAATTAGCACAATACAATAAGAGCAATTTGGCGAACATGTAGATATCTAGTGTATGTACATGAATATAATTATGTGGTATGATCAGGGATTTTGCATGTAGTGTGTGTAGGTGTGAAATGTTTATAAGTTGTAATATAATTTTTAGGTCAAGCAGGCATAAAATGTCAAGATCTGTTATTTTTCTTTCAAA
Organism: Diadema antillarum; assembly: GCF_040938485.1. Lineage (NCBI taxonomy): Eukaryota > Metazoa > Echinodermata > Echinoidea > Diadematoida > Diadematidae > Diadema > Diadema antillarum. The sequence continues at coordinate 4,275 of NW_027271527.1, read as the reverse complement.
CTCCTGAATTTACTGCTGTCGAAAATCATTGGACTTGAAACTAGTGTTTGTGCTCTATAAAAGCCATTTATGGGAGTCTATCATACTCAGTCCCATGTGAGCAATATCTTGTATGTTGAAGAGAAGGCATGTTGACTCCAAGGTTACATGTGTCTTGTGAAAACAAGCAAGGCCCTGGGTTTTACTTCATTGCTAGGAGGAATGATACATGTCTGCTACTCAGCCAAGAGTCATTGCACTAAAGATATGACACATGGGCCCTGTTTCATAAAAGATGTTAGGATGGCAACTCTTGCTGGAATGGCAACTTATCTTAGCAACAGCTAATCAGGAAGCTGGATTCTTGCCATGACCATGGCAATTGCCATTCCAGCAAGAGTTGCTATCACATCAACTTTGTATGAAATGGGGCCCAGATGTGCGTGAAAGCACATGGGTGGATATGTCCACCTTCTTTCTTACCAAAGATGGGAAAAGTAGTTGATGGCACACACCTGTGGAACTTTTATGTGTTGTTATTTATTCACTTATATCTACATGTGTATCAATATATATTGGGCCTATGTAGTTCAACCTAGGCCACAAAGTTTGTTGTACTAGTCTTGGGAAACTAGTTTCCAAGAGACATATTCTGCCATGTTGTGAAAGAAAAAGGCTGCCTCCTTTTTATACAGACATCCTTCCATAGAAAAGTAGGGCAAAGTGTATACCTCAAATTTTTTAGATAATTCTAAAGTGGTTGATGTCAAGGTATTATTTTTGGCATATCAGCAACATTGATTCACATTACCTTGGCAAATCGTGGTACATGTACTATCCAGCACAATAGATTCAAGCTTCAACTAACCTTTACATTTGACTGGCTAGCTTCCATCCATTGCTATAGATCCAAGAATGATGAGCTGAGGCCCCCCTTTTTATTATTATTATTTTTTTTTTTGCTTGTTAGCTTTTGAAACCTGGAAGTGCCCCCCCCCCCCCCCCCCCCCCCCCAACTTGAAAACGCTCCGCCGGCCCTGCTAATAAGCAGAATCCATAGAAATGTACACATTTGAAGTCATGCATGTTCACATTTTGTTTGGTGAAATATTGCCTATGTGTTAAATTTGTGTCAATATATTTCATTTTCTCCCTTGTCCTTCCCCCTTCAATATGTACAACTGCATGTTATTTTCTCTATATATATCTCTCAATTCAAAATAGGTCCTTGCAGGTCGATAGCATATTACAAGTGCTGTATTTATTCTTATTATTATCACTGTGGATTTTCTCCTGTCAAATGATACTTCCATAAATTTGCTGCCTATCTCATGATGCTTTTGGATCCTGGAGCATTCAATGTATATCCAGAGTACCTATTCAAACAAGGGTGTGAAAGAATCAGTCAGATATAAAGGTTGGTTAAAGCTTTTACTTGTAGTGATAAATCTTTCCCCAACCACCAAAAGTTTTCTCTATTATATATGTACCACTGTATGAATAAGGTTTGCTCTTGATTGTAAAGGTTGCTTAATGCACACCAATGCATTTAAAGGTATTGGAAATGTCTACAAGGTACAGTTGCAAGCAATGATTTTGGAGTAATCGATGTAAGAAATAATGCAAATTGTCAAAATGTTTCATCTTGTAGTATCAAAGTGATAAACTCTGAAGTTTATACTTATTGTTGCAGAAGTCCTTTTGTTTCCGGTGAGGCCAAATCATAATGTTACCATTCCAGGTTGATTTCCCTCTCTGAGTTGATGAAAAACACAAAGCTTCTATGCATAGCTTAACATTAGGCCCACCGATTATATTGCAGCTGTATTTCTTTGATGCCTTTTCTATATATGTGTACATGTTGGTTATTTCATTACATTTTGAATAGGAGAAAGAGTGGTTGATAAAGCTAAGAGCAGTGTGTGACAAGTGTTAGGAAGGTGAAACAATTCATTTTGATTGACTTCTGTCATAATTTATTTTAGTGTTTAATTGGTTTAATCGGTCAGTGGAAATCTGAATAAAAGAGAGCATGGAATAAAATGTTACAGAGGTTCTTAAAACATAACAGTCACCAAGGCACAGTGTTCAAATTAATGACAAATATAAAGTTCCCTTTTAAATTCTGACACACTTCTCAGATAATTGTGAGATTTCTTTAAGTCTTCTTTTCATCAACCATCTGATCTTTAAAAAAAAATATATTACTCTGTGCCTTGGGTTTCAGAGATTCCCATTCTTGCCCCCCCCCCCCCCCCAAGAAAAAAGAAAGTTGAGAAGCAATGAATTAAAAAAAAGAGAGAGAAAGAAGCAGTTATAATTTCAGTACAAACTGTACAGACAAAGAAAAACAAGATTTTATCTGAATGTTTCATTATTTTCTGAAGAGTAGCCATTTCTGTATAAAAATTGTTTTGTTAGCATTGAATCATACAATGACAAACTTTTAAGTGTAGTGCTTGGTACAGCTTTTGTAGAAAAGTGTCGCTTTGACTTTTTATCAATTTTTTGTACTCGAGGGGTTTGTGAAAGTTCTTTGACATCCTAGTAAAACAGTCGGCATTTTTGTAAATATGAATGAATGTGTGTACTGGTATTGAGCCTGTCAAGTTTCAAGGTAATCTCGTAGACCCCACCCCATTCTGTGGTTGCTGGGAGACAGTGCCCCCCAATAGTGCCCTGAACTTCAAACCCTTATTCTTCTGAAGTAACATTTGTGCAGTGTAGAATTGTAATCACTTATTCCAGTCTGTTGTGGACATGTAGTTTTGACAAGTCGTACTCTTAATTCATTGAAAATGGAATATGTCTGATTAAAAATCCAACCACCCCCCCCCCCCCCCCGAGAAAAAGTTGTATTGACAACTTTTGATTGATGTTATTGTTGAAAGTCACATTTAGTGCTCACAATTTCAGTGTCTCATACTGCATAATCTATTATTCTTCACAAGTGAAGTGTCACAAGTGAAGTGTTCTTTTTGTATGTCTTTTGATATGCATACTATTTGTAATGACTTTGTAATGACTCTGTGATGACTTTTGATGGTTCTATGTTTAAGCAGCCTTGATATAATACTACTGTGCTATGATGTAGTATAATGTACACTTTTCCCAAGTTACCCCTATGTATTCCTTGAGCTTTTGTATTAACTTTTTGATTGATATGAAATGGGCAACAAAAAAAAGGGTAAATGATAGCATTTTTTCACTATTGAATTGATCACTCATTTGTACAGAGGGTTATATCAGGGTTACTTCACAGTCTGGCATATATGTATAAGGTGTATGTTTATCAAGTTTTTTTCTTTTTTCTTTTTCAAAAGAAGATTCATAGAATGAGCGTTCTGTTCCTTCATATTCATTATGGAGAAAGTTCAATGTGATGTTGCTTAGTGTAATACTGAGTATGCAGCTTACAGCTGTTACTGGTGTAATCTGACATGCAATACGAGTATAACATTATGTGACCATGCGTCACAAAACCAACAAAAAGTCGCTTGCCCTGATTTTACATGAGGACTTAAAATGGGTGAAATGGTTCAGCCTAGTAGATCTTGAGTTTTTCATATTTCTGAATAAGCAATTCTTCTTTTTTTTCATTCTAGAGTTGGGATCAGAAACCAAATGGGAACGTCCATAGAATAGTGTGATTAGGTATGTCAATAGAGGCTCCTTTCCATTTCTTATAGATCTTTTACACACTCTTCACTTTGCAACTCTCATGACTTCTGGAAGGATGATGCTACTGCTTTGAAATTTGGTATTGGTAATGAATAGAATGTGTTAATAGAGCTTGTATACTGTTTCAGCTTAATCTGCTAATCCCTTGCTTATTGTTGCTAAGGTGTTTTGTATCCTGTCTTTTGCCCAATTGATTGCACAGCTAGCATGGCTTGATAAGATTACTTGCTTCGATAGACCTCTCTTCTCAGTACACGCCTTTCTAGAGTGTGTGCTTTCTTTCCTGTATTTACATTGGTTAGCAGAGTCCATATGAATTGAGTTATACCTTTCAGAATCCGCCCTTTCCTTAAAATCCGTCTGGTTACTTTCTGTTGGTTTTGTGATGCAGGATCACATGTTATACACCTGACACTATATTCTTTGGTTTCCACTGTTTCATCAAGCAGGTCTGTATTTAGGACACGCCAAGAAAAGACTTTGTTTGATACTTGTTTTTCGTTTAACTGATTCTACGAAACGTAGCATGAACATCAAATGGAAGTAAATTCATTGCCCATGGCATGAACCTCATTAGTAATTGAACACATCGAGATCTGTTCTGTTTTGTTTTGT